>NC_041386.1:672073555-672150319 GCF_002162155.2 Triticum dicoccoides | reverse complement strand
CCGCGCGCGCCGCCCCTTCCCCGACCCCGCCGCTGTCGCCGCACGCGCCGCCCCTTCCCCAACCCCGTCGCCGTCGCCCCGACCACACGCCGCCGCCTTTGGTCCGGCCGCCGGCGCCCTTTCCTCTTATTTTTTTGTGCATTTTATGTATATGTTCTCTGTGTATATATGTATATGTTCTCTGTGTATATATGTTCATATATGCAAAAGTTAGATTTTAGAAAAACTTTATATATGCAAAAATTTATACATATATGTAAGTATATATGTATGTATAGATGTATGTATGTGGATACATGAGGGGGGTCGATATACCCCCTCTCCGATAGCATTTTTGTGCATTTTAGGTTAGTGTATATATATGTTGATGTATATATGCAAAAGATAGATTTTTCGAAAAAATACTATTTTTTCTGTTGATGATATGATGATGTTTTTTTTCATATATGCATTTTTTCATATATGTATTATTTTTTTAAGTTGTTTGTAGATATCGATTTTAGGTTAGTGCATTTTAGGTTAGTGTAGAGGAGAAATTTAAAGTAAAATAAGGAAAAGGAAGAAAAGAGGAAGAAGGAAGAAGGAAGAAAGAAGAAGAAAAAGAATGACAGGAAAAAGGAAAATAAGAAGATGAAGAAGAGGAGAGGAAGAAGAGGAGAAATAAATAAGAACAGGAAAAACGAAGAAAAAGAAGAGGAGAAGAAGAAAGGAATAGAGGAGAAGAAGAAAAAATAGAATTTTTTTTCTATTTTTTCTTCTTCTCCTCTATTCCTTTCTTCTTCTCCTCTTTTTTTTTCTTTCTTCTTCCTTCTTCCTCTTTTCTTCCTTTTCCTTAATTATTTTCCTTTCTCGTCGTTGTCGTGTCGTTGTCGATATAACCCCCTCGAGATAACTTCGACATGAGGGGCGGTCGATATAAATACCCCCCCCCTCGGCCCTCTCGCTCGACCAAAACTATCGAGGACACCCAAACCCTAGAGAGAAAACGATGTTGGTCTCCTACCCCCTCCCGCCGCGCCCCTACCCGACACATTAACTCTCTCAAAGCGTTGTTGTGTCGAGGCGACCCCAAACCCTAGAGAAGCAGCGTCGAGGCCACTAACATGATTCCTTATTGTGATTAGCTGGCTAGTTCTACGTTTGCCACTAGTTCCATCTGTACCATATATAAACATGTTGTAAATATATGCAGAAACTATGGAGCACTGCCGAGACGAAGAAGCAGAAGCGATATTGAGGGACATAATCTCAAATGGAAGTGATGAAGTTGCGTCATTTCTCCTCGACACCGTTGTTGGTCAGCTGGAAGAACAGGGTGTAGAAGAGGGCTATGTTCATGATGGCTTCGGCCCATTAATGCCGGTACAAGAACAGGACTATGTTCATGATGGCTCCCGTGACACAGTGGACGAACAAGAAGGAGACCGTGCTGACTGCTCTGGTGACTGAACCGAGCCCGACCAGGTATATATATATTAGTTAAGCCCGTGTTGACTAGTTAATTGATGCTTCCATTGTTTTGGTATATGTACACATATTAATTACTCTCGTCTTTCTTCCTTATAATTTCTAGCCCTCCGGGTCGAGCACAACTTCGGTAAGGAGACGAGGCCCGAAGAAAAAGTTGAGCTCGGATGAAAAGTTTGAGATCATAGAAATCGCGCCCGACGGCGAACCGATTGAACCCATCCGGACAAGGAAAGCATTTTCTTCTCAGTGCGGGGTTCTTGTTAGGGAGAAGATCCCGATCAGCATCCAGCAATGGTATAAGCCTAAGGAGGCAGACCCTGAGGTGTCTTATGTCAATGATATGCAGAAAGAATATCTTTGGACTGAGCTGAAGGTAAATTTCACCCTACCGCCAGAGGAGGATCTGGAGAACCCAGTTAAAGAGGAATTAATCAAGTCTTGTGCTCTTAAGAAGATGGCAACCCTAATGAGGAGGTGGAGGAAAGTGCTAAACCAGTTTGTCAAAAATGAAAAGACACCAGAATTCATCAGCAAATATGAGAAAATCAAAGATCACTGGCCCACATTTGTGGCCCACAAGACATCGGAAAAGAGTAAGAAGATGTCAGAGACAAACAAGAAAAATGCTACGAAGAAGACGCTTCACCATCGCACGGGTTCAGGTGGCTACCTGCAAGCCCGGCCTAAGTGGTCCAAGGCTGAGAATGATCTGCTTGAAAAAGGGATCGAACCAGAGACAATGAGATGGCCAGACCGTTGCCGGACTTGGTTCTTCGGGTCTGGCGGAACCTTGGACCCTGTAACAGGGTTTTGCCAGTGGATGGACGAGCAACTGGAAATACCAGTCAAGAACCTTCGACACTATATCGATGCAGCGCAGCGAGGGACGTTCCTTCCAAACAGGGAGAAGGACGAGCTCACAATGGCCCTTGGGAATCCTGAGCACCCTAGACGGACACGAGGCACGCCAGGCTCCATTCCATGGAAGCTTGGTTTTCCGGACGCAGGGGGTTAAAAAACCCACGAGAGGAGGAAGAAACTGGAGCAGGACCAACTGCAGGCGCTGCACGAAAGGGTAATGGGGCTAGAGGATCGAGAAGAGGAACAAGAAGCAGTAGATCACAGCAAACGACCTGCTGAAGCTTCCCCCGAAGCTACCCCGCCATCTCAGCCGAGAAGCAGCGTGGCTTCCACCGAGCTGCTTCAGCCGGAGCATGTCTTGACGGCTCCTGCCAGCTATCCCGTGGATGGTATCACGGAGTCTCAAAATTGCCACATGATGGCGCGATGGATGACTTTCAAGGTCAAGGCGGCTGTTGGCCAAGTTTATCCTAGTGGACCCGGCACAACTTATCACTGCCAGCTGATTCCAAAAGGATATGCTAAGGTGATGGTGGATGAAATAACGGAGGGATTTGAGGACCTCGTGCTTGACCACCCTACTAGTGAAGGGGAGACTAGGCTGGGTTCTGCTCTGAAGACTCCATGCCTATGGAAGAAGGAGCTCATCAACCTTTTGAACTGGACGCCTCCGCCTCCTCCTCCTGCTCCGGCGAGTCAGGGCACTCCGCCTCCTCCATCGCCTCCTCCTCCGGCGAGTGACGATCAGGGCACGCGTGGCGGCACTCCGCCTCCTTCTCCAGCGCATGGCGGCACTCTGCCTCCTTCTCCGCCTGTGCCGACGCTCCCGAGCAGCCAACAGCATCCTACTTCTCCGCCTCGCCAGCAAGGGCGAAAGAGACCCGCCGCCGCCCCGGCTGCTTCGGCACGTCGTACTCCTTCTCCTCCGCCTCGTAAGCAAGCACGAAAGAGGACAGATGCCGCAGCCGCTCCGGCTGCTCCGGCGTCTAGCAGCACAACCAGAGGCGGGAGGAAATACAAATACGGTCCATCATCTCTCAAGCCTCTAGAGAAGTTACCGTATGAGAGGTCCGAGGAGGAAAACGATACGATTGTGCGGACCCACGTGAAGGAGTTCTTTGAAGGGGTGAAAGCAAAGAGACATCCACCTCCGGAGGAGAAGGTAGATCCGATGAAAGCAAAGCGCACTCTCGACGCCCTGAGGAAACAACCAAAGTCTCCGCCGAGAACTAACTATGAGCGCATTACTGAACAAACATATCTCCAAGCCCAGCGGTCTGGAACTACTGTGAGTGCTAAAAGGTCAAAAGAATGAGCAAAGGGGAAAAAAATTGCCCAGCTCGGCAAACAAGCACACCAATCGTGCCCCCCGCTCAATGCGTCTAATGCTCCGGGGACGGTGGCCGGTTATGGCAATCTTGACGATTACCTGCCTGACGATGCACTTCCTGATTTCTTGGAGGTGGACGAACACAGATACGAGTACGGAAAGCCTCTCGTCAAAGATGAAAAATCTCTGACAACAATGATGCGAAGATTCCATAATTGGTAGATGGAAACCTGCAGAGAGTCTGAGGGTAAGAATGCTTTGTATCTACATATTAAAGAGGAGCACGATCTCATTGCAAATGATCTGTTGACTATTCCATTTGAGGAGTTCTTCGAGTTCTTCAATCAAAAGGCCCTCGATAAATTAATGGTCTTTTGCTACTGCCTGTAAGTACTATTTCTGTCATTAAGTCTCTATATATAGCTCGGCTCTTTCATTGCATGTATTTATAATTAATTATCCTCCATATATTATGCAGATTGAAGATCGTCGAGTGCAAAAAACAAGAAATTTAAGATATTGGGTTCATTAACACAAATATCATAGATGTATTTCTGGTTGAAAACAACGTCAAAGAGGCCGAGGACAACTTGCTACAATCATTGATCAAAAATCAAAACAAAGATACCATACTCTTTCCTTACAACGGCCCGTGAGTGTTACTGTCGTGTGCATATTCGGTTTCCCTTATTACTCAAGAGAGCTTATAGTAATGTAATTGAAGAGTTATGCATGCGTGCGCAGGTACCACTATATTCTTCTGGATATTAAGCTTGAGTGTGGACTAGTAACCGTCTTAGACTTGAGACGGAAAGATCCCAAATCCTATGCGGACATCGCTGAAATGCTCAGCAAGTAAGTTCAATCGATCATTATCGCACCATATCGGCAACTTTTTGTTCATTTCCTGATATCTCAAGTAATAATAATAATTTTCTTTGTCTTTCAGGGTTTGAAAACAGTTCACCGCAGAAGCTCCGGGACTGCCGAAGGAGCTGACATATAAATGGCCGAAAGTAAGTATTACTGGCTAGCTAGTTGCGCGCATCTCCCATTGATTCTATAGCTATACTTTCATCAATGCCATTTATAATGCTTCATTATCAGTTTGATTGATCTCTATTTCTCGTAAAGTGCTTGTGGCAGGAGGAAGGGAATGATTTCTGTGGATACTACATGTGTGAGTTCATCCACACCGCGACTTTGAAAAACAAGCGGGGCTACTCTCAAAGACAATATGAAGTGCGTAAGCAATAATATTCACAATTTCATTTTATTACACCATCATTTCTGTTGAGTTTCATTCATATATATGTATTAATTAACCCCCTTCTTTAAATTAGACGTGGCAGATGCGGAATGAACTCCTAGAACCAGATCGCATGAAAGCAATTCAAGAGGAATTGGCGGGATTCTTTCTTGATCACGTCATCAATAAAGCCGGAGAATACCATGTGGAAATTGATTTCAAATGCTAGGGGTTTGTAATTAAGAGATCTTATACATATTGTACATGTATGTAGCCAATAGCGTCGGATACATGATACGAAAACTTGTTGTTCGACCAATCTCTCGGAGAAGGAGAGGTCGATCGATCACTTCTCTCGGTATGCATGACGAACTTCTGTACTGAATGGTTCTCTCGATCACTTATGTATATATGGTACGTAGCATCGACCAAGCACGGACATAAGAGAGGACACTTCTCTCTATTAATTAGCTAGCTAACACAATATATGAAACACCTAAATTAACCCCCCAAAACCCACAACCTCCCCTCCTTTCAAAAAAAACAAAAACCCCAGCCACTGAATTGCTGACACGTGGATACCTTTTGGTCCCGGTTGGAGCCACCAACCGGGACCAAAGGCCCCCTGACTGGGCTCGGCGCACAGGGCCACGTGAAGGCACATTGGTCCCGGTTCTGGTTTGAACCGGGACTAATGGGTGGAGGTATTAGTAACGGCCCATTAGTCCCGGTTCATGAACCGGGATTAAAGGCCCTTACGAACCGGGACTATTAGGTGTTTTTCTACTAGTGTATATTAGTTTACGGACGGAGTATGTGCTAAGTTGCTATTGTTTGTTCATTGCGTCCACGTCAGTGTGTGTGCTCGCGCTCTTTTTATATGTGTGTGTGTACGTGACAGCGTGTGTGTAGGTTTGCCTGCGGTGTGTCTTTATGGGTTGTATGCTTCTGTGTGTGCATGCATAAAGTGTGTGTGTGTGTATTTAGGGCAATATCAATGCCCTTAATTCACTCTATGTCAATATATCAGTTATGCTCCTTTCGGACGCCCCTAATTCACTAATTGCTCTCTATCAGTTATGCTCCTTTCGGACGCCATCATGTGAATGTTCTCGCAAATGTAGTATGCACATAAATCAGTCCCCGACGCCTGCTTCAGGGCCTTTACGAGAATAAAATTCAATCCGATAATAATTAATCAAGCATGATAATTATTGGTATTGAAACTAGAATTAAAGAGATGGTAGCTAACTAGTACTACTTAATTAATTATCTTGGGTCGCACCCAGAACAGCCCTTGTTTTCATCGGCCTTTAACCTGTTTGATGAACTTTTTCTAAGCCCTGGCCGCCGGCAAAGAAAATGAATAAAGGAATTATTAATTAATTGATATCAGAAAATGACAAACTAAAAAGGCCGACATATAGTTCGATAATGATCGATTGAAATTACCTGTTGACCATCCGGTTCACAATTTCGTACTTAGTAACGGGTTTAAGTAGTAAATCCAATACTTCAACTTTTCCATTGTCAACTTGAATGATTAACAAGATCTAGTGAAAACTGCAGGCGCACACGTTTGCATGTATAAATTAAGGGGGCATGTGCATAACACTCATCAACTACCCTAAACCCTATACACTTATTAACATCTGCTCCATCCGTTCCTAAATGTAAGTCTTTGTAGAGATTCCACTATAAACTGCATACGGATGTATATAGATGCATTTCAAGTTTAGATTCATTCATTTTGTTCCGTATGTAGTCCACCTATCGGAATCTCTATAAAGACTTACATTTAGGAAAGGAGGGAGTAGCTAGTAAGCAAAAACAGAATTTGTAGTACAAGACAGTATGTGACTCACCCGAAGTTGTAAGGAAGTAGTGTATCTCAATTGGTATTTAGGCGCTTCAAGAACTCTACCAAGATTTTCTCTGTGTCTTCTTGTTCCCGTTCACGCGTCCATGTCTCTTGATTAATGGTATTTGGGTCAATGAACCCAATACAATAGCGTCCAACTTTTCTCATTTCATAGATCTTCATTCTGCATAATACCACAAAAAAAATATAGTGAGGATAATTACAGGTAATGATCAACAAGCACTACAGATAGCTTGAGACTTAAATTATAGAAAGAAATCACTTACAGACATGGCAGTGCCCATTAATTGGTGCTCTTCCCGATGGAAAAGTGGTGGCGCCATTGGCACGGGTAAAAGTGGCAGCCATACGAATGACATCACTATTGATCGGGCTACAGGCGGCGTGAAAAGTCCGAGCTGAAGCTTACCTCACACGTGAACAGTTGCGGATGGAGGCCACTGCATCCTAGGAGAGAAGTGCATATTTCAACCCTCAACTCTTGCCCTAGTCTAATATACACCCCTCAACTTCAAAACCGTCTATTCTACAACCCCCAACTCTCAAAACCGTCTAAGAGTCAACCCTGAGACCGGTTTTGACCTTGTTGACCAGTTTTGAACCCAATGACCACCCAGTCAGCGTGCCACATCAGCTACATTGTTCATAACACTGTTCATAAATTCATTTTCTGCCAAAAAATCAGAAAATTTCTCACGCGGACAGTACTGTTCACGTGGCGAAAAAACAAAATGTTCCCGAATTCACTGCATACATGGTGAAAAAAAAAACCATTTTGAAAAAAGTTTGAAAAATTCCGTTTTTGCCGCGTGAACAATATAGTCAAAATAAATCGTTCCACGCGTACTGTTCACATGAGTGAAAACTGGGAATTTTCGAAAATTTATGTTGATACTTTTTACATTTTTTCAAACTTTTTCCGAGTTACTCTTCACGAGGCGAAAAATGATTTGTTTTTTCCAAAAATGGTGCTTTTCATATATTTTTTTTCTAATTTACTGTTCACGGAGGATTTTTCCCCTGGAAATTGAATTTCTAAGTTTTTTGGGAAAAAAGTTTCTGAAAATGAATTTATGAACAGTGTCGCTGACGTGGCACGCTGACGGGGCGGTCAACAGGGTCAAAACCGGTTTCAAGGTTGAACTTTCGACGGTTTTGAGAGTTGGGGGTTGTAGATTAGACGGTTTTAAAGTTGAGGGGTGTATATTAGACTAGGGTAAGAGTTGGGGTTGAAATATGCACTTCTCTCGCATCTTAGCGCCCCAGCTTCCGAATATGGAGGCTCGTAGCCTCAATTTGAAGCGTGCTCTATATATTATGCGTGCCGAGGGATGTATGATGACTCTGTTAGAGCGGCCTTTTTTACTGCGATCCGTATACGGGTGATTATTATGCCGATCAGGGCCATATGATGACTCTTTTAGAGTTGCTCTTATATGCTTGAAAAATCCAGATGGGCCTATCACTAGTACCAATTCTTTTCTCAACTCTCAACTCAAGCTCCCTAACCGTGGGAGCATTTATGGACAGAATTTCCATTGCTTTAGGGAACCCACGAGTTCTCATGCTCCATATTTCCGGAGGAGCCGCCGTCACGGCCCAACCCCCAGCTTTGGGTCGTGTGATGTGACGATGGCGGGATGTGGATTGTGTTGTTGTACAAGAACGACCTCAGGACCTTCGCCTGACGGAACAAGAGTAGCAATGCTTAGTGGGTAGAGCATCCTGCTATGGCCGTAGATCTGGGCGCTTGAAGGCGCCGGTGGACTGCAATTCACGAGGATCTAAGGAAGACCTCGCGGTGGTAGAGAGGTCCATCGTGCTGGGGACGGCAGGAGTCTCTGGCCTCGTCTCCCTCGACCTCTCCATCATGGAGTTTAGGCACGTGAGCGATGGGGACTGTAGAAGGACAAGTTATGGCTGTGCAATCGCGATGTATTGATCGGTGCACCAGGCACGTATATATAAGTACAGAGGTGGGCCACAACCTCAACTATACAAGGAAAACAGGAGGTGGGCCCTACACACACATATACACGTACACAATATACTCAACACCCCCCGCAGTCGAAGCGGCGCCAGTGACGCGGAGACTGGAACGAAACTCCTCAAAGGTGGAAGTCGGCAGTCCCTTCGTCATCACATCAGCGAACTGCTGAGCAGTCGGCACATGGAGAACCCGCATGCGTCCAAGAGCCACCTGCTCGCGCACAAAGTGAATGTCCAGCTCGATGTGTTTCGTCCGGCGATGATGAACGGGGTTGGCGGAGAGGTACACCGCAGAGACGTTGTTGCAGTAGACAACCGTAGCCTGGGAGACATCGTGATGTAGCTCCTGAAGTAACTGTCGAAGCCAGGTGCACTCGGCGACAGCGTTGGCCACAGCTCGGTACTCAGCCTCCGCGCTAGAGCGCGAAACCGTGGGTTGTCGCTTGGACAACCACGAGACGAGGGAAGGACCGAGGTAGACGCAGTAGCCAGAGGTGGACCGACGAGTGTCGGGGCAGCCGGCCCAGTCTGCATCGGAGTAAGCCACCATCTCCAAAGACGTGGACGCCGTGAGTGTCAACCCAAGGGACATCGTGCCGCGGATGTAGCGAAGGATCCGCTTCACGAGAGTCCAGTGAGAGTCACAAGGGGCGTGCATGTGGAGACACACCTGCTGGACAGCATACTGAAGATCCGGTCTGGTGAGAGTCAAGTACTGTAGGGCGCCGACAATAGACCGGTAGAACGGAGCATCCGACGCAGGCGAACCCGCAAGAGCAGAAACCTTGGCCTTCGTGTCAACAGGAGTAGCAACCGGATGGCAGTTGAGCATGCCAGCGCGCTCAAGAAGCTCATGGGCATACTTCTGTTGATGAAGAAAGAAACCGTCCGGACGCCGAACGACCTCAATGCCAAGGAAATAATGGAGAGCACCCAGGTCCTTGATAGCGAACTCGTCACGCAGGCGGAGAGTAATCTGCTGAAGAACGGCTGCGGAGGAGGCTGTCAGGATGATGTCGTCGACGTAAAGCAGCAAATATGCAGTCGTGTCACCGTGGCGATAGACAAACAGTGAGGCGTCCGAGCGAGTGACGCTGAAGCCCAGTGTCTGAAGAAAACCGGCGATCCGCTGGTACCAGGCGCGGGGTGCCTGCTTGAGCCCGTAAAGAGAGCGCGACAGCAGGCACACATGGCCGGGGAATGAGGCGTTGACGAAACCGGTGGGTTGCTCACAAAACACCTACTCCTCAAGATGGCCGTGGAGGAAGGCGTTGGAGACATCCATCTGGTGAACGGGCCGGCCGCGAGAAACGGCGAGCTGGAGGACAGTGCGGATCGTGCCCAGTTTGACAACCGGGGCGAACGTCTCCATGAAATCAACTCCAGCGCGCTGGCGGAAACCGCGGACCACCCAGCGAGCCTTGTAGCGCTCAAGTGAACCGTCTGAGCGGGTCTTATGACGGAAGACCCACTTGCCGGTTATGACGTTGGCGCGAGGAGGCCGGGGAACCAGAGTCCAGGTGCGGTTCCGTTGGAGAGCGTCGAACTCTTCCTGCATCGCCGCAAGCCAGTGAGGATCACGGAGGGCGGCGCGGGCGGACGCAGGAATGGGTGACGGCTCCGCTGCAGAGGCGGCGAGGACGTACTCGTCACGCGAGTAGCGGAGGCTCGGGCAGTGAATGCCGGCGCGAGCACGGGTGACAGGACCGGACGGGGCCACCGGTGCCGGCGAGGCGGCCGGCGAGGTGGCTGGCGAGGAGGCCGGCGTCACAGCCGGTGTCGCGGCCGGCGTCGCGGTCGGCGATAGAGCCGGCGAGGCGGCCGGCGACGGGGCCGGCGAGGCGGCTGGCGACGAGGCCGGCGAGGCGGCCTGCGAGGCGGCCGGCGGCGAGGACGGCGAGGCGGCCGGTGAGGCGGCCGGCGTCGGGGCGGCGGAGGAGGCGCCCGACCCCGCGGCGCCCGAGTCGGGGGCGGCGGGTGAAGGCGGGGCGCCGGCCGCAACGGCAGGAATTTCATCTAGTTACTTTCATCATGTTGATTTGATTTGTGTTCGCTACTTTGATCATTTGATATGTGGGTGGACCGGTGCTTATGTGTTATTCTTACTTGAACAAGCCTCCTACTTATGATTATCCCTCCCGCAAGCATCCGCAACTACGGGAAAAGTATTAAGACTAAATTCTAACCATAGCATTAAACTATATGATCCATTCGATCCCTTGCGGAATAGTGCATAAACTGGGGTTTAAGTTTCTGTCACTCCCGCAACCCACCATCTATTTACTACTCCAAAATGCATTCCCTTAGGCCCAAATATGATGAAGTGTCATGTAGTCGACGTTCACATGACACCACTATGATAATGACAACATACATACCATCAAAATATCAAACACATATCAAGTTCACATGATTACTTGCAACATGATTTCTCCCGTGACCTCAAGAATGAAAGTAACTACTCACAAACGATAAACATGCTCAAGATCAGAGGGGTATTGACTAGCATAATGGATCTGAACATATAATCTTCCACCAAATAAACCATATAGTAATCAACTACAAGATGTAATCAACACTACAAGTCACCCACGGGCACCAGTCTATAGTTTTGATACAAGGATTGAACGCAAGAGATGAACTAGGGTTTGAGAGGAGTTGGTGCTATGAAGATGTTGATGAAGATGGCCCTCCCCGAGATGGGAGAGGTGTTGGTGATGACGATGACGATGATTTCCCCCTCCAGGAGGGAAGTTCCCCCGGTAGAATCGCTCCTTCGGAGGGCAAAAGTGCTCCTTCCCAAGTTCCACCTCGAGACAGTGGCGCCTCGTCCTGAATGTCCTCCCCTTATTTTTTATAGATCAAAATGACTTATATACCAGAAGATGGGCACCGAAGGTGGGCCGAGGAGGGCACAACCCACCAGGGTGCACATGGGCTCCCTGGCGCGCCCATGTGGGTTGTGCCCACTTGGTGGGCCCCCTCTGGTAGATATTTGCTCCAATATTTCTTAAATAATCCATAAAAATTCCCCGTGGAGGTTCAACTTGTTTGGAGTTGTACAGAATAGGTAGCCTGACGTAGCCTTCGCAGGTCCAGATTTCCAGCTGCCAGAATTCTCCCTCTTGGTGTATACCTTGCAAATTATGAGAGAAAAGGCATTAGAATTACACCAAAAAGCATTCTTATGGATAATTTTTTTTAAATAACAGTAAGAAAACATGATGCAAAATGGACGTATCAGCGGTGGGTGTTCCTGATAGTAATTAGGAGGGCATGTCCAACACAAAGATTCTTGCCAACGAGGAAGTTCTTCCACCCAACCAAGTTGAAGTGTGTGCGACCGTCCGTGTCCACGCCGTAGGCTCACGTGGTGAAGGAACCCCTTGCGGTAATGCGTATTTCAGCAAAGCCTTCTTCATCAGGCTCGATACCACAACTCACAGATAGACTCTTTGGCAATTTCTGAATAAGAAAAACATATCAATTAATAAGTAGCCTCGCACACACACTATTGCAAATATATTTCTACTAAGTATAGATTTGTACACTATCAAAAGACACAGTACTACACATTTCTACTAAGCATAAATTCTACTAGTAAGTATATACGAATTGTCTACACTATTATTAGGTCCTTGGGTTCTACACTAATAAGCATGTGATCAGACTCTACACTAAAGCATATCAATAAAGCATATATATATATCATCAAATTACTAAAGTTAGTATAATATACCATATCATGCCGATCGACCATGGTACTTGTCAGGCGGGTCACGAATGGCACCCCGACAAAGTCATCATGTGGTGGAATTATGTCCCATAGGTTGCACACCTCCTCCTTGCTCGGCCTCATTCTCTGAGCTACGATGGCTTCATGATGTGGGTCCTCATCATCTTCATCGAGTGGGTCCTCATCATCTTCACCATCTTTCTTGTTGTTGATATAAATGACAACCACCATGGGTCTTTCTGCTCTGAAGGAGAAGCTGATCAACTCACCACTAGTAACACGCATGCGGGCAAGGAAACGGGACCATCCATCTCCTCCAATCTGTGACATATTGCGTCCTTTCTCGACCTCCATAGTGTAGGGCCCCCCAGAAGCCTCAAAGGTCACAATGTCTCCTCTCAGCTTGTTGAATTTGAACCTCACATTGCATGGGATGATCTAAGTAAAAAAAGCAAAACGACACAATGCATTAATGCCAACACTAAAAACAAAATAGTTGTTACATTTCATATAATTTCTTACCACCGCATGACAAAAACTCGGCTGGAAGTAGATGCCGAACAACTTGCTAGTTGCAAGGCTGCTGGCGCACCTTGACTTGCACAGTCGACATGGTGGTGGTTGTGGTCGCGCCATTTTCCTAAAGCAATATGAGCAAAGATGAACGATCCACTTCACAGGAAAGGAAAACAATAACATAAACTTCTCAATGCATCGATCTTAATAGGAAAACAGAATATTCAGGCTTAGTAATTAAAATTAACATATAAGATGATATGAGGTTAGCAACAGACATTAGATATATCAAGAACTGTCGTATAACAAAAACAGTGGTACACCAACTTCAATATAGCATAAAAAAACAACAATGTGAGGAACACAGAAACCCTAGAAACTATCATATATCAAAGTGTTATATATGTCCTGAGGCTTATATCAACTAAAAACTATCAACTATGTATAAATTGTTACTAAGTAGTTAATCATATCAACTAAAAACTATCAACTATCATCTCTCTCTCTCTCTCTAAATGTTGCATACCAACTAGCCTACTAAATCAACTAAATCAAAATGTTCTAAATCAACTAGCCTACTAAATCAATTAAATCAAAATGTTGCATATGAACTAGCCTACTAAATCAAAATGTAGCAGGGATGAGGGGTTGTGGATGGAGGAGGGAGGAGGGAGAAGGAG
This sequence comes from Triticum dicoccoides, assembly GCF_002162155.2. Classification (NCBI taxonomy): domain Eukaryota; kingdom Viridiplantae; phylum Streptophyta; class Magnoliopsida; order Poales; family Poaceae; genus Triticum; species Triticum dicoccoides. The sequence goes on along the minus strand of NC_041386.1, from coordinate 672,136,606 downwards.
GGGCGACTGGAGGAGGGAGGACGAAGGAGGATGGAGGAGGAAGGCGGTGCGAGGAGGGGTCGGCCGGCGGCAAACGGAGGAGTGGAGGGTGGACGTAGGAGGAGGGGGCGTGGAGGAGGGCGGCTAGTGATACGTCTCCAATGTATATATAATTTTTTATTGTTCCATGCTATTATATTATCCACCTTAGATGTGTTATATGCATTTATATGCTATTTTATATGATTTTTTGGACTAACCTATTAACCTAGAGCCGAGTGTCAGTTTCTGTTTTTTTCTTTGTTTTTGAGTTCTACAGAAAAGGAATACCAAACAGAGTCCAATTGACGTGCCAATTTTTTATGATTTTTTATGGACCAAAAGAAACCCCTGGAGTAAAAGAGTTGGGCCAGAAGAGTCCCGAGCCATCCACGAGGGTGGAGGGTGCGCCTACCCTGTTGGGCACGCCCCCTACCTCGTGGATGACTTGGAGACCCCCCCTAACGTGAGACCGACGCAAAAAATTCCTATAAATACAGAAACCCACCAAAAACCAATCGGGACCCTGTTCCGACACCGTGCCGGAGGGGGGATCCACCATCGGTGTCCATCTTCATCATCACGGTGCTCTCCATGACGAGGAGGGAGTAGTTCACCCTCGGGGCTGAGGGTATGTACCAGTAGCTATGTGTTTGATCTCTCTCTCTCTCTCTCTCTCTCTCTCTCTCTCTCTTTCTCTCTCTCTCTCGCTTGTGTTGTTGATATAGCATGAATTTGATGTACCGCGAGCTTTGCTATTATAGTTGGATCTTATGATGTTTCTCCCCCTCTACTTTCTTGTAATGGATTGAGTTTTCCCTTTGAAGTTATCTTATCGGATTGAGTCTTTAAGGATTTGAGAACACTTGATGTATGTCTTGCATGTGCTTATCTATGGTGACAATGGGATATTCACGTGATCTAGTTGATGTATGTTTTGGTGATCAACTTGCGGGTTCTGTGACCTTGTGAACTTATGCATAGGGGTTGGCACACGTTTTTGTCTTTACTCTCCGATAGAAACTCTGGGGCACTCTTTGAAGTTCTTTGTGTTGGTTGAATAGATGAATATGAGATTTGTGTGATGCATATTGTATAATCATACCCATGGATACTTGTGGTGACATTGGAATATCTAGGTGACATTAGGGTTTTGGTTGATTTGTGTCTTAAGGTGTTATTGTACTACGAACTCTACGGCTGTTTGTGACACTTATAGGAATAGCCCAATGGATTGATCGGAAGGAATAACTTTGAGGTGGTTTCATACACTAAAATAATCTCTTCGTTTGTTCTCCGCTATTAGTGACTTTGGAGTAACTCTTTGTTGCATGTTGAGGGATAGTTATATGATCCAATTATGTTATTATTGTTGAGAGAACTTGCACTAGTGAAAGTATGAACCCTAGGCCTTGTTTTGAAGCATTGCAATACCGTTTTTGCTCACTTTTATCACTTGCTACCTTGCTGTTTTTATATTTTCAGATTACAAAAACCTATATCTACCATCCATATTGCACTTGTATCATCATCTCTTCACCGAACTAGTGCACCTATACAATTTACCATTATATTGGGTGTGTTAGGGACACAAGAGACTCTTTGCTATTTGGTTGCAGGGTTGTTTGAGAGAGACGATCTTCATCCTACGCCTCCCACGGATTGATAAACCTTAGGTCATCCACTTGAGGGAAATTTCCTACTGTCCTACAAGCATCTGCACTTGGAGGCCCAACAACGTCTACAAGAAGAAGGTTGTGTAGTAGACATCAGCCAGCGAAGGATTACCGAGTCCAGGGAGGAGGAGGAGGTGACAGTGGGGCAGAGGGAGGAGGGGTAGGCGACGGCGGCCGGCGGGGGCAAGGGCGGGCGCAGAGCGATTAAGAGGGGAGATCGAGTGAGAGTGTGAGTGTGAGTGGACAAAGGAGAGAGAGGGGCGGATAGAATGGCTTATTAGTAGCGCGCTATAGATAAAGGCGCTACTACTAAACGACCTAGTAGTAGCGCCTTTCACCCGAAAAGCGCTACTGCTATGTGTAAACATGTAAAAATATACAACAAAAATACATTGATCATCAATGATCTTTTTGTGTACAATCTCAATTGTCAATATGAGTCCTCATCGGTTTCACCGGTTTAGAAACCGAAGAAGACTCATATTGTGGCCACAAATTCTACACATAGAGTTCAATGAAGACCAAGTGGTTGTGATAGTTTGAGAAAAAACATATTTCAGGTGGTAAAAACCTTGTTCGCGGAGCGAGGTGGGACTAAACTTTTGTAGTAAACTTAATAGTAGCGGGAATTGTGATAAATCCCTACTGCTATGGTCTGTAACAGTAGCGCTCTTTTGTATTAACACATTGCTGCTATAACTAGCGTGGCGGCGGGGTCGTGGCAATTGTAGCAGCAGCGCTGCTTTTTGCGGACGCGCTACTGCTACATTTATATCAACAGCGCGTCTTGCTAGCACGCGCTCCGCAGCGCCTGTTTTTAGAGCGTGTTGCTGGTAAGATTATGTGTATAGTCTTTTCCCTAGTAGTGAAACGGTACGATTGTGGCATTCAACTGAGCTGCCATCCTAACAAATTTAGTCTGGTCTGGCCAGAAAATCTTGTGCTCTTCAGCCTAAAATCCACAAGATTAAATGCAATAAGTTTATTATAGTAGAATTTACTTGCCAGAATTTCAAAGTATAAACGTCCAATGAATTAACCAAAATATATTGTGTACCTTGTAGTGGATTGCCTCCCTGTAACCACCTGGGTAGAGGAGCACGAACTCCACGGCTGCCAGCAACTTGTATATGTACGTGTAGGTCATGGGCACGCCGCCCCACAGGTTGAGGAAGTCGAAGAAGTCGTGTCCCTCCAACCATGTCTTTGTCTTCTTTGGGAACAACAGCGGGTGTGCAATGCCACGGACGACATCCTTCTTATGCCGCATGAACACCGCGGCAACAGAGATGAGCTCGATCCCCAAGAACATGTGGTTGCCTACCAGCAGCACTAGCCCGTCCTCGGGCACCCCAATGAGTCCACGTACCACGATGCCGTCTTCCAACGTCGAGAACATCGCCGTGCACGTTCTGAACCTCCAGTCGCTGCATTTAATAATGCATAACATGTGGCAGTGCAATCGATGTATTCAACATGTATCATGTAAGAATTTGCTAGGTGGTGATTTTGGTTACCTGCTAGCTTTGTCAACTTCATTTAGCTCGGTTGCGGACAGTGGATGTAGTCTGAAACCCGATGATAGTGCCTCGAATGGTGGTAGATACCAAGACATTTGATGATGGATGAGACATGGACACCATGCTCCTGAAATTTGGGATGAATATCATTAGCATTGTCCCTTTGAGGTGTACCACTTATTCCTTTTAGTGCACAAGATATTATATACTGCAATCTGATAAAGTCTGCTATAACTCACCAACAGTAAGTTGTGCCCATGCTTCTCAAACACTAGTACAAAACAGGACATTCGTCCTGGTTTGTGAGGGCCATTTGTCCCAGTTCCTGAACCGGTACTAAAGGGTCGGTACTAAAGCCATGTACCTTTAGTCCCGGTTCGCTCAGGAACCGGGACAGATGGGGCTTCTCGTGGCTACTGCCGCTTGCCCAGGCAGGGAGACTTTTTTGTCCCGGATGGTGCCACCAACCAGGATCAAAAGGATTCCACGCATCAGCATATCAGGGACTGGGTTTTTTGTTTTTTCTGAAGGGGGGGGTGGGTTGGGTGGTTTTGGGAGTTTTGTAGGGTTAATTTAGGGGTTTCATATATTGTGTTAGCTAGCTAATAGAGAGAAGTGTCCTCTCTTATCTCCGTGCTTGGTCGACGCTACGTACTATATACTTATAGAGAGGACTCGACATGCTAGCTAGCTAGTAAGAAAATGAATGAAACCATTAAGTACAGAAGATCATCATGAACATATACACAGAGAGAAGTGATTGACCTCTCCTTCTCCAATAGATTGGTCGAACAACAAGTTTTCGTATATCTATCCGACGCTACTGGCTACATATATATATATATATACAATATAAGATCCCATACAAATTACCCTAACATTTGAACTCAACTTCCAGATGGTATTCTCCATGTTTATCGATGACGTGGTCAAGAAAGAATGCCGTCAAGTCCTCTTGAATTGCTCGTATGCGATCTTGTGGTAGGAGTTCATTCCGCATCTGGCACATCTAATTTCAAGAGGGGGGTCAATACATATATATGAATGAATCTCAACACAAATGATGGTAATAAAATAAAATTGTCCCGGTTATTGCTTACGCACTTCATATTGTTGTTTAGAGTAGCCCCGCTCACATGTGGTGTGGTGGATGAACTCGCAAATGTAGTATCCACAGAAATCATTCCCGAGTTCCTGCCACAACCACTTTACACGAAATAGAGATCAATCAAACTGATAAGCAAGCATGCTAAATGGTAATGATGAAACTAGCTAGAATCAATGGGAGATGCGCAGAACTAGTTAGTAGCTAGTACTTACTTTCGGGTTGTTAAATCGCAGCTACACCGGCAGTCCCAAAGCTTCTGCGGTGAACTTTTTCCAAACCCTGACAGATAAAGAAAACAATTACTTGATATCAGGAAATGAACAAAGTTGCCGATATGGTCCGATAATGATCAATTGAACTTACTTCTCGAGCATTTTTGTCATGGTCGCATACTCCTTGGGATCTTTTCGTCCTGAGACTATGACGGTTACTAGTCCCTGCTCAAGCTTAATCTCTAGCAGAATAAAGTGGAAGCTGTGCACGCATGCATAACTCATCAATTACATTACTATAACCTCAAGTAATGAGGCAAACCGAATATGCACAAGATAGTAACAGTCACTTGTATTTGTAAGGAAAGAGTATTGTAGCTTTGTTTTGATTTTGAAGTAACGATGCGAGCAAGTTGGCCTCGGTTTCTCTAGCAGAATGCTTAACACTCCATTCATCCATATGATTTATGTTAATGAACCCAATATCAGTTACTTGTCTTTTCTTTAATTCGGCGATCTTCAATCTGCATAATATAGTGAGGATAACTATATATACATGCAATGAAAGAGCTGAGCTATATATAGAGACTTAATTAATTACAGAGAAGTAGTACTTACAGACAGTAGAAAGTGATGATTGTTTTATCGAGGGCCTTTTGATTGAAAAAAATGGAAGAACTCCTCATATGGAACTAACAACACATCAATTCCAACGAGGTCGTGCTCCTCTTTAACTCTCAGCGACAAAGTATTTTTCCCAGACTTCCTGCAGATGTCCATGTACCAATCATGGAATCTTCGCATCAACGTTGTTAGGGAAGTACCAGGTCTAACGAGAGGCTTCCCGTGCTTGAATCCTAATGTCTCCACCTCCATTGTTTCAAAAAAATGCATCATCGTCGGTCATGTAATCTCCAGGATTGGTACGGGCAGCAGCCCTGGAAGATTAGCGATGATATTACTGATAGACACATTGAGAAGGGGCACGAGTGGTTCGCTTGTTCGCCGAGATGGGGAATTTGTTTCCCTTTTCTTTGTTCTACTAGCCTTTGATCACGCCAAGTACTTCCCAACCGCTCCATTTCCTTATATGTCCTTTCAATGATGCAGTCAGAGTTGGATTTCGGCGGAGGCGGTGATGGTCGATGCAGGGCATCCAAAGTGCACTTCGCTTTCACCGCATCTATCTTCTCCTTCGGAGGTGGATGTTTCTTAGCTTTTACCGATTCAAAGAAGTCATTCACTTGGCCTTGAACGACCTGCTCATTTTCTTCCACGACCAGCTCGTATGGTAACTTCTCTAGAGGCTTGAGAGATGATGGACCGAATCTGTATTACCTCCCGCCTCTGGCTGTACTGCTAGATGCCGGAGCAGTTGGAGTAGCTGCAGCTGTCTTCTTTCGTTGCTGAAGACGCAGAGCAGCCGGAGGCAGACTGCTATGACGCACCGGAGTAGCCGGAGCGGCGGCGTCTGAGTTCCACCGTCGCTTACGAGGCGGCGAAGATGGAGGCGGGCCGCTCGAAAGTGCCGGAGCAGGCGGAGAAGGAGGCAAAGTACTGCCGCCCTCACGCGTCCGAGAAGGAGGTGGAGTGCCATGCTAATCACTCGCTGGAGGAGGAGGAGGCGGAGTGCCCAGCTAACTAGCAGGAGCCGTGAAGTTCAGAAGCTTGATGTGCTCCTTCCGCCATAGACACGGAGTATGCATAGCAAGACCCAGCTGAGTCTCCCCTTCACCTCTAGGGTGGTCAAGCTGGAGCTCCTCAAATCCCTCCGTTATTTCATCCACCATCATAACAACATAGCCTTGTGGAATGGGACTGAAGTGAAAAGTTGCTTCGGGTGAAGGAGGGAACACAGAGCCAACAGCTGCCCTGACTTTGAGCTGAAGCCATTGCGTCATAAGGTGGCACTGGTGTGAATCCGTGATAAAATCCACGGGGTAGCTAGGACCCATCAAGTCAGGCTGCTGAACAAGCTCGGTGGAAGCCACGCTGCTCCTCCGCTGAGATGGCGGGGTAGCTTCTTTGGCAGGATCTCGCAGCTGCTGGTTCTCAACATCTCGTTCCTCTAGCTTTCTTACCCTTGCCTTAAGCTCCTGTAGTTTGCTCTGCTCCACTTTCCTCTTCCTCTCTTTGCAATTGTAACCGCTTGTGTTGGGAAACCCAGCCTTCCACGGAACGGAGCCTGGCGTGCCTCGTGTTCGTCCAGGGTGCTCAGGATTCCCGAGGGCCCTTGTGAGCTCGTCGTTCTCTCTACCGGGAACGAACTTCCCTTCCCGCACTTCGTCGATTGCTTTCCAAAGCTTCGTGACGGGTGTTGCAAGTTGCTCGTCCGTCCAGCAGTACTTCCCTCTTTCAGGGTCCAATATTCCACCAGCCCCGAAGAACCAAGTCCTAGAACGGTCTGGCCAGTGCAATGTCTCTGGTTTTACCCCTTTAGCAATCAGGTCCTTCTCAGCCTTGTTCACAAGGGCCGGGCTTTGATGTAGCCACCTGACCCCGTGCGATGGTGATGCTCCTTCTTTGCAGCATTTATCTTGTTAGTCGCTGACATCTTCTTACTCCTCTCCGATGTCTTGTTGGCCACAAATGCGGGCCAGTGATCTCTTATCTTCTCAAATCGGCTGGTGAATTCTGGAGTCTTGTCTTGGTCTATATACGTTGCTTTCAACTCATTCTTCGACCTCCTGAATAGATCTGCCATCTTCTTGAGAGCACATGACTTGATCAATGGCGCTATAACTGGATTCTCCAGATCCTCCTCTTCCGGTAGGGTGAAATTTACCTTCAGCGCTTTCCAAAGATCTTCTTTCTGTCTATCTTAGAAAAAAGAAACTTGAAGCTCTTCCTTCTTAGGCTCATTGCATAGCTCGATGCTGATCGGGGTCATGTCCCTAACAAGAACTCCGCACTATGTAGAAAATGCTTCCTTAGTCTGGAGGGGTTTAATCGGTTGGCCATCACGCGCGATTTCTGTGATCGTGAACCTTTCATCCGAGCGCAACTTTTTCTTCGGTCCTCGTTTCTTTACTGAAGTATTGCTTGATCCGGAGGGCTATATAGAAGAAGAAATAAGAGTTAATATATGTACATACCAAAACAATTAATGTGTCCATTAGCTGAGCACAGGCTTAATTAATATATGTACCTGGCCGGACTCTTTTCGGTCACCGGAGCCGTCATCACGGTCTCCTTCTTGCACCGGCATTCGGTCACCGGATCCATCATAATCATGTCCTTCCTCCTCCGTTGTTTGATAACCATAGCCTGCTTCACCCTCTCCTTCCAGACCATCGGTTTCGTTGAGATACGACATGACATCACCTCCGTTTGCGATTATGTCCCCCAACACCTGTTCTGCTTCCTCGTCTCGGCCGTGCTCCATAGTTTCTGCAAATATTACAACCTGGCAATTATTATACAAACATGACAGATGGATATATTACTGGAAAATGTAGACCTATCTAGCTAATCACAACAAGGAATTATATTAATTAGTGGCCTCGACGCTTCTCTAGGGTTGGGGGTGGCCTCGGCAATGCTTCAATGGTTCGGGGTGGCCTCAACGACAACACTCTTTTAACAAGGTAAATTTGGGTGGCCTCGGCAGCGCTTCTAGGGTTTGGGCCGGACCGCCTCTCTCATGATTGTTCGATGTTTGTCTAGTGTCAAAGGATTCACCAAAACCATGTCTTCATCATTAGGCGAAAGTAATAGGCGCATGATGGTACAAAGCTCTCCAAAGTTATTTTGGAATGGAATCCCAGATAGGATAATTCGCTTTTTGGTACAAAGTACATCAAGAGCCTTCTGAATATCGCTATTTGGAAGGCCTTTGCTGAAATTTGTACCAAAAGGCGGACTATCCTATCCGGGACTTCGTTCCAGAATAACTTTGGAGAACTTCATACCATCGTGGCCCGGTTACTTCCGGCTAATGATGAAGCCATGGATTTCTTCAATACTTTGACACTAGGCCACCTCTCGACCCTCGAACCCTCAACCCCTCGACGACCCTCGACCCTCGAACCCTCGGCCCCTCGACGACCCTCGAACCCTCGACCCTCAACCCTAGAACCCTCGACCCTATAACCCTCAACCCTAGAACCCTCAAACCCTCGATCCTCGACCCCCTACCCCCTCCTCATGTCGAAGTTATTAGGAAGGGGTATATGGACCCCCCCTCATGTCGAACCTATCAGGGAGGTGGTATATCCACAATGGCATACCCGATAAAAAATAAGAAGAGGAAGAAGAAGAAAAACATAGGAGAAGAAGAAAGGAATAGAGAGAGGAGAAGATCAAAGAAAAAAAGAGAAGAAGAAAAAAGAGGAGAAGAAGAAAGGAATAGAGGTGAAGAAAAAAATTAAAAATTACTCTATTTTTTTATTCTTCTCTTCTATTCCTTTCTTCTTCTCCTCTTCTTTTTTTCTTTTTTTATCTTCTTATTTATTTATCCTCCTCTTCTTCCTCTCCTCTTCTTCTCCTTTTTCTTTTCCTTCTTCCTCTTCTTATTTTCCTTTTTCCACTCATTCTTTTTCTTCTTCTTCCTTCTTCCTTCTTCCTCTTTTCTTCCTTTTCCTTATTTTACTTTTTCCTCTACACTAACCTAAAATGCACTAACCTAAAATCGATATGTACTAATTAACAACCTAAATAAAACAAATAATACATATATGAAAAAAACATCATATGCACAAAAAACATCATATGAAAAAAACAACATATCATCACATATATGAAAAAAAGCATATCATCACATATATGAAAAAAAAATATCATCACATATATGAAAAAAAGTCGTAGGACAGTGGGGCGGCGTGGCGATGGCGTCAGGGCAATGGTGGGGCGGGGCGGTGATGGCGTCGGGGCGACGCGGGGCGTCGACGGCGTCGATGGGGCGATCGGGCAGCCTGGCGGCGTCGTCGGGGCAACTATAGAGATGAAAACGAAAAAACACTAAGTGTTTTCTTATATAGCGTAGCCAGTGGTCCCGGTTCGTGGCACCAAACAGGAGCAATGACCCCCTTTAGTCCCAGTTTGTGCCACCGACCGGGACCAAAGGTCTCTTTTCAGCAGCCCAAAGGGCGGGAAACAGAGGCCTTTGGTCCCGGTTGGTGGCACCAACCGGGACTAAAGGGGTGCATTTGTCCCGGTTGGAGCCACCAACCGGGACAAAGGGACCGAACCAAAGGCCCTGTGATGCCCGCGTCGCGGCCGAAGTTTAGTCCCACCTCGCTAGATGAGAGAGCTCGAGACTGGTTTATAAGCGCTGCTGCGCCCACCCTCTCGAGCTCCTCTCAACTGCAGGCCGATGGTTGGGTTTCTAGTCGTATTCAAGCCATGGTGGCCCAGTAGGTGGCACTTTTTTTGTTTTATTTATTTTATTTTGTTTCTACTTATTGTCGCTATATTTACTTATTTATTAAAGTTTTTTTTGTTTCTACTTATTTATTTTATTTTGTTTCTACTCATTTATTTTCTTTTCTTTTTTGCTTTTTTATTTTTTTGCTTTATTTATTTTATTTTGTTTCTACTTACTGTTGCTATTTTTATTTATTTTATTAAAGTTTATTTATTTTACTTCATTAAAGTTTATTTTGTTTCTACTTATTTATTAAAGTTTATTTTGTTTCTACCTTTTTTGTTTCTACTTATTTATTTATTTTTTTATTTTATTTTTTATTTTACGAAAATTCTTTTTGCTTTTAATGTTTTGAACAGAAAATACTTTGATAATTTTAGTTGCATAAATTTTATATAATTTTAGTTTCATAAATTTTATTTCAGGGATCAACCAACTAGAGATTTATAAAAGCTTTTTGGTTGATCCCTGAAATTGAAAAGCATTTCAAATAAACTGTGAAAAGGTTGAAAGTTGGCATCGTATCATCATTTCACCCACATAGCATATGCTAAAAAGTTGCAGGTCCTGTCGTGCCTCCGGTGTATCTTTTGTCTTCCCATACACTCCCAAGATGCCTAGCAGGTTCACGCAAAGGTTCTTCGTCACATGCATCACGTTGATTGAAGAGCGGACCTCTAGGTCTTTCAGGTAGGGTAGGTCCCAAAATATAGATATATTTTTCCACATTGGTGCGTGTCCCTCAGCGTTTTTCGGAATAGATAGCCCCCCAGGACCCTTTCCGCAGATTACTTTTAAATCATTGACCATAGCAAGTACGTGATCACCGGTATGCATGGCGGGCTTCCTCCAGTGATCTGCCTCGCCTTTGAAGTGCTTGCCCTTCTTTCGACATTGATGGCTGGTTGGAAGGAATCGACGATGCCCCAAGTAAATATTCTTCCTGCTTTTGTCCAGGTATATATTTTTGGTGTCATCTAAACAATGCGTGCATGTGTGGTATCCCTTGTTTGTCTATCCTGAAAGGTTACTGAGAGAAGGCCAATCATTGATGGTGACAAACAGCAATGCATGCAGGTCAAATTCCTCATGTTTGTGCTCCTCCCACGCTCGTACACCGTTTCCAATCCACAAGTGTAAAAGTTATTCAACTAATGGCCTTATGTACACATCAATGTCATTGCCGGGTTGCTTAGGGCCCTAGATGAGAACTGGCATCATAATGAACTTGCGCTTCATGCACAACCAAGGAGGAAGGTTATAGATACATAGAGTCATGGGCCAGGTGTTGTGATTTCTGCTCTGCTCCCCGAAAGGATTAATGCCATCCATGCTTTAACCAAACCTTATGTTCCTTGTGTCACCTGCAAACTCCTCCGAGTACTTTCTCTTGATTTTTCTCCACTGCGACCCATCAGCGGGTGCTCTCAACTTCCCGTCTTTCTTACGGTCATCTCTGTGCCATCGCATCAACTTGGCATGTTCTTTGTTTCTGAAAGGCATTTCAACCGTGGTATTATAGGAGCATACCAGATCACCTTGGCAGGAACCCTCTTCTGGGGGCGCTCGCCGTCAACATCACCAGGGTCATCTCGTCTGATCTTATACCGCAATGCACCGCATACCAGGCATGCATTCAAATCCTCGTACACACCACGATACAGGATGCAGTCATTAGGGCATGAATGTATCTTTTGCACCTCCAATCCTAGAGGGCATACAACCTTGTTTGCTGCGTACGTAATGTCGGGCAATTCGTTATCCTTTGGAAGTTTCTTCTTCAATATTTTCAGTAGCTTCTCAAATCCTTCGTCAGGCACACCATTCTCTGCCTTCCACTGCAGCAATTCCAGTATGGTACCGAGCTTTGTGTTTCCATCTTCGCAATTGGGGTACAAACCTTTTTTGTGATCCTCTAGCATGCGATCAAAATTCACCTTCTCCTTTTCACTTTCGCACTGACTCCTTGCATCAACAATGACCCGGCGGAGATCATCATCAGGCACATCGTCTTGTTCCTCTTGATCTTCAACAGCTTCCCTTGTTGCAGCATCACCATATTCATGAGGCACATAGTTGTCATCGTCCTCTCTTCTTTGCTGTCTTCCATCATAACCCCTATTTCTCCGTGCTTGGTCAAACATTATAGTGTGGTATGAAACCCTTCTCAAGCAGGTGGATGTGAAGGGTTTTCCGGTTAGAGTAAGACTTCGTATTCTCACCAATAGGGCATAGACAACACATAAAACCATTCTGCTTGTTTGCCTCAGCCACTTCGAGAAAATCATGCACACCCTTATTGTACTCGGAGGTGTGTCTGTCACCGTACATCCATTGACGGTTCATCTACGTGCATTATATATAATTAAGTGTGTCCAAAACCATTACAGAACATCATGAATAGATAATTAAGTGACCAAATTAATATAAGTTCACCATCACATTAAAACCAAAGTACATACATAGTTCTCATTGAACAACATATAGCTCTTCAGAGCATCTAATTAATTAAACCATACATTTAAACTATGTAAAATATTTCAATGCCAAAACAAATGCGATCATAATTGCAACCAAGGTAACAATTGATCCAATGGCATAATGATACCAAGCCTCGTTATGAATGACATATTTTCTAATCTTTCTAATCTTCAAGCGCATTGCATCCATCTTGATCTTGTGATCATCAACGATATCCACAACATGCAACTCCAATATCATCTTCTCCTCCTCAATTTTTTTTATTTTTCCTTCAAAAAATTGTTTTCTTCTTCAACTAAATTTAACCTCTCGACAATAGGGTGTGTTGAAATTTCAGATTCACTTACCTCCTAGATAAATAAAATCTATGTCACGTTGGTCGGCATAATTCTCATAAATAATAGATGAACCAAATAGTTATAAAGATAATATATACCACATCCGAATCATAGACAGAACGAGGGCCGACGTGGGAGGATACCAAAACCATCGCACTAAATAATAAGAAGCAATAATAAAAGTAAGAAAATTATACAAGTGTCTATATAAACATACAATTAAGAATTTTTTCCTTTTAGAAAGAAGATAAGAACAAGAGGCTCACCACGATGGTGCCGGCGACGAGATCAGCGCGGGCGATCGACCGCGGTGAAGACGGGGACGGGACATGACGGACCGCTAAACCTAGACAAATATTGAGGAAAATGGATCTTGGAGGTCGAGCTTGGAGAGGAGAAAGCTTAATTTGTGTGGCTCGGGCATTCCATCGAACACCTCATGTGCATAGGAGGTGAGCTACAGCACCACAAAACCCTCTGCTCAACAGCGAGAAAAAATAGAGCACTCCACTACTCTGCTCGGGGGCGAGGGGTACATATAGGCATCTCATTGGTCCTGGTTCATGGCTGGAACCGGGACTAAAGGGCAAACTTTGGTCCCGGTTGAAGCCTCCAACCGGGACCAATGGTGGTGGGCCAGGAGCGAGGCCCAAGTGTCCCGGTTCGTCCCACCAACCGGGACCAAAGGGCCCAGACGAACCGGGACCAATGCCCCCACGAGGCCCGGCAGGCCCCTGGCCTCACGAACCGGGACCAATGCCCCCACGGGTCCCAGTTTGTGACTGAACCAGGACTAATGGGCTTATGTGGCCCGAACGTATGCCCTGTTTTCTACTAGTGAAAGAAGAAGATTTTTGATTTAGGTATTCTGTTCTATAGCCTGTAGGCTTCAGATTTGCCCTGAAGTAAGTTGTTATCGCAGCTGAGTGCAAGCATAGAGAATAACCTCAGTCATGATGCCATAAATCCACTTGTTAGAAATTAGACAAAAAATATGCATTCAAATAAGAAACGTAGAAATCATGTGATAGAATTTATCATGCGACAAAAGTCTGCAAAGCTAATGATGAAATTGGAAGTAGAGAACTGAGCTTAAGGGCACAAACCTGGCTAGTGGTAGCACCTCAGTTGTAACTAATTGTATATGGCAATTATCATATTGTGCAGCCCGTTTGATGAGTTTCATCTTGAGTTAATTACAAGGAACTACCACACTTCCACACGTCGTAACGAATCAGTACCACTAGTCACTTTTTTTGCAGTTCAGTACCAACTCTAAGCCTAACTGTTGCAAAACAGACTGACAGCCGTATAAGCACGTATTGACCACGTATCTGACCGACCGGGCCCATGTGCCAGGTGCCACGGTGGCGTACCCGCGCGCGCCACGCCACTGACTCGGTCCACCCGGCTCGGTCGCTGTATGTGGCTCGGTCGGGTCAAACCTGAATGGGACGAACCCTAGTTTCCTATCCCTTCTCCCTCATCTCCCTCTCCCCTCTCAGGCGGTGGTGGTGGCGAATCCTAGCGGTGTCGACTGTGCGGGCGGGTACGAAGACCTTCCCGGCCTCTAGAGCGATGAGCACTTTGGTCTGGACGACGGTGACGGCTCTAGTTCAGACTACTCCAGCACCGACGACGAGGATTTGGAGGAGGAGGCGGCGCTGTCCCTGGAGGATAGGGTGAGGCTGGCAAAGATATAGGTGGCCAACCCTACCAGTACCCATCACTAGACCAGTGGAGCTACTAGAGGCGTGTTGTAAGTCCCTCCTTCTCTCCTTCTTTGTGCATATTTCAAAACTGGGGGCTAGGGTTAGTTGCTCGTGATAGTTTAAATTTCCGTTGTCAATTGTAGTTTGAATGTTGTTGTTTGGGATGTTCATATTCACTTTGATGCACAACATAATCTGGATAGGAAGATATGCAGCTCAGATGTGACATTTCTGAACCTATATGCACTGATGCAAATAGAAGGTTTTTCTTTCTCTGACGAACTGTACCACATGAAGAATTTAGGCAGAGGAGAGGAGATAGAGCATGGGTTAGAATTGATTGACACAAACATCAAACTGCAAGAACTAAAGAAGGAATATGAGCATAGTTTAATTCTAAATTTGATAGTGAGGGAAACATCAAATAGAAGAAGATTCAGTGAGATTAAATTACAACAATATCTCTTAGAGGAGAGAAGAAGATTTAGCAACAATATTGTATGAACCACCTGTTTTGTATGATCTCAGTGAGCTGCAGTTTTCGCTGTTGATCACAAATTTTCATTGTTTAGTAGTGCTTTATAGTGACTTAAATAAATAGTATTGTTAGGTCAGGAGGTTAGTTAGTGTTTTATAGTGACTTTAAGTAGATATATAGTGACTTAAATTGTTCTATTGTTGCAACAACAGGTGTTGATGAATGCTTTATTAAGCTCACCACTGGTGCTCAAATCCTTGCTGCCACTGAACGAGATGGCAATAACAATATTTTCCCACTTGCATTTGCAATTGTTGGACAAGAGGACACAACTAACTGGTGTTGGTTTCTACACCAACTGAAGATATGTCTAGGAGGAGAACTTGGCAAATTTGGCCTTTATACTACATTTCTGATAGACAGAAGGTATGCATGCATCTTCCTATTATGTTCTTCCTGTTATGTTCTTCTGCATTGGAGTTACTCTCTGCATTAGCATGTTATGTTCTAGATGCAGTAGTGCAACAGCTAAGTCTAGCGTGCTATGTGAACAGGGGCAACTAAATGCAGCAAATCAAGTTTTTCCAAACTGCCATCAAAGATTTTGCCTTAGAATCCTCTATGCAAATTTCTAGAATGTTGGATTTAGGGGGAAGATCTTATGAAATGCATGGATAATGCAAGCTATGCTTATAACCAGCACAAGTTTAACATTGTCATGAATGACCTGAAAAATGAGAGTGAGTAAGCTTGGAAGTGGCTAAGTGGAATACCTAAGCACATATGGGCTAAGCATGCTTTTTACACTAACTGCAAGACAGACTTGGTTGTTAACAACTGGTCTGAGGTGTTCAACAAGTGCATCCTGGATTTTAGGAAAAATCTATTAGAAATGTCGTGGATTTGTCACGGCAGATATCCTTAGTGTCAGGACTTAGTCGCAAGGCCAACACATCTATGTGGTAGATTGAGAGGGGTTGATTGGGACGAGAGACGCAACACACAAGACAAGGATTTAGACAGCTTCGGGCCCCGCGAAACATTCTCCGGTAATAGCCCTACATGTTGTTTGTGGCTAGGTTTCATTATCATCACGAGGGAGTCGTCGTAATTTGGTTCTCCTCTAGTTATGTCTAGCCCTAGAGATTGTTTCTTGTTACTTGTCCCTCTTTTGGGAGCCCTGCCCGTCCTTATATATGTTGAAGGGGCGGTTTACATGACTAGTCCTAGTTGGTTTAGGATTACTCTATTACAAGTGGAGTCCTAGTCTTGCTTCCTTTGTAGGAAAATATTCCTTGTGCTTTCCTCATAAACTGGCCCACCATAATATGATCCGGTCTTCCATAAACTGCCTTTTGGGCCACCGGGTCTTGTCGTTCCTCTGACCCGCTCGCCGGGTCACCCATGAGTCGCCAGGCTCGGGCGGGTCACTTAGTGAGTCGTCTAGTCCGGCCGGGTTACGCCGCGGGGTATATCCCCGACATTAGCCCCCAGTTTAATTTGGATTTATCCATGTTAAACTGATCTGCAACATAAACACAAGAACTAATTTGGCGGCTTGTGCTTCGGGTTAAATATTCTTATAAACCAGCGGTTGATCATCCTTAAATCCTTGTCATTTCTTCCTTCTAGAAAATCCGGGTCAGTAGACCAGTTTCAGAATCATTTTGCTTGTAGAAGAAATATTGTAAATAAAGAATCCATTTGACTCGGCCTTCAATGCTCTAACTTGACAAAAATATTGGTCTTCAAATATTCAACTGATATTCAGCCGACTTGAAGATGTAGAACTTGCTGATCTATGGTTTCCAAAATCGTTGGGTTATAAAAACTGATAATTCTGGGTCATGATTGTTTCCAACGCCGGTTCATGATTGTTGGCAATGCTGGTTCATGATTGTTGCAGACACTGGGTCATAATGATTGGTGATGCCGGGTCAATCTGGTTTGCTCAAAACTAAAAATCGGAAGATATTTCTCCCTTATATCCATATTACCTTTAGCCCCCAAGTCTTGAACAGAACAAAGTGATGATTTGAGACTTGTTTCCATATAATTACTGCCACTTTGAAGAAATCCATGTTGTTCATCTCAGTCACTAGCAGAAAACTGAATACTCCATAGATGTAGCCCCCAAGTGCCTGGTTGTCATGCTTGCAGCAACCTGGGACTTGAAATTGCCTTATGCTCATAAAAACTTCAACCAGTGTAGCCCCCAAGGGTCGGGTCATTATACAATAATGAGCAGGGACTTTGTAAATATAATCATGTAGATTTGAGTAGTGATGTGTAGCCCCCAAGGGATGGGTCATTATGCAATAATGAGAGGGGACTTGATATATACTTCAATGAAAATAACATCTTATAATGTAACCTCCATCGTAGGACTTGAACCCACGTCCACAGGGTTAAGAGCTTTGTGCTTTACCAACTGAGCAATGGACCCTTCAATATAATGGTTTTAACTTGTGTACCTTGAATTGTTTGACAGGAGCAATTGGTAGCCCCCAAGGGCCGGCTCATTATGATGTGATGAGTCGGATCTTCAATAAGATGAGCAAAAAATGAGTTTTCATTAGTCCCCAAGTGTCATGGTGCATGCTTGCAGCAACATGAGTGTAATCTCAACTTGACTAATGTAGCCCCCAAGTGCCGGGTTGTAAGCCTGCAGCGACTCGGGACTATTCCTTCAATTGTAGAATAAATCATATCCATTGATAATATGATAGCCATTGCGCTAAAGCGACTTTGAAAACCTTGATCATAATACTGGTTATTGATAACCATAATAAACTCCAGCCATGTTGGCTATTTGAAGATTTGAATAATATAATCCAATGATTTATGAGCGCATGATTCCAATGCCGCAATCCAAATATATACTAGCGACTTATTGTCCAAAGCCAGGCCGGGTTAATGAACACTGGATAATTTATCATCATAATGGCGACTTATATTCCAAAGCCAGGCCGGGTTAATAAATGCAGGTGACTTATAGTTATGCTTTATTCAACCTGTTTCTACATACAACAAGTTTAAAGTGTTCTGGCGGTTTACCCGCGGATGGGTCATAATGCCCAAAATATAACCCGGGTTTATAACCAAGGCTGCACTTAAGAATAATTAAATATGAAATATATCATACCTGTGACATTGAATCACATCGTTGGTTTACCAACTTTTTGTAGTAAGGGTGATAACCCAAATCTTGAGTATGATAACTCCCCTCATATTTTGCCGGTTTGTAATAAAACTGTGTTAGCTTGTAATAAACACCGGATGATCATCCTGGCGACTTATAGTCAAAGCCAGGCCGGGTTAACAAACCTCGGTTTATAATTGGTTGTGTACTAACAACTTATAGTTGAAAGCCAAGACGGGTTAACAAACACCAGGTTGTATTGATGACTTATAGTCAGGCCGGGTCAATAGACTCTGGATTATCATTAAACCTTATCAAAGGACTTTGACAAATAAAAGCAAATGAAAACTTGTAGTCGAGGCTTTTCGAGGGCTGCCAGGCCCAAATTCGAGGCTTTTCATGGGCTGCCAGGCCACTGAGTTAAACCATTTTACAAAGCCTTTTAAGATGGACCTCACATAAACCAATCATCATTTTAACTTTGACAAGTTCAGGGTCTGTATAAGATTGACTTGTCAAACGTTCAGCGGGTCATACCAGGATTACCTGGGCGGAGTGACTTACTTGATGAATGCAGGTTAACCCAGAGTTTTAGGTGAATACACCTGGCTTCCAAGCCTGGCTTGATAGCCTGTTACAAGGGTCCTTTAAAACTCTTTGTTGTTGTGCACAAAGAGCCCCTAGGTAACATTTTGAGTTGTGCTCAGTGGGTGTCTATATTTGAGTTGGTGCTTTTGGCAACACTCTCTTAGACCCCTGATTAATTTCCTGTTGGCCTTACGCCGATCAAGAAGTGTAGCTATGGTTCGAATACGACCAAGCCCCCAAGTGATTTCCCTGGTGGCCTTACGCCGATCAAGAGGTGTAGCTATGGTTCGAATACGACCAAGCCCCCAAGCGATATATTTTTGAGTTGTGCTCGTCGGGTGCCTATGTTTGAGTTGCGTTGTGCAACAAACTCTCTTTGGCCCCTTTTGACTTTTCTGAGAACTCGAACTTTGCGAGAGATATTTCTTCTTGAACCGGATGTTAAACCGGATATTGAGAGCTTCAAAGCTTTATGGGAGACATCTTTCCCTTGAACCGGATCTTAAACCGGAATCTTCATTTTCAGCCGAAAATTTTCTGGCGACCTTTAAACTCAAACTTGCGAGAGATTAATTCTTTTTGAACCGGTAATTCTTAAACCGGATGTGAGAGCTTTGGAGCTTTGTGGGAGAATAGATTTCCCTTGAACCGGATTTTAAACCGGCATTCTTTGTTTTGAACCGGAAATTTTCTGACGGCCTTTATACTTTCATCTATATGGTAGTAGCCTCCGGGACCGGGTTATCTTTCCCTCCAATGTCGTGGGGTTCTTGAATTCACCGAAAACTGGCAACATTTGCTGAGTCATATCATTGTAGCCCCCAAGCCTCAAGGCGACTCGAGGAGTTGGCTTGAGATTTCTCCATATTGACCATGATATAAATCAGCATATAGCTGAACAGCAGAACGCTATAATATGTTAAAGCTGGAAGCAAGGCGGCAAGTTAACAATCTTCGCAACACTCATTATATATCCTTGACATTGATAATGCGATGTGAATCCATGGAAACTTGAGGTCGACCGTGGCGGGTTATAAATGACCACGCATGATTTGTCCGTAATTCGACCAGCGGTTCATCCCAGCTGGTTGTTTAACCAAAACATAGTGGCGGTGACTTGCGTGCCTACCCAATGATCCATCTGGTGGGGGAAGAGTCTGACACTATATCACGACCTTCTTCAGAGCTGTCGTAATAGACCGGATAGCAGGAGAAGCGAGTTGCACGCACTCGTTAAGCAACTTGTGCACACAGGCGCGGCCCGGTGTGTTGATGTAGACCAGACCGCGAGGGACGGACGGTAAAGACAACCATAGCATCAGAGGCGGCACGGACAGATGAGCCGGATGCTGTGTTTTAAGACGACACGGGCAGGAGAATCGGTCACGGGAATGGACAGGTGAGTTGTCTGCGGTGTTTGTAAACCGGTGCGGACGCGCAAGTCAATCACAAGCGCAGTTCCGGCTAGTTGATCTAGACCGGGCCGTACGAGCGGCGGCTTGTGCGCGTCCCTTCATTGGTTAATATGGTATGTACTATCGGGCGGAATATTGTCAGTCCGTGCTCCATACCCATGGTATAAATCATATTTGTAGTGAATGATTGTTCTGTATATAAAAATACACAGATCAAAGTAATCGTTCTTTGACAAAAATAATACATGCTAATAAAATAGACTTTATATGGATAGCATCTGATTCGCTTAGGCCGGAAATTATCCATCGCGGAGTTGATGATCACCGCGTTGAAGCTGAAATCAACCACGGCCGAGTCGGCCGCGGGAACAGACATATGAATCGGCCCGGCGTTTGTAAGCCGGTGCGGACGAGCAAGTTGTCCTCCGCATTGTAAGCAGGCATGGACGCGTGAACCGGCGGTGAAGGCGGACGGGCGAGTCGTTCGTGGCGTTGTAAGGTGGTGCGGACAGGCGAGTCGGCCGGCACGTTGATGTAAACCGGACCGCGATACGCGTGTCGTAAAGATGCGCGGCACAGCCAAACATGCCTATAATACCACCCCTTTTTTTTAATTGCCATCCTGCGTAAAAATATTACAGGCCAGAATAATTGTTATCGGATGAATTAACATCTACTTATAAAATACATAAAAAAATAACACCTTGTATTTTTTTTACCGGATGAACACGGATACATAGGACGGAGTGGCCGCTTGCCAACGGAGACCGGCTCAGGCGGAAAGCAGGCCAGCAATGTGCAGTTGCGACAGCAGAGTCCGGGTCGTAGTTGACTTGGCTTTCCAACTCTCGTCCGATCAAGTGTCCAAACCGGAGCTATCGGGTACTTTTCCTTCTTTTTGATTTCCACGTTGAGTGGATGTACTTGGCTAGTTCCTTTCCCTCTTTGATTTGACTTGCCTTGGAGGTTTTTTTTCACGCGCTGTTCATGCAATTGTAGCCAGCCCATCAAATAATTTCCTTTGTTCTTTTCCCGATCTACTAGTACTCAAACAGTACTATCCTTTTTTATAGTACTAGTAGAAGTGCTTGGGGATTCTCTGGATTTGACTTGGTCTTCAGGCCAGAAAAAGTAGCGGCAATGATAACTCGGTGATTTGACGCATACGCTGCTAGCTTTGCCTCTGCTGCCACGATTTACCCTTGGGAGCAACAACCATCAGAGTAACCCGTACTGGGTCAGTACGTCTAGATTTAAACGCAGGAAAAATAGACCTCCGAATTGGATTTACAAACGGACACGAAGCCGTCAAATCTGTCGGACTCGGCGACTTGTATCTCGTATCTCGTACCGATTGATTTCTGATATGAGACTTCGACTTGCTGCGGCAGCAAAAATTAACCCGGCCTCAGATGGATCATCCGGTCGTGTGCGCTGGCGCCTAGACGCAACCCTAATTTTCCCTTGATCTTAAATTCTGTATATGTCGCTTTGACTGTTCATCGAAAGTCTTCTGCGCCGGTTCTTTTTCGTCCAACACATCGCGGACTTCTCAATCCCTGAAATACGTCCCTCTAGGAACTCAACACCATCGTGCGCGAGCCCTACAGTGGGCGTCAACTGTCGTGGAATTGTCACACCAGGTGTCCTTAGTGTCAGGACTTAGTCGCGAGGCCAACGCATCTATGTGGTAGCTTGAGAGGGGTTGATTGGGACGAGAGACGCAACACACAAGACAAAGATTTAGACAGCTTCGGGCCCCAGGAAACATCATCCGGTAATAGCCCTACATGCTGTTTGTGGGTAGCTCTCATTATCATAACGAGGGAGTCGCCGTAAACCGGTTCTCCTCTAGTTGTGTCTAGCCCTAGAGATTGTTTCTTGTTACTTGTCCCTCTTTTGGTAGCCCTGTCCCTCCTTATATATGTTGAAGGAGCGGTTTACATGACTAGTCCTAGTTGGTTTAGGATTACTCTATTACAAGTGGAGTCCTAGTCTTGCTTCCTTTGTAGGAAAATATTCCTTGTGCTTTCCTCATAAACCGGCCCACCATAACATGATCCGGCCTTCCATAAACTGCCTTCTGGGCCACCGTGTCTTGTCGTTCCTCTGACCCGCTCGCCGGGTCACCCATGAGTCTCCAGGCTCGGGCGGGTCACTTAGTGAGTCGTCCAGTCCAGCCGGGTTATACTTCCGGCTGGGTTACGCTGCGGGGTATATCCCCGACAAGAAGTATGATTGATGGTATTAAGGACAAGCAGATGGTGAGGTGGCATAGGAACAGAGAGAGAGGAAAGGCAGCTCTGTGGGATATCACACCGCATTATGCTGAGAAGCTAGACGTGAAAAATGAAAGGGCTAGATTTTGCAAACCTATTCAAGCTCGTGTAAATCTTTGGCAAGTGACCAGTGGGCAGAAAACACATGTTGTAAACTTTGAACTTTATACATGTGGTTGCAGAAAGAGGGACTTGTCTGGCATACCATGCAACCATTTAACGTCAGCAATTAACAAGGCAAAAAGATTTGGGTTAATTATCCTTTTGCCCTCAGTGGTGTCTATGTGCTCAGTTTTGCCCTCAGATGCAAATTGTGCTCAGTTTTGCCCCTAGTCCATGCACAGCTACTATGACGAGGCCAAACGGCCATATTTGAGTCCATTCCATCCGCCAACATTAGTGGTTGTGGGTCCGGATCTTACACGTGGGACCGCGTGGACGTGGGTCCAGAGCTGACATGTAGGCCCGTGCAACTAAATCCCCAAATCATTCATAGCTCACTCTGCCCATCCGCTTCCCCACCGGCCGGCTGACCTGCGCCGCGGTCGCCACTTGCGCCGCGGCCAGTACCTACCCCGCCACCAGCTGCACGCCTACTCCACCGCTACCTTTCTGCGCCTACGCTCCAGGCTACCTGCGACGCCCGCCACCTTCCTGCGATGCCACGGGTGGGGCGCCCGCCACCTGCTCGACCCGCGGCGCGGCCTCCTTCCATGCGCCAGGCCAGAGGGCTCAAAGGTGGGGGGCTGCTGGAGATATTTGAACTAGGAGTAAGAACCCTAGGGCGAAATGGAGAGCAGCGGCGACCTTGGAGTATTTGGTGAGGCAGGCATCGGGTCGGAGATCCGCCGCGTCCACGATTGGGTTCCCGAGGGGTAAGTCTCACCTCCTGTTTAATTGAGCTTAGTTGTGCATTTGAACAATCGATTCGAGTAGGTTTGCCCAATTAGTGTGCAGATTGCCTCTCTGTTTTTGCCGGTTAGGATGGAGTTGCGGTTTGCTTTCTTAATGCACATTAGAAGGGACCGGTACACGTTCAATGCAAAGGATCAGAAGAAATACCAAGGAGGTTTTGATTATCGGTTGCCAATGGCTAGTAATTGGAGTTTCAGAAAATTTGGAGAGGTAATTTGTAGCCAATATCCTTGGGGTTTGCTTGATGAAGTGGTATATAAATACTATGATGGGGAAAAGAAATGGGTGACAGTTAGTAATGATGAAGATCTAGCTACCATGTTTGTTAGGCATAAAGAGAAAGATAATTTTCATGTGAGGCTGCAAGTTGATGTACTTGAGCAGGCATTTGGACCTAGAATGACGGGTGCAACATCTCGGGGAGAACCAAGTCATCGTAATGGCATCTCTAGCCAGAACAGTTCAGTTGGTGCACGACGACGTGGTGGCTCGACATGTGTGGGCAACAGCAGTACGGTCCCCCTTGAAGTGGAGCCTGATGACTACAATTCTGGGGTTGATGAAGAGAAGCTATATTCTGATGTTATTCAGAATTTATGATGGGCACCTCGGGCTGATAACCAAGATGAGGCTCACAATGCAGTCCGTGTGGATGATGACACGGTGGGTGAGGACGAAGACCTTGCAGCTG
The DNA here is from genome assembly GCF_002162155.2 of Triticum dicoccoides. NCBI lineage: Eukaryota > Viridiplantae > Streptophyta > Magnoliopsida > Poales > Poaceae > Triticum > Triticum dicoccoides. Next base: position 672,112,668 of record NC_041386.1, on the reverse strand, counting down.
TTGAATGGGACCCTTTGAACCCTCATATGGAAGAAGGTACAGTTTTTGCATCCATGAATGAGTGTAGAAATGCACTTGTGACATACTGCATCAAGGTAGAACGTACTTTCAAAGTTGACAAGAGCGATCAAGTACGTTAGAGAGTGCACTGTCCAACTAAGGGTTGTCCATGGAGGCTGCTCCATCTAAAATGCGAAATAGCACTAATGTTCAGGTCAAAGTGTACCCTTTTAAGCACACATGCCAGGAATCAACCCTTAGGAAGGATACAATCAGTAGAGCCAAGTCAAGACGGGTGGCAGAAGAAGTAAAGAAGTGGGTGAAAGAAAACCAGCAAATGGGTCCAAAGGAATTGCATAAGAACATCAAAGATAAATTCAAGATAGACTTACCATACATGAGGTTGTTCAATGGTAAACAACATGCTATGGATTCAATTTATGGTAACTGGCAGGAAAGTTTTCAATTGTTGTATTCATTCAAAGGGGAAGTGGAGAGGACAAGCCCAGGTAGTATTGTAGATATTGATCACCACACCGTGGAGTACACATTCAGGGGAGTGACAAAGACCAAGGAATGCTTTAGGAGGGTTTTTGTCAGCTTTGAGGCTTGTCGCTGGGGTTTTTTGGCAGGTTGCAGGCCTTATTTGGCTATTGGTGCCACTTTTCTCATAGGGAGGTTTAAAGGACAGTTAGTAGCAGCTTGTGTAGTCGATGCACATAGTTTTGTATTTCCAGTTGCCTATGGTGTGCTGGAGACAGAGTCTGAGGAGAGCTGGACTTGGTTTTTGCATAATCTGTGCCGGGCTATTGCACATCCCAATGGGTTAGTCATTCATACAGATGCCTGCAAAGGTTTAGAACTGGCCGTGGACAATGTGTTCTGTGGAGTAGAGCATAGGGAATGCATGTGTCACCTTGCTGCAAATTTCATGAAGAAATTCAAAGGAAAGGTGTATACCGACAATTTATGGCCAGCATCTTTGACTTGCACTGTGAAGAAGCACAACTACCACTTGAGGAAGTTATACATGAATCCCAAAGTGAAAGAATACTTGGAAACACACCACTCCAAGTTATGGGCCAGAAGCCAATTCAGTGAACTGAGCAAAGTTGACTATGTGCACAATAATCTAGCATAGTCTTTCAACTCAACGATCCGGAAACTAAAGGGTCATTACGTGGTGGATTTGCTGAACAAGATAAGGATAGAATACATGTAGAAATTTCATTATCATGCAGGAATAGCCGAGGCAAAATTCATGGGCCACATTATCATCCCTGCCGTGATGAATGAACTGAAGCAGAAAACAACAGGCTTGGAAATGAACATGACTCTTTGCTCGGGTACCACATCAAAGATATCATATTTGGATAAAGAGAAGAGGGAATGGAGATATCCAGTGGATTTAGAAGTTAGAACTTGTAGTTGTAGGCAATGGCAGATAACTAGGTTGCCATGCATTCATGCCTTGTTTTTCATCACTTCTTTCCCAGGTCTAGCAGGGAACATTCATCAGTATGTGCATGATTACTACTCTGTTGCAAGGTTCAAAGCCACATATGCTTATGCCTTGCCTGCTATGGAGGGAAAACAACAATGGGACATGGTGGACCATGGATTCAAGCTTTGCGCTCCAGTTCTGAAGAGAGCAACAGGTAGACCAAGGAAGAGTCGAATCAGACCTCGCAGCGAAGGAGCTGGACTTGGAGCGAGGAAGCGTAAGTGCACAAGATGTGGTGGGTCTTGTCATTTCGGTAAGTATTGTGATAACACAGTAGATCCAGCGTTCAGAGAGAGTTTCGATGAAGGCTTCGATGAAAATGTTGGTCAGCAGCCGGTTGCCTCAACAGATGATAAAAATGTTGGAAATATGCCCTAGAGGCAATAATAAATAAGTTATTATTATATTTCCTTGTTCATGATAATCGTTTATTATCCATGCTATAATTGTATTGATAGGAAACTCAGATACATGTGTGGATACATAGACAACACCATGTCCCTAGTAAGCCTCTATTTGACTAGCTCGTTGATCAATAGATGGTTACGGTTTCCTGACCATGGACATTGGATGTTGTTGATAACGGGATCCCATCATTAGGAGAATGATGTGATGGACAAGACCCAATCCTAAGCCTAGCACAAAGATCGTAGTTCGTATGCTAAAGCTTTTCTAATGTCAAGTATCATTTCCTTAGACCATGAGATTGTGCAAATCCCGGATACCGTAGGAATGCTTTGGGTGTACCAAACATCACAACGTAACTGGGTGGCTATAAAGGTGCACTACAGGTATCTCCGAAAGTGTCTGTTGGGTTGGCACGAATCGAGATTGGGATTTGTCACTCCGTGTAAATGGAGAGGTATCTCTGGGCCCACTCGGTAGGATATCATCATAATGTGCACAATGTGACCAAGGGGTTGATCACGGGATGATGTGTTACGGAATGAGTAAAGAGACTTTCCGGTAACGAGATTGAACAAGGTATCGGGATACCGACGATCGAATCTCGGGCAAGTACAATACCGCTAGACAAAGAGAATTGTATACGGGATAGATTGAGTCCTTGACATCGTGGTTCATCCGATGAGATCATCGTGGAACATGTGGGAGCCAACATGGATATCCAGATCCCGCTGTTGGTTATTGACCGGAGAACGTCTCGGTCATGTCTACATGGTTCCCGAACCCGTAGGGTCTACACACTTAAGGTTCGATGACGCTAGGGTTATAAAGGAAGTTTGTATGTGGTTACCGAATGTTGTTCGGAGTCCCGGATGAGATCCCGGACGTCACGAGGAGTTCCGGAATGGTCCGGAGGTAAAGAATTATATATGGGAAGTCATGTTTTGGTCACCGGAAAAGCTTCGGGTTTTTCCGGTAACGTACCGGGACCACCGAGAGGGTCCCGGGGGTCCACCAAGTGGGGCCACCAACCCCGGAGGGCTTCATGGGCCATGTGTGGGAGGGAACCAGCCCCAGGTGGGCTGGTGCGCCCCCCACAAGGGGCCCAAGGCGCAGGGGAGAGTGGGAGGGGGCAAACCCTAGGGCAGATGGGCCCTAAGGCCCACCCCAGGCGCGCCTCCCCTCTCTTCCCCTCTGGCCGCCACCCAGATGGGATCTGGGGGCTGCCGCCACCCCTGGGGAGGGAACCCTAGAGGGGGCACAGCCCCTCCCCTCCCCCTATATATACTTGAGGGTTTTGGGGCTGCCAACATATGAGTTTCTTCTCCTCAAGGCGCAGCCCTACCTCTCTCCCTCCTCGTCTCCCGCGGTGCTTGGCGAAGCCCTGCAGGATTGCCATGCTCCTCCACCACCACCACGCTGTTGTGCTGCTGCTGGACAGAGTCTTCCTCAACCTCTCCCTCTCTCCTTGCTGGATCAAGGCGTGGGAGACGTCACCGGGCTGTACGTGTGTTGAACGCGGAGGTGCCGTCCGTTCGGCACTAGGATCTCCGGTGATTTGGATCACGACGAGTACGACTCCTTCAACCCCGTTCTCTTGAACGCTTCCGCTTAGCGATCTACAAGGGTATGTAGATGCACTCTCCTTCCCCTCGTTGTTGGTTTCTCCATAGATAGATCTTGGTGACACGTAGGAATTTTTTTGAATTTCTGCTACGTTCCCCAACAGTGGCATCATGAGCTAGGTCTATTGAGTAGATTCTTTGCACGAGTAGAACACAAAGTAGTTGTGGGCGTTGATTTTGTTCAATATGCTTACCGTTACTAGTCCAATCTTGTTTCGATGGTATTGTGGGATGAAGCGGCCCGAACCGACCTTACAGGTACTCTTACGTGAGACAGGTTCCACCAACTGACATGCACTTGGTGCATAAGGTGGCTAGCGGGTGCCAGTCTCTCCCACTTTAGTCGGAACGGATTCGATAAAAAGGGTCCTTATGAAGGGTAAATAGCAATTGGCATATCACGTTGTGGTTCTGCATAGGTAAGAAACGTTCTTGCTAGAAACCCATAGCAGCCACGTAAAACATGCAAACAACAATTAGAGGACGTCTAACTTGTTTTTGTAGGGTATGCAATGTGATGTGATATGGCCAAGAAGAATGTGATGAATGATATGTGATGTATGAGATTGATCATGTTCTTGTAATAGGAATCATGACTTGCATGTCGATGAGTATGACAACCGGCAGGAGCCATAGGAGTTGTCTTCATTTATTGTATGACCTGCGTGTCATTGAAAAACGCCATGTAATTACTTTACTTTATTGCTAACCGGTAGCCATAGTAGTAGAAGTAATAAGTTGGCGAGACAACTTCATGGAGACACGATGATGGAGATCATGGTGTCATGCCGGTGACGATGATGATCATGGAGCCCCGAAGATGGAGATTAAAAGGAGCAAAATGATATTGGCCATATCATGTCACTATTTTGATTGCATGTGATGTTTATCATGTTTCTACATCTTATTTGCTTAGAACGACGGTAGTAAATAAGATGATCCCTCATTAAAATTTCAAGAAAGTGTTCCCTCTAACTGTGCACCGTTGCGAAAGTTCGTCGTTTCGAAGCACCACGTGATGATCGGGTGTGATAGATTCTTACGTTCACATACAACGGGTGTAAGCTAGATTTACACACGCGAAACACTTAGGTTAACTTGACGAGCCTAGCATGTACAGACATGGCCTCAGAACACAAGAGACCGAAAGGTCGAGTATGAGTCGTATAGTAGATACGATCAACATGAAGATGTTCACCGATGATGACTAGTCCATCTCACGTGATAATCGGACACGGCCTAGTTGACTCAGATCATGTAATCACTTAGATGACTAGAGGGATGTCTATCTGAGTGGGAGTTCATAAGATGAACTTAATTATCATGAACATAGTCAAAAGACCTTTGCAAATTATGTCGTAAGCTCGCGCTTTAGTTCCACTGTTTAGATATGTTCCTAGAGAAAATATAGTTGAAAGTTGATAGTAGCGATTATGCGGACAGTAGAAAGCTTATGTCCTTAATGCACCGCTTAGTGTGTTGAACCCCAAACGTCGTCTGTGGATGTTGCGGACATCGTATATACACGTTTTGATAACTACGTGATAGTTCAGTTAAACGGTTTAGAGTTGAGGCACCAAAGACGTTTTCAAAATGTCGCGAAACATATGAGATGTTTCGAGGGCTGAAATTGGGATTTCAGGCTCGTGCCCACGTCAAGAGGTATAAGACCTCCGATGATTTTCTTAGCCTGCAAACTAAGGGAGAAAAGCTCAATCGTTGAGCTTGTGCTCAGATTGTCTGAGTGCAACAATCACTTGAATCGAGTGGGAGTTGATCTTCCAGATGAGATAGTGATGTTTCTCCAAAGTCATTGCCACCAAGCTGCTAGAGCTTCGTGATGAACTATAACATATCAGGGATAGATACGATGATCCTTGAAGTATTCGCGATGTTTGACACCGTGAAAGTAGAAATCAAGAAGGAGCATCAATTGTTGATGGTTGGTGAAACCACTAGTTTCAAGAAGGGCAAGGGCAAGAAGGGATACTTCATGAAACGGCAAATCAGCTGCTGTTCTAGTGAAGAAACCCAAGGTTGAACCCAAACCCGAGACTAAGTGCTTCTGTAATAAGGGGAACAGACACTGGAGCAGAATTACCCTAGATACTTGGTAGATGAGAAGGCTGGCAAGGACGATAGAAGTATATTGGATATACATTATGTTAATGTGTACTTTACTAGTACTCCTAGTAGCACCAGGGTATTAAGATACCGGTTCAGTTGCTAAGTGTTAGTAACTCGAAATAAAAGGCTACAGAATAAACGGAGACTAGCTAAAAGTGAGCTGACGATATTTGTTGGAAGTGTTTCCAAGTTTGATATGATCAAACATCGCACGCTCTCTCTACCATCAAGATTAGTATTAAACCTGAATAATTGTCATTTGGTGTTTGCGTTGAGCATAGACATGATTGGATTATGTCTATCGCAATACGGTTATTCATTTAAGGAGAATAATGGTTACTCTATTTATTTGAATAATACCTTCAATGGTCTTGCACCTAAAGGAATGGTTTATTGAATCTCGATCATAGTAAGAAACATTTTCATGCCAAAAGATATAAGATAGTAATGATGGTACCACTTACTTGTGGCACTGCCATGTAAGTCATATTGGTATAAAACGCATGAAGAAGCTCCATGTTGATGGATATTTGGACTCACTCGTTTCTGAAAAGTTTGAGACATGCGAACCATGTCTATTGGTGTATACGCATGAAGAAACTCCATGCAGATGGATCGTTTGGACTCACTTGATTTTGAATCACTTGAGATATGCAAATCATACCACATGGGCAAGATGACTGAAAAGCCTCGTTTTTCAGTAAAATGGAACAAGAAAGTAATACATTTTGATGTGTGCAGTCCAATGAGTGCTGAGGCACGAAGTGGATATCGTTATGTTCTTACTTCACGGATGATTTGAGTAGACACTGAGTGTATTTACTTGATGAAACACAAGTCTGAATTATTGAATGGTTCAAGTAATTTCAGAGTGAAGTTGAAGATCATCGTGACAAGAGGATAAAATGTCTATGATATGATCATAGAGATGAGTATCTGAGTTACGAGCTTTGGCACGCAATTAAGACATTGTGGAAATTGTTTCACAATTAATACCGCCTGGAACACCATAGTGTGATGGTGTGTCCGAACATCATAGTTACACTCTATTGGATATGGTGCGTACCATGATGTCTCTTATCGAATTACCACTATGGTTCATGGGTTAGGCATTAGAGACAACCGAACTCACTTTAATAGGGCACCACGTAATTACGTTGAGATGACACCGTGAGAACTATGGTTTAGAGAAACCTAAGCTGTCGTTTCTTGAAAGTTTGGGGCTGCGATGCTTATGTGAAAAAGTTTCATCGTGATATGCTCGAACCCAAAACGGATAAATGCATCCTAATTCAGATCCGAAAGCAATAGGGATTGTTTCTTAAATCGGGTCCTTTCTCGAGGAAAAGTTTGTCTCGAAAAGTTGAGTGGGGGGATGGTGGAGACTTGATGAGGTTATTGAACCATCACTTCAACCAGTGTGTAGCAGGGCACAGGAAGTTGTTCCTGTGGCACCTACACCAATTGAAGTGGAAGCTTATGATAGTGATCATGAATCTTCGGATCAAGTCACTACCGTACCTCGTAGGGTGATAAGGATGCGTACTACTTCAGAATGGTACAGTAATCCTGTCTTGAAAGTCGTGTTGCTAGACAACAATGAACCTACGAGCTGTGGAGAAGCGATGGTGGGCCCAAATTCCGACAAATGGTTAGAAGCCATGAAATCCGAGATAGGATCCATGTATCAGAACAAAGCATGGACTTTTGTGGACTTGCCCAATGATCGGCAAGCCATTGAGATAAATGGATCTTTAAGAAGAAGACGGACGTGGATGGTAATGTCACCATCTATGAAGCTCGACTTGTGGCGACGAGTTTTTCACAAGTTCAAGGAGTTGACTACGATGAGATTTTGTCATCCGTAGCGATGCTTAAAGTCCGTCGGAATCATGTTAGCACAAGCTGCATTTATGAAATCTGGCAAATGGATGTCAAAACGAGTTTCCTTACCAGTTTTCGTAAGGAAAGGTTGTATGTGATACAATCAGAAAGGTTTTGTCGATCCTAAGGATGCTAAAAGGTATGCTAGCTCCAGCGATCCTTCTAAGGACTGGAGTAAGCATCTCGGAGTTGGAATGTACGCTTTGATGAGATGATCAAAGATTTTGGGCTTATACAAAGTTTATGAGAAACTTGTATTTCCAAAGAAGTGAGTGGGAGCACTATAGAATTTCTGATGAGTATATGTTGTTGACATGTTGATGATCAGAAATGATGTAGAATTTTTTGTAAACCATATAGGGTTATTTGAAAAGTGTTTTTCAATAGAAAACCTGGATTAAGCTACTTGAACATTGAGCATCAAGATCTATGAGGATAGATCAAAAACGCTTAATGGTACTTTCAAATGAGCATATACCTTGACATGATCTTGAAGGTGTTCAAGATGGATCAGTCAAAGAAGGAGTTCTTGCCTGAGATGTAAGGTATGAAGTTAAGAGTTAAAGCTCGACCACGGCAGAAGAGAGAGAAAGGACGAATGTCGTCCCCTATGCCTCAGACGTAGGCTCTACAGTATGCTATGCTAAGTACCGCAACTGATGTGTGCCTTGCCACATGTCTGGCAAGAGGGTACAAAGGTGATCAAGGAGTGGATCACCAGATAGCGGTCAAAATTATCCTTAGAGGAATAAGGATTTGTTTCTCGATTATAGAGGTGATAAAGAGTTCGACGTAAAGAGTTGCGTCGATGCAAGCTTTAACACCTATCCGAATGGCTCTGAATAGCAAACCGGATACGTACAGTGGAGCGACCATTTGGAAAAGCTCCAAGTGGAGCGTGGAAGCAGCATTTACAATATGACCTAGAGATTTGCGAAGTACATACGGGTCTGAATGTTGCAGACCCGTTGACTAAAACTTCTCTCACAAGCAAAACATGATCAAACCCCAGAACTCATTGAGTCTTAATCACATGATGATGTGAACTAGTTTAGTGACACTAGTAAACTCTTTGGATGTTGGTCACATGGCGATGTGACCTGTGAATGTTAATCACATAGCGATGTGAACTAGATTATTGACTCTAGTGCAAGTGGGAGACTGTTGGAAATATGCCCTAGAGGCAATAATAAATAAGTTATTATTATATTTCCTTGTTCATGATAATCGTTTATTATCCATGCTATAATTGTATAGATAGGAAACTCAGATACATGTGTGGATACATAGACAACACCATGTCCCTAGTAAGCCTCTATTTGACTAGCTCGTTGATCAATAGATGGTTACGGTTTCCTGACCATGGACATTGGATGTCGTTGATAACGGGATCACATCATTAGGAGAATGATGTGATGGACAAGACCCAATCCTAAGCCTAGCACAAAGATCGTAGTTCGTATGCTAAAGCTTTTCTAATGTCAAGTATCATTTCCTTAGACCATGAGATTGTGCAACTCCCGGATACCGTAGGAATGCTTTGGGTGTACCAAACGTCACAACGTAACTGGGTGGCTATAAAGGTGCACTACAGGTATCTCCGAAAGTGCCTATTGGGTTGGCACGAATCGAGACTGGGATTTGTCACTCCGTGTAAACGGAGAGGTATCTCTGGGCCCACTCGGTAGGACATCATCATAATGTGCACAATGTGACCAAGGGGTTGATCACGGGATGATGTGTTACAGAACGAGTAAAGAGACTTTCCGGTAATGAGATTGAACAAGGTATCGGGATACCGACGATCGAATCTCGGGCAAGTACAATACCGCTAGACAAAGAGAATTGTATACGGGATCGATTGAGTCCTTGACATCGTGGTTCATCCGATGAGATCATCGTGGAACATGTGGGAGACAACATGGGTATCCAGATCCCGCTGTTGGTTATTGACCGGAGAACGTCTCGGTCATGTCTGCATGGTTTCCGAACCCGTAGGGTCTACACACTTAAGGTTCGATGACGCTAGGGTTATAAAGGAAGTTTGTATGTGGTTATCGAATGTTGTTCGGAGTCCCAGATGAGATCCCGGACGTCACGAGGAGTTCCGAAATGGTCCGGAGGTAAAGAATTATATATGGGAAGTCATGTTTTGGTCACCGGAAAAGTTTCGGGTTTTTCCGGTAACGTACCGGGACCACCGGGAGGGTCCCGGGGGTCCACCAAGTGGGGCCACCAACCCCGGAGGGCTGCATGGGCCAAGTGTGGGAGGGAACCAGCCCCAGGTGGGCTGGTGCGCCCCCCACAAGGGGCCCAAGGTGCAGGGGAGAGTGGGAGGGGGCAAACCCTAGGGCAGATATGCCCTAAGGCCCACCCCAGGCGCGCCTCCCCTCTCTCCCCCTCTGGCCGCCACCCAGATGTGATCTGGGGGCTGCCGCCACCCCTGGGGAGGGAACCCTAGAGGGGGCGCAGCCCCTCCCCTCCCCCTATATATACTTGAGGGTTTTGGGGCTGCCAACATATGAGTTTCTTCTCCTCAAGGCGCAGCCCTACCTCTCTCCCTCCTCGTCTCCCGCGGTGCTTGGCGAAGCCCTGCAGGATTGCCACGCTCCTCCACCACCACCACGCCGTTGTGTTGCTACTAGAGGGAGTCTTCCTCAACCTATCCCTCTCTCCTTGCTGGATCAAGGCATGGTAGACGTCACCGGGCTGTACGTGTGTTGAACGCGGAGGTGACGTCCGTTCGGCACTAGGATCTCCGATGATTTGGATCACGACGAGTACGACTCCTTCAACCCCGTTCTCTTGAACGCTTCCTCTTAGCGATCTACAAGGGTATGTAGATGCACTCTCCTTCCCCTCGTTGCTTGTTTCTCCATAGATAGATCTTGGTGACACGTAGGAAATATTTTGAATTTCTACTACGTTCCCCAATAGAAAATGATGGACAGCAGCCGGTTGATCAGATGAGGATTTTGACGAGGTTCGAAATGATGATGGTTAACAGCCGCATGATTTTGACGATGATCCAAAATATCCTCCAAATAATGATTCAAGTGAGGCTCCAAATGGTGATCCAAGTGAGGCTCCAAATAGTGATCATGGTGATCCAAGTGAGGCTCCAAATGATGATCATGGTGATCCAAGTGAGGCTCCAAATGATGATCATGGTGATTCAAGTGAGGCTCCAAATGATGATCCAAGTGAGGCTCCAAATGGTGACCAACCTTCTGTTTTTGTGAGTTCTGCTAGGTATGTAAATCTTGCAAGTGTCAAATATTATTGTACATTTATGGGTCACTTGACATGATCTCATTACCCTTTATGTTTTGCACAGCTCTATGATAGGTTTGAAGAAGACACACAAGGTACCGACAACCAAGAGGAGAAGAGAAGAAGCAATGAGCACAAGGTGCACGAGCAGCAAAGTGATGGCAAGAAGCTCAAGGAACAGACAGAAGCCCGAACGCTATATATGAATAATTATGAAACATTATGAATAATGTTGTATTTCTGTTGGATGATGTTGGACCTATGTTAGAACTATGTTTGACATGATGTTTAAATGTGTTGGATGATGTTTGAATGAGCACATGGTTTTTCCTTGTTTTTGATTTTTTTTTATTTTGTTTTGCTCATTTCAATTCTGGTCAAACCTAACTTTGACCAAGATTTAAACAAGTCTAAAACATCAAAATGAAGAACTAATCCTGGATCCTTCTTAGTCAATCCAAAATGAAGCTGTGGTGAGGTTTTTTAAATTTTCATTAAAAATATGCTAAAATGAGGGGTCCAAAGGTAGGGTAAAGGACCTCATTTCTAAGCAAGTTTTTTTTCGACCTTGTCTGAATCAGCCAAATAACTTTCCTAAACATATATTCTATATATTCTATATATACAGACTATGTGCGCTGGTTTTTCCATTTTTTGATTTTTTTAATTTGTTTTGCTCATTTGAATTCTGGTCAAACTTAACTTTGACCAAGATTTAAACAAGTGTAAAACATCAAAATGAAAAACTAAGCCTGGATCCTTCTTAGTCACTCTAAAATGAAGCTATGGTGAGTTTTTCAAAATTTTCATGTTTATTTCCCCAAAGCACTTCTCTTCACTTCATACAAGAGAGTTTGAGATACTCGAGATAGCATACAATACACATGAACTTATCGTTTAAATGTATGTAAACCTTTTTTATCAACTTAAATCGTTAGTATATGACATAAGAAGACTATGTGCGCAAGTTTTTTATTTTTTTGATTTTTATTTAATTTATTATGCTCATTTGAAATCTGGTCAAACATAGCTTTGACTGCTCCAAACCCCTCTCAAACCCTACTAACCGTAGCGCTGAACCAGGACCGTTCATCTAACCCTAGTGTTCAACAAGGGTCATCGATCTAACCCTTCTAGAAGGAATCAGCGGGGCGGAGGGGGGGCAATCCGTGAGATGCAATCTGATTGGCTGGGAGATTCTTTTTTTTAACAAATATCGGGCGCGCTGGATGGACCGTTGGGCCGTCTCGTTGTCTGGGCCTGAGACCGCAGTAAATAGCCCGTCTCATCCTTTCGAGGCCTTGCATGCATGCATTGAAGGCGGCGACGTGCATAGGCTGCGACGTGGGTTTGCATGGGTGGGAGGCTGCGACGTGCATAGGCTGCGACATGCATGCATGCGAGCGAGGCACGCTAGGCTCGCTAGGCTAGCGAGGCCAGCTAGGTGGTTCAGTGTGTCAGATGCACCGTCCGATCAAAGAGCTATGCAGTGATTCAAATGCACGCACGCGCCCCATGCATCGTTTTTGTGCAAAAATTTAAGAGTGCAAAGCGTAACGGATACACACACACGTTCAGATTCACACACGCACCGTTGTCATCCTTTCTCTCTTCCTCTCCCACCCACAGGCCTATAAATGGGGTGCCTATCTTCCTCTCCCACCCATAAGCCAGATCCGATCCATTCTCTCCAACTTCAAACACCCAATCGACCGAGCCCTCCCCAAGCGAGACCATGCAGTTCAACGGGCCGACCTTCAGCCGTTCGCCTGTCGTGTCGGAGCTGCGCTACCAACCGAGCGTGCTCGTGGAAAGGGAGCTCCATGTGTGGGCTATTTCAAGGTGGAGGGGTTCCGTCGAACTCACCCGCGCCTTCCTCAGAGCCGGCTATGCCCACCTCCAACGGGGCTCGCCGAGGATGTTCACCCTCAACGAGGTTCGTGACCGCTGCGGCATCCTCCTACTTCTCACGGTCACTTTCACCAACCCGTTTGACGCGCGCGAGCTCCTCGGACAAGTCTTTTGGTGCGGCTGCGAGGCCATCTTCTTCACCATCTACAACATCTACACCAACTACGAGAACATCTTCCCTACTCCAGCCAGGATGCACTCCCTTCCCTACGACAATGAGGAGGAGGTGTGAAGATGAAGACGGTGTTCAAGGGGCGCGCGCGGCCAAAGTGGAAGGAGGATGTCAAGATGAAGATTGTTTTGTTTTTTATTTGTTGCTTTTCTATGTCATGTCGTGTCATGTTTCGTCATGTGTCCGTGAACTGTCCGTGAACTTATTATTGTAATGGTACTTGTGTTGCATCTTATCTAAGTTATTTATTAGGGTTTATTATGTGTGTTAAAAAATGTTCGTGCCCAAGCATATAATTTCTTCCCTAAACCAAGTCATGAAGCTCGAGAACTTGTTCTTTTCATTAATGAAAATCGGAGGGGGTGAGAAGCCCTCCGTTTCATTCAAAAAAATAAGTCATGAACTAACATGCAAATTTATTCCGTTTAAATCCTAAACCAAGTGCCACTCTAACACTAAACCAAGTGCTACTCTAACCAAAACCACGTGGCAGTGCAAACACACGTTTTCAACCTTCCAACCCTCCAAAATTTCAGTGCAAAACAAAGGAAAACCACTCTCATGCGTGTGCAAACATTCACGGTCTCACTATTTTTTGTGACAAATTTCACAGTCTCACTATGTATACATTTCTTCCCTACCGATGTCAAACTCTTGCCATCTGTCCTAGCGGTTAACAGCGCAGCCCTAAACACCACAAACCCACGCTGTCTTGGGTTCGAGTCCCCAGCCGCATCAATTTTTTGTGCATTTTCCACCCTTCATTTTTAGACAAATTAGTTTTTACTCGATGTAATGCCCTTAAAAATGTTCATTTATTTTGGCACTAGGTGTAAACCTCTACCAGAGCTGAGGCACATTTTCCATGACATTTTGGTCTTTGATTTAAATCACGGTGTATTTGAATTGGATTACTTAAATTGCTATTAAATATTTAACAGCTCCAAAAAAATTATAACCTTAATTGTTTGGCTCTGGAATAATTCATTAGCTGCATTTCATTGATCAAAAGTTTTTGAATTCCTCATTTCTTCTCCTTTTTTTCAACATATTAAATGTTGGTCACTTCTTCTCTTTTTTTCAACATTTAAACAACTTTGACCAACATTTAAACTAGGTGAATCTCATACAATTTCAAGATTAGAAATTCCTCCATAATTCATGCCTTTCCATACATTTTTAACATTACAACCAGTGCGATTACTATACCTACAAATGCCCAAAAGTATTTGCAAATGGGTATTGGTAGTGCTTGATCTTCAAGCTTCCTAACCTTCTTCTTCAACATCCTAAGCTCAACAGCTAGCTCTCTGTCAGTGCATGCTTCGCCCTCCATCTCTTCTTCCGGAGCTCGTGCGGTGGCCAGTGCGGTTTGGGCCAGCATGTGCAACCATTCTTCATGCTCTTCTTGTAGTTCATTTATCAGAGTCTTGGCCAGAGCATCGACCCAAAGAAAGAAGCATGTCACCTGCATGAACACGGAATAGATCAACCCATTGCTCAAAGATCTCAACCACGAAAATGGTGCAATTGCCCCGATTCTTACCCCATTCTCGCTGCACACGTAGAACGGACGATTCTGGTTCCGGTGTGTGGGAAACCCTCCGATCAACACTCGCCCAGCACCACAGACAGATGAAGATAGGCATCTCCACACGCACCCGACTCTGCATCCGCGAGGTGGTGCGGGAGCTAGCGGAAGACATGGAGCTCGGAGCCGAACGGGATCTCAACATCGCCGCGCCCTACACAGCTAGCTTCCCACCGCCGCGCCCTCCTCAGCTAGCTTCCCACCGCCGTCGTGCTCTCGCTCTCTCGCCGTGGTCAGCGCCGTGCTTTCTGTCGCTGTGGTCACTGATACGTCTCCAACGTATCTATAATTTTGATTGCTCCATGCTACTTTATCTACTGTTTTGGACTATATTGGGCTTTATTTTCCACTTTTATATTATTTTTGGGACTAACCTATTAACCGGAGCCCAGCCCAGAATTGTCGTTTTTGCCTATTTCAGTGTTTCGAAGAAACAGAATATCAAACGGAGTCCAAACGGAATGAAACCTTTGGGAACGTGATTTCCTCACCGAACGTGATCGAGGAGACTTGGACGCTGCTCCAAGGAACAACCGAGGAGGTCACGAGGGTGGGGGGCGTGCCCTCCCCCCTGGGCGCGCCCCCGACCTCGTGGGCCCCAAGTTGCTCCACCGACGTACTCCTTCCTCCTATATATACCTACGTACCCCCGACATATCAAAGGGGGAGCCAAAAACCTAATTCCACCGCCGCAACTTTCTGTATCCACGAGATCCCATCTTGGGGCCTGTTCCGGAGCTACGCCGGAGGGGGCATCCACCATGGAGGGCTTCTACATCAATACCATAGCCTCTCCAATGAAGTGTGAGTAGTTTACCTCAGACCTACGGGTCCATAGTTAGTAGCTAGATGGCTTCTTCTCTCTTTTTGGATCTCAATACAATGTTCTCCCCCTCTCTTGTGGAGATCTATTCGATGTAATCTTCTTTTTGCGGTGTGTTTGTTGAGACTGATGACTTGTGGGTTTATGATCTAGCTTATCTACGAATAATATTTGAATCTTGTCTGAATTCTTTTATGTATGATTGAGTTATCTTTGCAAGTCTCTTCGAATTATCTGTTTGGTTTAGCCAACTAGAATGGTAGTTCTTGCAATGGGAGAAGTGCTTAGCTTTGGGTTTGATCTTGCGGTGTCCTTACCGAGTGACAGAAAGGGTTGCAAGGCACGTATTGTATTGTTGCCATCGAGGATAACAAGATGGGGTGTCGGTGTCAAAACCGGCGGATCTCGGGTAGGGGGTCCCGAACTGTGCGTCTAGGCAGATGGTAACAGGAGACAAGGGACACGATGTTTTTACCCAGGCTCGGGCCCTCTCGATGGAGGTAAAACCCTACTCCTGCTTGATTAATATTGATGATATGGGTAGTACAAGAGTTAATCTACCACGAGATCAGAGAGGCTAAACCCTAGAAGCTAGCCTATGGTATGATTGTTGTTCGTCGTACGGACTAAAACTCTCCGGTTTATATAGACACCGGAGAGGGCTAGGGTTACACAGAGTCGGTTACAATGGGACGAGATCTTCATATCAAATCGCCAAGGTTGCCTTCCACGCCAAGGAAAGTCCTATCCGGACACGGGACGAAGTCTTCAATATTGTATCTTCATATTCCGGGAGTCCGGACAAAGGTCATAGTCCGGCCATCCGGACACCCCCTAATCCGGGACTCCCTCAGTAGCCCCTGAACTAGGCTTCAATGACGACGAGTCCGGCGCGCAAATTGTCTTCGGCATTGCAAGGCGGGTTCCTCCTCCAAATATTCCATAGAAGATGTTGAACACAAGGATAGTGTCCGTCTCTGCAAAATAAGTTCCACATGCCATCGTAGAGAGAATAATATTTGCACAAATCTAATCTGCTGACGTACTCCATAGTGTGACATCACGCCACGGCCAGGCCTTTATTCGAATCGTTTTACTATTCCACCTCAGCGCGTTTAGCGAGGCGGTTTCCTTGGCACGTCTTGTCAAAGCAGAGATCGTGTCCCCTTATTCCGGGATTCTCATCAATATGGGCGTGGGTAACCCAACCGCGCCACTAACCGCGGCGCTTGGGAGATAAGCGAGTTTTATTAGGCTGGTGGGGGCTCATAGTCTCGGCCGCCCATATAAGGGGATAAGGATCCACCCTTTCCATTCACGCCTTCTTCCTCCCTTGCTTGTCCATCCGCGCACTCGAGCTCCAGCGCCCAAGTCCGCACTTCCCACCTCGACCTTTCTCCAATCATGTCCGTTGCGGGAGATAGATGGATGGCCTCCTCCGTCACGGAGGGGCAAATCAAAAAGTTGAGGAAGGCCGGATACTTGTCCGATGACATCGCGCACTGGCTTCCCGAGGAGGGGCAACTCGTCCCCACCCCTAGGCCCCATGAGAGGGTCGTGTTTCTCCCCCATTTCCTCCGCGGACTGGGCTTTCCCCTTCACCCTTTCGTCCGGGGGCTCATGTTCTACTATGGCCTGGACTTCCACGATCTTGCCCCGAACTTCATCCTCAACATTTCGGCGTTCATCGTGTATGTGAGGCCTTCCTCTGCATCAAGCCTCACTTTGGCCTATGGCTGAAGATCTTCAGTGTCAAGCCGAAGGTCGTGGGCGGACGTCAAGCGGAGTGCGGAGGCGCCATGGTGGGCAAAATAGCCAACGTCACATGGCTCGAGAGCGCCTTCGTAGAGACCATCAAAGGATGGCAATCGGGGTGGTTCTACATCACCGAGCCGCGTGACCCTGAATGGGCAGCGGTCCCCGAATTTCGATCCGGCATCCCCACTCAGCTCACATCTTGGAAGGAGACGGGCCTGCCATGGGGAAGTCCGGGAGAGGTGACCGGACTCCAAACCTGCGTCCGGGACCTGGTGAACAAGAAGGTTAAGCTTGTCAACGTAGTCTAGGTCATGCTCTTCCACCGGATTCTTCCGTGTCAATGACGGGCCTTCACCTTGTGGGAGTTCGACCCAGCCCAGCACCAGACTCTGTCCCGGCTTTTCGACACAAAGCACGAGGATGCTTGGAAGGTGCTATTCAAGAGCTCCGAGGTCTCCCCACCCATCACCGAGGATCGCGGATTCTGCACCAAGCGCCAAGCCACCGAAGTAAGCTCGCCTTTATTATTTCTCGGGACACTTGATTTTCATGGTTTGATTCCATGCGGGATCTAAACTCCTGCTCCTTTGACAGGACTGGAAGAGGACATCCGGGCAGTTTGCCTACCCGGCCCCTTTGCCCGAAGGCCCAGCGGACGCGCGCTTGACGAAGCTGCTGGTTCCGGCACCTCATGTGGTGCCGGAGAAGAAGGCCAAGAAGAAGGCCACGGGGACCCGAAAGAGTTCCCGGCGCATGGTGGTGTCGGATTCATCGCCCGACAACCCCGAAGCACCCTCCGCCTCTGAGGACGAGGAGGAGGAAGAAGAAGAAGAAGAAACCTCTCCCCCTTCAGCGAGGGGAGGAAAGAAAAGGAAAGCCGCCCCAACTGGGGGGCCGGAGGGTCCAAGAAGGGGAGGACCCTTCTGCCGGAGTACACCTCCGATGCCGAAGACGGCGGGAAGGAATGGCCGTCCAGGGTCAAGCCCCTGGCAAAATCGTAAATATCCGGATACCAGAATAACATATGGCGCTCCTCTGATGTATGGCACCTTCTGACGCTGAATTCAATTATGCAGTCCGCCCTGGGCCCAGCTCGGCGATTCGTCGAGCGGCTCTCTGGACTCGTTGGATGTGAATAGCTCCTCACATCCGACGGCCTCCTCCCCTCTCCCTACAGACGACGCTGAGGTGGAGTCCCAAAAGGGGCTAAACCAGGCGGAGGTGGTCCTAGAGGCGCCACAAGGCGACCTCCCGGACTCCAGGCCCAAAGGGGGTAAAACCCCAGAGGGATCTAAGTCCGGCCCTGGGCCGGACACCACTCCGGAACCAACAACGGTTCCAGAGACCGGCAGGCGGCGCCTCCGTAAGAAAGTTGTGCCTATGACGCCGGCGGCCTCCGTCCAACGGGAGACGCCGGACAGCTTGCTGGAGGTGCTTAATGGCGCCTCCATCGACGAGGAGCACCGCACTGTTATGAGTGCGGTGATTCAGAAGGTTCAGTCCGCCAAGAGCAGACTGACAGAAGCCTGTACCAGCCTGCTAACAGGCTTTGAGGTATGTAAACCATATAAAAATGTTACCGCATAGACAGTAGCCCCTGATGCTCAGTTCGGCGTTCGAAAAGAAAAGCCGAGTTGAGGATCTAAAAAGATATACGCAGGAGTCTAACATAAATGTGTCAATATGGGAATGCAGGTTGCGCTGCTGACCTCTGTCGTACTGACTGTGGAGGTCGATACATTGAAGAAGAGCCTCGAGCGGTCCGAGAACGAGCTCGGCCGTGCCAAGAAGCAGCTCGAGGACAAGGAGGGTACGTAATACCTTATGTAAATGTATATAGAAATACCTGGTTGCAAATAATGACAGGACCAACGTGAAAGTTGCAGGGACCATGACCGAGGTGGCGACCTTGAAGGAGGCGGTGTCCAAGGCCGAAAACAGTGCGGCCTTGGAGTGCACCGAGCGAGAGAAACAGGATGCGCGGGTGGCGGAGGTGCGGCTGGAGCTCCAGGCTCTCGTGGAGAAACACGAGACTTTGGAGCGTGACTCAAAGACTCGAGAGTCCGAGCTTGCCTTGGCTCTTGAGAGTGCTAAAACCGCTTAGGCCGAAGCCCAGAAGGCCCTCCAGGAGATCGAGGCGATAAAGAAGATAGCGGTGGGCAAGGCATTCTTTATGCAGAGCAAGCATATAAAAGTGAATTATCTGTTACTTACCGGAATCCGGAGCTCTCCAGGAGCGTTCGCCGATCTGCCCCGTAGTGTGTCTGACGTTGCCGCGTTCTACCGCGCCGAGGAGGGGAGCTCGACGGAAAAGGTGTTCTGGTCATAATATGCTGAGGCCGGACATCCGGTGCCCCTGAGCGACCAGCTGAAGTGGCTGGTCGAGCTGCACAAGGTGGCCGAACAGGCCTTGAAGGGCCTCGTAGTTCGGTTGTGGCCAGGAGAAGCCATGCCTGGGAGCTATTTTGGTCTAGTGCGGCGGCTGGTGGACGCTTGTCCCTGGATTGAAGTCATCAAGCGCTCCGTCTGTATTGAAGGTGCCCGTCGGGCCCTTGCCCGTGCTAAAGTGCACTGGGGGAAGATGGACGCCGAGAAGCTTGTGACGGACCCGCCACCGCTGGGCAAGGAGTATCGCAAGCCCGAGATGTATTATGAGGGCGTCCTGAAGGGTGCCCGCATTATAGCGGGTGAATGCTCCAAAGATGTAATTTTTGAGTAGACTCGCATCTGTTATCCTGTGCGCTGAAAAATTTGTTCATATGCAATAAGCAACGCTTTTTAATTTAATATATTACCTTCTGTGCGAGCGCTTATCAAATCTGAGAGATGCAAGTCGTCGGCTTCTGCCCCCATGCCACGAGTGCTGGGGTGTTCGGGATAAACCTGAGTGCTCTTGTTCCCATTCTTGGGTTCATCTAGGGAGGCGCTCAGCACAACGAACAAAGCCATCGGGCTTATAGTGCTTTATCACTCTCACTTAGCCATGGAATTCTATAATTTTAAATTTCAGCGAAGCCCCTAGTATTCGGAAGACCGAGTTCGGGGTGCTATCCACGCCTGGGCCGGATAAATCCGGCTCCTCGCTCGAAGCGGCATAAGTCTTTAAGGACTCGAAAAACCTCGCGAACAGCGACCGGTCTCTCGCATTATCATGACGGTCAGTTTTAGCATTCTCTACTGAGGTGTTAACCCAGCTCAACTGGGGCACAATCGCAGTAGTTCTCCCAGCGCTACCTTAGCCAACATTGGGGGAACATAAGGTACCAAAACATGGGAGTCGGGCAAACCCAACTATTGACCCAAGACATGATTCGGAGCCGATGCATATAGTGCTATAAGTTCAGGGTGCCGCACTCATGAGAGTGTTCGGTCTTCTCACACCGTGTTATGGGGTGCTGAAGCCCCTGGTGTATTGGCCGTACTAGAGTGTACGGTTGCAGAATGTCATGACTGAACATATTTGTATAAAAATAGATGAATACAATAATAGATAAGAGCTATATATTGTTTATTAAATCGGGCTGCTATGAAAGCAGAACGATACAAATAGTGCGGTAAGCAAGGGGTGGGATTATTTGACATATCCCCCTCCAGGGGCAAGCTGTCAGACCTTTAAGTAAAATGGGTATTTAGCTCGTTATAGAGACCACCTGGACATTTGACGTGGCTTGTGCTCTCCCTGGCTGTTGCATCGTGTGTTCGGCGAGTGTATTGCCGGACAGGCCTTCCGGATAGTTGGGTCCTGAAATAAAATAAAATAAAAGGAACGGCGGAATAGGAAGCCCCTAGTGCGGTTAAGCCGCATTCTGGGAGTGTCGTAGTTGTGCCCCTCCCCTTATGCCCATGGTATTTCCAAAGCGTAGTTATGTATGCGTGGTACCGCTATCGCCGTCTGGCGATGGCTGGGGTTGGGGCCGCACTGCTATGCTTGCTCGGAGCGTGCCAGCCATTTTGTTGTAGGTTACTTCGGGCGCGCTTGACGTTGTCTGGACGCTTAACACCCGGAGTGGGGAATTGCCTTCATAGGCTACTTTGAACTTCCGCCGCCAGGGCTGCCTTGTGCTCCTCCGTTCGGAGGGAGCGTTTGGTGTTTCCATTTATCGTAATGACTCCGCGAGGGCCTGGCATCTTGATCTTGAGATATGCGTAGTGCAGCACTGCATTGAATTTTGCGAATGCGGTTCGTCCGAGCAGGGTATGATAGCCACTTTGGAATGGGACTATGTCGAAGATTAACTCTTCGCTTCAGAAATTATCCGGGGATCCGAAGACCAATTCGAGTGTAACCGAGCCTGTACAGCTGGCTTCTGCACCTGGTATGACTCCTTTAAAGGTTGTCTTTGTGGGTTTAATCCTTGAGGGGTCTATACCCATTTTCCGCACTGTATCCTGATAAAGCAGGTTCAGGCTGCTGCCACCGTCCATGAGGACTCTAGTGAGGTGAAATCCGTCAATGATTGGGTCTAGGACCAATGCGGCGAATCCGCCGTAACGGATGCTAGTGGGGTGGTCCCTTCGATCAAAAGTGATCTGGCAGGAGGACCATGGGTTGAACTTCGGGGCGACCGGCTCCAATGCATAGACGTCCTTGAGAGCACGCTTCCGCTCCCTTTTGGGGATATGGGTTGCGTATATCATGTTCACCGTCCGCACTTTCGGAGGGAAACCGTTTTGTCCTCTGTTGTTCGGCGGCCGGGGCTCCTCCTCGTCATCGCTATGCAGCCCCTTGTCTCTGATTTCGGCACTTAACTTGCCTGCCTGCTTGAACACCCAACAATCCCTGTTGGTGTGGTTGGCTGGTTGTTCGGGGGTTCCGTGTATCTGGCATGAGCGATCGAGTATCCGATCTAGACTGGATGGGCCCGGGGGGGTTCTTTTGAATGGCTTCTTCCGCCGACCGGGTTTAGAGCCTCTGAATCCGGCATTAACTGTCGTATCCTCAGTGTTGTCGCTGTTAATGTGGCGCTTGTGCTTGTTGCGACGTGACCTGCCGTTGTTGTCCTTGGTATCCGAATTGCCAGGGCTCTTGGTTATGTTATTGCTATGAGCTAGCCAGCTGTCTTCTCCCGTGCAAAAGCGGGTCATGAGTGTCGTGAGGGCACTACTAGGAAAAGGCCTACTAATGGCGCACCGGTTTTGCCTACTAATGGCGCATTACCGGTGCGCCATTAGTAGCACGCCATTATAATTTTTTACTAATGGCGCACCACTGGTGCGCCATTAGTATCTGGTATACTAAGGGCGCACCTGGCAGTGCGCCATTAGTATGTAACTCCATGCGCCATTAGTATGCCTCCCGGGGGGCCATATGTAACCATGTGCTTTGTCACACTAATGGCGCACTCTGCCTTGATGCGCCATTAGTATCCTTTGGCATACTAATGGCGCACTCTGCCTTGATGCACCATTAGTATGAATATTTGGTTTTTTTTTGCTTTTCTGATTGTTGCACAGGTTACAAAATATATTATTGGACAAAATATAGACAGCAGCACACAACAACATCAGATTCATCGAATACAATAGAAGATTAGTCTCCGAATACAATTCATCATATTAGTCTCCGAATTCAAAAGATCGAACAAAGATAAAACATTACAAGTCTCAAGACCGCGAGTATCGAGTTTGTCTTCACATTACAAGTCGATATCGATCATCTAAACTACCATCACATAAAAGAGAGTTGTGGTCATCACGATGAGCATCATCGCGATCAAACTGGTCCTCATCCGGTTCCTCCAACGCTCCCTCCTCTCTCCCGCTAGATAGCGGGCATATCTAGATTCGACCTCCGCCCTAGTGGTGTATCCTTTGTAACTGTTACCGCTGAAACGGTGAACCTGTCTCCGACACTCCTCCCAGTCGTCGTAGACTCCGGGAACCTTACCCTTGTACTTGAGTGAATTCCTCCTTGACGGTGCGGAGCGCATTCGGACGCCGGTCCTTCCTTTGCTTCTTCGATTGGCTGCCATCTGTGTGTGCGCCACCATCATTAGTGGTGGCATCCTCGGCAGCACCATCAGTGGTGTCATCCCCGACGCCACTAGGGGTTGTGTAATCAGGATCGGTGTCTTCCGCGGTGTCCTCATAGCGGTGAGGTTGTTCCTCCATCTCCTGGGACAGCTCCCAGAATTGCTTGCCGCCCGAACCACCGGCCTCATCGTTGTGGGCCATGTTTCGCTCTAAATAGGAAAAAAGTTTGGTCAAAAAGTTGGTTATTGTCAAGGAACAAGATCATGGTCTCATCATTTAGGGTTTGTCGACGCCGAGGCACCCTAAAAGCCTAAGCGTACATCATTTAGGTTCTCATCGACACCGAGGCATCCGGGGCAGCCAAGTTAAGTTTTCATCATTTAGGGTTTATCGATGCCGAGGCACCCTAGGTTGGGCCTAATCACTTGGCTCTGTTACCACTTATGTTGGGTTTCTCATCTAGGGTTTATCGATGCTAAGGAGAATTCTAAGTTGGGCCTAATCACTTGGCTCTATTGCCACCTATGGTTTAATGCAGCAAGAATGGCGGGGCAGTTGATCCTACTTAACTAAGTACTAAGATACCCCGGCCCATGCATTAGTCGCAAGAACCCCATATGTCCTATTTTTAGCAAAGTCATGCTAAAATTCACGGAAAATTTCAGCATGACCTTTGCTGAAAATAGGACATATGGAGTACCCGAATTTGCCGGAACGGAAGTTAATCAACATTCCGACAAACTCAAGGGCCTCTCGGGGTACCTGCAAATTCATCACGACACGATGCTCGGAGACATGACCTTTGCAAAATGGTCGGAGACACGATGGTCTTTCTCAATGTGATCAATTGATGGATCAACACATAAAACATGTCCAATAAGTATGATTTATAGAGTCAACATCAGTATGAATATATATAAAGTTTTTCTTCATTAGCCAGGCCCATGCAAGTAACTGCATCCAGCAACTATTTCTGCTACTCTGTAACTAACTACACTCTGTATTTATAGATTCATTTCAGATGAGATCAGATTGAGCTCCAACTGTAGCTGCAGCTGAGGGATCCATGAGCCATCATGCCAGCCAGTCAGGAAATAAACTTTACTTTCCAAAGGAAATAAAAATACAATGCATACATACATACTTAAGCAGGTAGATAGATAGATAGATAGATAGATGAGCATGTTCAGTTTACAAGAATGAATATAAACAAGCAAAGAATGCATGCAAGTTTAAAGTAAAACGTTTCAGTTAATGCAAGTACTCCTCTTGCTCTCTACTTTCTCTCTTCTCTTCTTCAGTTAATTAACTGAATTTTACTGATGTTGTTGTTAACTGAATTTGAATCAGCTGCTGAAGAACACCTTCAGTTTCGTCAGATATAGGTGTAGTTTTCAGTCTCTGTCAGTTTCGTCAGATATAGCATGGTTTGATCATTATAATACCACGTCTCCCCTCCTAGACGTTTCAGAAACAGGAGGGCCCATGTCTCCCCTCCAGAGTTTTCGAGGGCCCACGTCTCCCCTCCAAAGGGTAGGACGTTTGAGTTTTCGAGGCAACTCCCCACGTCTCCCCTCCACTAGCAACTCCCCACGACGCGGAGGGGGTTTTCTTCCCACGTCCAGGTAACTCCCCTCCTATTCCATTGCCGCTCCATCTTCCTCCCTCTGCCTCCCTCCTCATTCCATTGTTGCTCCATCTTCCTCCCTCTACCCCCCTCAGCCTCCAGCATCAAGCAACTCCCCTCTGCCTCCACCATCGCTGGCCAGGAGGGCAATGGCGGAGGAATCGTGGAGCAACTCCCCTCCGTTTGCCAAGAGAATGGTGGAGGCATCATGGAGCAACTCCCCTCCGTCTGCCAAGCATCACCGTGGTGAGGCGTCTGGCAAGGATCCGCTGGTGGTCGACGACGACGTTCCGGTCCCCGGGCAGAAGCGGGACTACACCATGCCGCTCAAGGTTGATATCCACCTGAAGGAGCCGCTGGATGTCGTATGCACCAGCAATCCAGACGAAGCCGACAAGATGATCCACAAGATGAGGAGGAGGCTCGGTGGCATGCTTCCTCGGAATATCGGCGTTGATGTCGAGTATACCAGGGAAGACAAACCTCCGCAAATTGCTACAGTTCTGTAGTTATGCGTGGAGGATCTCATCCTGGTATACCACATCACCGCGGCAACCAAATGGTAAAAACATCCAGTTCTGAAGTTTCTGTCTAATTAGTAGTTTCTGAAGTAGATGCAATAGTTATGAAGTTCTGAAGTAGATGCAATACTAGTTCTGAAGTTCTGAAGTTTCTGAAGTTCTGAAGTTTCGTTTTAATTAGTAGTTTCTGAAGTTTCTGAAGTAGATGCAATAGTTCTGAAGTTCTGAAGTAGATGCAATACTAGTTCTGAAGTTATGAAGTTTCTGTATAATTAGTAGTTTTTTGGTGATCATACAGAATGTTGTCTAGAAGTTTTTGTGATCATTTAGTAGCTGTTATGAATGTTGTCTTGTAATGCAAAATATTGCAAAAAAAATACATCATTGAGATGTTATCCTTGCTGTTTTGATCATACAGAATGTTGTCTTGTAGTTGTTGTGATCATTTAGTAGTTGTTGTGATCATACTGTTTTAACTAAATTTTGGTCAGAACTGAAGATGCTATTTTAACTGAATTTTGCTTCAACTGAACCCATTTTAATTCTGTAGTTTCTGAAGTTTTTGAAGTAGATGAATTTGATGCACCAGATTAATTTGATGCAGGCCCAAGGAACTCCGCCCGCTCCTGCAGGAGTAGAAGTTGTACACCTTTGTTGGCTTCTCCATTGGAGGCGACAAGGAGAAGCTGAAGTTGTCTGGTTTAGAGATCAACTCCGACAAGTACGTCGACTTGCAGCGCAAATGGAGAGTTCCAAACAATGGAAAGAAGTGGCAGTCTTTGGCTGAGTTTGCAGGCAGCCTCATCCACCCATCCTACAAGGAAATGAAGCAGAAGATCGACAGGAAATCGGACCACCTACTATGGGGGGACAGCCCACTGCCAAACAAGCTCATCGAGTATGCCGCGAAAGATGCGTATGTCACCTACCAGGCATGGAAGAAAATCGAAATCACCAAAGAAGGTTTGGAGCTCTGGCAAGAGGCGGAGGATCATTGGGATGACCCCTATTACTGGGGATATTGAGTTGTTTGTGGTATTGGGATGACCCCTACTACTGTGTCTCAGTTTGTAGTTATGTGGTTGAACAAGTTTGCTTTTGTTATGTTGAACAAGTTTGCTTTTGTTATGTTGAACAAGTTTGCTATTGTAATGATGAACAAGTTTGCTTTGGTTGTCAGTTGACATCACTCATCGCTGAGCATGGTTTAGTTTTACCTTTATCTATTTATTATTTAGGCAGAGCTATTCAGGCATGGAAGATATAATCATCCTTATGGTGAGGATCGCAATGTTTTTAGCTTCCAAGTTTCTAATGACACATGATCTTTCCAACCACATAACTTAACTGCAAAAATTTCCCCTGTAAATTGTAGTTACACATTCCAACCAATACCTGAAGGTTGTAATTTCATACTGAATGACCATCAATGACTAAGTGAAGCAAATAATTGCTATGCATTTCTTGGCACGCGAGAAGGAAGAGGGGAGAGGAGGCGGAGCTCATCGGGGAGGCACAAGGAGGCCTTGCGATAGCTTAGTAGCAACAGAGGTGGCCGAAGTTGAGGAAGACAGCGGCGACCCGAGGAAGAAGAGGTGGCGGGGGGTGGAGGGGTCGAGCGCCATCGCACCCTGGTTCCGCGGCTTGCCGGACCGGTGTTGAAGTAGATTCTGCCCGCCGCCTTGCCTGTCGCCTCGCACGGTGGAGCTCGAGGGCTGGGAAGGCGAGGGAGGGGGTGGATTGGGAGCGGACGGCGATGGGGGGCAGGGCAGGGGCTGATTGGGGGCGGCGACGGAGATGGAGGCGCGGGGCGGCGGCGTGGGTCGGGGCAGCGCGCGGGTGGATCTGGTGGTGAGGAAGAGAGGGTCGAAGGGGATCTGGCGAGAGGGAGAGAGGATAGCTAGGGGGAGGGTTCTAATGGCGCACCGACCAGTCGTGCGCCATAAGTATGACTATTCTAATGGCGCACCACCCCTGGGTGCGCCATTAGAATTTGTTTTAATCGAGCCCACTAACCATATCTACAACCTAACCCAACAGAACCCACCCACTAGCCTGACTGGTCAGCACGCAGCACACACACCAGGAGGTCCTGGGTTCAATTCTTAGGCTCCCCAATAATTTTTTATGCATTTTAAATGCTGTTTTTTATATTTATTTGTGTTTAAATATGTTCAAACTTGTTTAAATCATAACAGTAATATTTTTTTATAAAAACAGTAATAATTTTTTAAAAATATGTTCAAATTTCTTACTTGAAAATATCATCGGCGGCGGCGGTGGAGCGGGGGAGGGTGCGGGGATCGAGATCAAGATGGAGGGGGAATCGAGATCGAGATGGAGGGGGATCGAGATCAAGTGTCCTCATGAATTCAAAAAGTGCCCATGAAATTTAAAAATATTCATGATATCAAAAAGTGCCCATGAAATACAATCGAGAAATGAAGACTACGATTTAAATGCAATCGATCTTAGCTAGCTATCTGTTCACAATCTTCTTGCCTTTCTTTTTCGCAAATGGAGTTCTTCTGTGGAACGGACATCCTTTAGGTAGGGTGGTCCTGCTTCTTCTTGTGGTGTGTGCTGCTACTTCATCGTCGTCGTCATGTTCGATCTTCGGTTCGCCGTACTTGTCTAAGTCTTGCTCATTGGCTACTCCATCCATTCCGATGATCTCCCTTTTGCCTCTCCTCACGACAACACGACTGGGCTTTGGCGGGTTGGTAATGAAGAAGGATTGGTCCACTTGGGAAGCCAGTACCCATGGCTCATTTTTCACGGTGACGTTTGCGCCCACACTCTTGGATTTGGCTTTCGGTATAAACACGACTGCGCTTTGGCATAGTGCGCCATTAGTAGGTTTGCAAAAAAGTAAAAAAAAATTATATACTAATGGCGCACTGTCTTGGTCGTGCGCCATTACTAGTTCTAACTAGTAATGGTGCACTTTGCCATCCCTGCGCCATTAGTTTGTATGTAAAAATGGGGAAAAAATAAATCAATAGTAGTGGCGCACCGTGAGCACGGTGCGCCATTAGTGTCTTCCACACTAATGGCGCACGAGCAACCAGTGCGCCATTATTATATAGTAGTGGCGCACTACTTACCTGGTGCGCCATTAGAATCAGTCCTATCTATAGCCCTTTTCCTAGTAGTGGGGCTGCCATAGATTTTGGCTTTTCCTGTCCTAGGTGCCGGGCAAGCCATTCGTCTCGGATGTTGTGCCTGAAGGCTGCAAGGGCCTCGGCGTTCGGACAGTCAACTATTTGATTTTTCTTGGTTAGGAACCGTGTCCAGAATTGTCTGGCCGATTCCTCTGGCTGCTGGAATATATGGCTGAGGTCATCGGCGTCTGGTGGTCGCACATAAGTGCCCTGGAAGTTGTCAAGGAACGCGGATTCCAGGTCCTCCCAGCAACTAATTGACTCTACTGGCAGGCTGTTGAGCCAATGCTGAGCTGGTCCTTTAAGCTTGAGCGGGAGGTATTTGATGGCGTGTAGATCATCACCACGGGCCATGTCAATATGAAGGAGATAATCATCGATCCATACCGCGGGATCTGTTGTACCATCGTAGGATTCGATGTTTACGGGTTTAAAACCCTCGGGGATTTGATGATCCATTACTTCGTCTGTGAAGCATAGTGGGTGTGCAGCGCCCCTATACTGGGCTATATCGCGACGCAGCTCGGATGAGCTTTGTCTTCTGTGTTCGGCCTGGCCGTATTTATCATATCCGGTGTGACAGTTATCGTCACGTGACGTGGGGCGCCCACGCGATCCGTAGATCGATCTTGTTTGCCTTGCCTTATTCTCCAATATGTCTCGCAGGACTGTTGCGTCTCCCCGCGCTCTGGTATTTTTTTAGTGGTGCCGGGGTGCGGCTTGGGTCGAGGGCCGAAAGGCCTCTCTGTCGCGGCCACGGGGTGGCCGACCGGGCACATCGTATGCTAGTGATGTAGGTTTAATTGCTTCCTCCTCAAGTTGGGGTAGCAGCCTGCGCTTTGGGTAGCTCTTGGAGGGGCGTTCGAGTTTATACTCTTCGGCCACTAGGACTTCAGTCCATCTGTCGGCTAGCAAGTCTTGGTCAGCTCTAAGATGCTGCTGTTTCTTCTTGAGGCTGCTTGCCGTTGCCATAAGCCTGCGTTTGAAACGCTCTTGTTCGACGGGATCCTCTGGTACGACGAATTCGTCGTCGTCGAGGCCTGCCTCGTCTTCGGAGGGAGGCATATAATTGTCATCCTCGACCTCCCTGTCCGCAGGTCTCTCATGAGGGCTGGCTCCCTCGATCTCCTGCGCTGAATCCTGCTGGAGGGGGTTGTCTTCGGCGCTGTCCGGCGTGTTGTTATCTCCGGTGCCGAACTCACCCTTTTTGCTTTGGCGGGATTTAGAGCGGCGCCGTTGACATCGGCGCTTGGGTTGCTTCTTGGAGGGGTCATCCTCCATTTTTTCATCGCCATCCCCTGCTTTGGGGGTGTCCATCATGTATATGTCATATGATGAGGTGGCTTTCCAATGCCCAATAGGTGATGGTTCTTGGTCGTCTCCTTCATCAGCATCCATACCGTCGATGTCTTCGGAGTCGAAGTCGAGCATGTCGGTTAAATCGTCGACAGTAGTTACAAAGTGGGTGGTGGGTGGGTTTCGAATTTCTTCGTCGTCCGCATCCCAACCATGCGGACCATAGTCTGGCCAGGGCTCTCCTGACAAAGAGAGAGACTTTAGTGAATTCAAGATATCACCAAAGGGCGAGTGCTGAAAGACGTCCATGGCGGTGAACTCCATGATCGGAGCCCAATCGGGTTCGATCGGAGGAGGTGTGGAAGATTCGGAGTTCGGAACGGAGTCCGGCACCCTGGAGTCATAGGCCTCGCAAAGGACTGGGCTGGTGTTCGGGTCTATCACCATAGAGACTGCGGCTCCTGGGGCGGAGTCCAACCGTCCGTCCCCAATTGGCGCAGTCGGCTCCGAGCTCATGGTCGGAGCGGGCGCTTGAGCGATGCTCTGAGCATTGTCCGGCGGTAGAACTAAATCATGCCCCTCATGACAGTGCGGCACGCTCGGCCGTGGCTCGAATCCGTCGAAGATCAAGTCCCCGCGGATGTCGGCCGTGTAGTTGAAACTTCCAAACCTGACCTGATGGCCAGGGGCGTAGCTTTCGATCTGCTCCAGATGGCCAAGCGAATTGGCCCGCAGTGCGAAGCTGCCGAATACGAAGATCTGTCCGGGGAGAAAAGTCTCACCCTGGACCGCGTCGTGGTTGATTATCGAAGGAGCCATCGGGCCTAAAGGTGACGACACAGAGGAACTCTCAATGAAAGCACCAATGTCGGTGACAAAACCGGCGGATCTCGGGTAGGGGGTCCTGAACTGTCCGTCTAGGTGGATGGTAACAGGTGACAAGGGACACGATGTTTTTAACCAGGTTCGGGCCCTCTCGATGGAGGTAAAACCCTACTCCTGCTTGATTAATATTGATGATATGGGTAGTACAAGAGTTGATCTACCACGACATCAGAGAGGCTAAACCCTAGAAGCTAGCCTATGGTATGATTGCTGTTCGTCCTACGGACTAAAACTCTCTGTTTTATATAGACACCGAAGAGGGCTAGGGTTACACAGAGTCGTTTGCAATGGGAGGAGATCTTCATATCAAATCGACAAGCTTTCCTTCCACGCCAAGGAAAGTCCTATCCGGACACGGGACGAAGTCTTCAATCTTGTATCTTCATAATCCGGGAGTCCGGACAAAGGTCATAGTCCGGCCATCCGGACACCCCATAATTCGGGACTCCCTCATGGGGTTTTTGTCATATTGTATGAAGTTATCCCTCTACATCATGTCATCTTGCTTAAAGCGTTACTCTGTTTTTAACTTAATACTCTAGATGCATGCTGGATAACGGTCGATGAGTGGAGTAATAGTAGTAGATGCAGAATCGTTTCGGTTTACTTGTCTCGGACGTGATGCCTATATACATGATCATACCTATATATACTCATAACTATGCTCAATTCTATCAATTGCTCAACAGTAATTTGTTCACCCACCGTAGAATACTTATGCTCTTGAGAGAAGCCACTAGTGAAACCTATGGCCCCTGGTTCTATTCTCATCATATCAATCTCCATTATTTTAATACTTGCTTTATTTTTACTTTGCCTTTTACTTTTCACTTTGCATCTCTATATCAAAAATACCAAAAATATTATTTATCATCTCTATCAGATCTCACCCTCGTAAGTGACCGTGAAGGGATTGACAACCCCTAATCCTGTTGGTTGCGAGTAGCTATTGTTTTGTGCAGGTACGAGGGACTTGTGCGTGGCCTCCTACTGGATTGATACCTTGCTTCTCAAAACTGAGGGAAATACTTATGCTACTTTACTGCATCATCCTCTCCTCTTCGCGGAAATCCAACATAGTGCTCAAGAGGTAGCAAGAAGAATTTTTGGCGCCGTTGCCGGGGAGTTAACGCAAAAGTAAACCATACCAAGTACCCATCACAATCCCTATCTCTTGCGTTACATTATTTACCTCTCGTTTTCCTCTCCCCCACTTCACCCTTGCCATTTTATTCGCCCTATCTTTCCCAATCTCCACCTCTCTTTCCCTTGCGCATTTTTCTCGTTTGCCTTTTTGTTTGCTCGTGTATTGGATTGCTTGTTTGTCGTGATGGCTCTACCTAGATTTGCTGATCTTCACCTTAAAAGGTTGGAGGAGATCGAAACCAATGTCAGGAAATTTATGGTTCTGCAATTTGAGCATAATAATTTCTTTAGAAACGAGCTTAAGGAACAAAAAGGTTTTATGAGCTATATGAATAAAGAGCTCGATGATATGTCTAAAGAATTTGATGGTATAAGATCCCAAATTGCTCATCTTAAAAAGTTGACCGCTGAAATTTTGGATATGCAAGCTACCTTAGTCAATAAGATGGCCGCTAAACCGAATTCCTATGAAAATCAAGATGAAGATCTAAAAGTTATTGATGTGTCCCCCATTAAATCTTTGTTTTGCAATATGAATCTTGATGAAACAGAATACGATCTTCCTTTACCTAGAAGGCGTTCTAAGAATTCGGAGTTTTTAGACCTTGATGATGAAATTGATGAAAGTGGGATTGAAAGAAATAAAAACCTAGATGTTGCTAAACCCACTCTTTTGGATCTCAAGGAATTTAATTATGAAAATTGCTCTCTAATTGATTGTATTTCCTTGTTGCAATCCATGCTAAATTCTCCTCATGCTTATAGTCAAAATAAGGCCTTTACCGAACACATTGTTGATGCCTTGATGCAATCTTATGAAGAAAAACTTGAGTTGAAAGTTTCTATCCCTACAAAACTCTATGATGAGTGGGAACCTAATATTAAAATAAAAATTAAAAATTATGAGTTTCATGCCTTGTGTGATTTGGGTGCTAGTGTCTCCACTATTCCCAAAACTTTGTGTGATTTGCTAGATTTCCGTGACTTTGAAGATTGCTCTCTAAACTTGCATCTTGCGGATTCCACTATTAAAAAGCCGATGGGAAGAATTAATGATGTTCGTATTGTTGCAAATAGGAATTATGTGCCCGTAGATTTTATCGTTCTTGATATAGATTGCCATCCTTCATGTCCTATTATTCTCGGTAGACCTTTCCTTAGAAAGATTGGTGCGATTATTGATATGAAGGAAGGGAATATTAGATTCCAATTTCCCTTAAAGAAGGGCATGGAACACTTACCTAGAAAGAAAATAAAATTACCTTATGAATCTATCATGAGAGCCACTTATGGATTGCCTACCAAAGATGGCAAAACCTAGATCTATCCTTGCTTCTATGCCTAGCTAGGGGCATTAAACGATAGCGCTTGTTGGGAGGCAACCCAATTTTATTTTTTGTTTTTCATTTTTGCTTCTGATTAGGAATAAATAATCCATCTAGCCTCTGGTTAGATGTGGTTTTATGTTTTGATTAGTGTTTGTGCCAAGTAGAACCTATAGGATAACCTACGATGATAGTTGATTTGATTCTGCTGAAAAACAGAAACATTGCACGCACGAATATAATTTTTTAAATCACAGGAACGTGCTTTTGCGTTGATTAATTTTGCTGCTGTTCAATAGAAAAAATTTCCAGGACTTCCTATTTTGGTAGAATTTTTAGAGTTCCAGAAGTTTGCGTTAGTTACATATTACTACAGACTGTTATGTTTTTGACGGATTCTGTTTTGCGTGTGTTGTTTGCTTATTTTGATGAATCTATGGCTAGTAAAATAGTTTATGATCCATAGAGAAGTTGGAATACAGTAGGTTTAACACCAATATAAATAAAAAATGAGTTCATTACAGTACCTTAAAGTAGTCGTTTGTTTTCTTTCACTAACGGAGCTCACGAGATTTCTATTGAGTTTTGTGTTGTGAAGTTTTCAAGTTTTGGGTGAATTCTTTTGATGGACTATGGAACAAGGAGTGGCAAGAGCCTAAGATTGGGGATGCCCATGGCACCCCCAAGATAATCCAAGGACACCAAAAAGTCAAAGCTTGGGGATGCCCCAGAAGGCATCCCCTCTTTCGTCTACTTCCATCGGTAATTTACATGGAGCTATATTTTTATTCACCACATGATATGTGTTTTGCTTGAAGCGTCTTGTATTATTTGCGTCTTTGCTTGTTAGTTTACCACAATCATCCTTGCTGTACACACATTTTGAGAGAGCCATACACAAATTGGAATTTTCTAGAATACTATATGTGCTTCACTTATATCTTTTGAGCTTGATAGTTTTGCTCATAGTGCTTCACTTATAACTTTTGAGCGTGATAATTTTTGCTCTAGTGCTTCACTTAGATCTTTTAGAGCACGGTGGTGGATTTGTTTTAAAGAAAATATTGATCTCTCATGCTTCACTTAGATTATTTTGAGATTCGTTAATAGCATGGTAATTTGTTTAATGTTAATATACTTGGTATTCAAGATATGTGAAACTTTCTTTTGAGTGCGTTGAATACTAAGATAAGTTTGATGCTTCATAATTGTTTTGAGGTATGGAAGTAATAATATCAAAGTCGTGCTAGTTGAGTAGTTGTGAATTTGAGAAATGCTTGTGTTGAAGTTTGCAAGTCCCGTAGCATGCACGTATGGTTAAAGTTGTGTAACAAAATTGAAATATGAAGTGTACCTGGCTTGTGCATCCTTATGAGTGGTGGTCGGGGACGAGCGATGGTATTTTCCTACCAATCTATCCCCCTAGGAGCATGCGCTTAGTACTTGATTTTTGATGACTTATAAATTTTTGCAATAAGTATATGAGTTCTTTTGACTAATGTTGAGTCCATGGATTATACGCACTCTCACCTTTCCGCCTTTGCTAGCCTCTTCAGTACCGTGCATTGCCCTTTCCCACCTTGAGAGTTGGTGCAAACTTCGTCGGTGCATCCAAACCCCGTGATACGATACGCTCTATCACACATAAACCTCCTTATATCTTCCTCAAAACAGCCACCATACCTACCTATCATGGCATTTCCATAGCCATTCCGAGATATATTGCCATGCAACTTCCATCATCATATTCATGACATACATTACTTTTGTCATATTGCCATTGCATGATCATGTAGTTGACATCGTATTTTTGGCAAAGCCACCATGCATTATTTTTCATACATGTCACTCTTGATTCATTGCACCATCCCGGTACACCGCTGGAGGCATTCATATAGAGTCATATCTTGTTCTAAGTTTCGAGTTGTAATCCTTATGTTGTAATCAATAGAAGTGTGATGATCATCATTATTAAAGCATTGCCCAAACAAAAAAGAAGAGAGAGAAAGGCCAAAAGAAAAGAAAAAAAGAAGGCCCAAAAAAAGAAAATAAATAAAAAGGGCAATGCTACTATCTCTTTTTCCACACTTGTGCTTCAAAGTAGCACCTTGTTCTTCATATAGTGAGTCTCATAAGTTGTGCTTCAAAGTAGCACCTTATTCTTCATGTAGTGAGTCTCGTAAGTTGTCTTTTTTATACTAGTGGGAATTTTTCATTATAGAACTTGGCTTGTATATTCCTACGATGGGCTTCCTCAAATTCCCTAGGTCTTCATGAGCAAGCAAGTTGGATGCACACCCACTAGTTTTCTTTTGTTGAGCATTCATAGCTCCAGTGCATCTGTTGCATGGCAATCCCTACTCCTCATGTTGACATCAATTAATGAGCATCTCCATAGCCCGTTGATTATCCTCGTCAATGTGAGACTTTCTCCTTTTTTGTCTTCTCCACACAATCCCCATCATCATATTCTATTCCAGCCATAGTGATATATCCATGGCTCACGCTCATATATTGCGTGAAGGTTGAAAAAGTTTGAGATTATTTAAGTATGAAACAATTGCTTGGCTTGTTATCGGGGGTATAGAACTTGGGAACATCTTTGTGTGACGAAAATGAAGCATAGCCTAACTATATGATTTTGTAGGGATGAACTTTCTTTAGCCATGCTATTTTGAGAAGACATGATTGCTTTGATTAGTATGCTTGAAGTATTATTATTTTTATGTCAATATGAACTTTTGTCTTGAATCTTTCGGATCTGAATATTCATACCACAATTAAGAAGATTTACATTGAAATTATGCCAAAGTATCACTCCGCATCAAAAATTCTTTTTTTATCATTTACCTACTCGAGGACGAGCAGGAATTAAGCTTGGGGATGCCTGATACGTCTCCAACATATCAATATTTTTTTGATTGCTCCATGCTACTTTATCTACTGTTTTGGACTATATTGGGCTTTATTTTCCACTTTTATATTATTTTTGGGACTAACCTATTAACCGGAGGCCCAGCCCAGAATTGGTGTTTTTTTTTCTATTTCAGTGTTTCGAAGAAACAGAATATCAAACGGAGTCCAAACGGAATGAAACCTTCGGGAACGTGATTTTCTCACCGAACGTGATCCAGGAGACTTGGACCCTGCTCCAAGGAACAACCGAGGTGGTCATGAGGGTGGGGGGCGCGCCCTCCCCCCTGGGTGCGCCCCCTACCTTGTGGGCCCCCTGTTGCTCCACCGACGTACTCCTTCCTCCTATATATACCTACATACCCCCAAGAGATCAAAGGGGGAGCCAAAAACCTAATTCCACCACCGCAACTTTCTGTATCCATGAGATCCCATCTTGGGGCCTGTTCCGGAGCTCCGCCGGAGGGGGCATCCACCATGGAGGGCCTCTACATCAAGACCATAACCTCTCCGATGAAGTGTGAGTAGTTTACCTCAGACATACGGGTCCATAGTTAGTAGCTAGATGGCTTCTTCTCTCTTTTTGGATCTCAATACAATGTTCTCCCCCTCTCTTGTGGAGATCTATTCAATGTAATCTTCTTTTTGCGGTGTGTTTGTTGAGACCGATGAATTGTGGGTTTATGATCCAGCTTATCTATGAATAATATTTGAATCTTCTCTGAATTATTTTATGTATGATTGAGTTATCTTTGCAAGTCTCTTCGAATTGTCCGTTTGGTTTGGCCAACTAGATTGGTAGTTCTTGCAATGGGAGAAGTGCTTAGCTTTGGGTTCGATCTTGCGGTGTCCTTACCCAGTGACACAAAGGGTTGCAAGGCACGTATTGTATTGTTGCCATCGAGGATAACAAGATGGGTTTTTATC
This sequence comes from Triticum dicoccoides, assembly GCF_002162155.2. Classification (NCBI taxonomy): domain Eukaryota; kingdom Viridiplantae; phylum Streptophyta; class Magnoliopsida; order Poales; family Poaceae; genus Triticum; species Triticum dicoccoides. The sequence continues at coordinate 672,075,818 of NC_041386.1, read as the reverse complement.
ATATTGCATGAAGTTATCCCTCTACATCATGTCATCTTGCTTAAAGCGTTACTATGTTTTTAACTTATAATACTCTAGATGCATGCTGGATAGCGGTCGATGAGTGGAGTAATAGTAGTAGATGCAGAATCGTTTCGGTTTACTTGTATCGGACGTGATGCCTATATACATGATCATACCTAGATATACTCATAACTATGCTCAATTCTATCAATTGCTCAACAGTAATTTGTTCACCCACCGTAGAATACTTATGCTCTTGAGAGAAGCCACTAGTGAAACCTATGGCCCTCGGGTCTATTCTCATCATATCAATCTCCATTATTTTAATACTTGCTTCATTTTTAATTTTCCTTTTCCTTTTCACTTTGCATCTCTATATCAAAAATACCAAAAATATTATTTATCATCTCTATCAGATCTCACCCTCGTAAGTGACCGTGAAGGGATTGATAACCCCTAATCGCGTTGGTTGCGAGTAGCTATCGTTTTGTGCAGGTACGAGGGACTTGTGCGTGGCCTCCTACTGGATTGATACCTTGGTTGTCAAAACTGAGGGAAATACTTACGCTACTTTACTGCATCATCCTCTCCTCTTCGGGGAAATCCAATGCAGTGCTCAAGAGGTAGCAGTCACCGCCGCTGTTGCCCGCTTATATAGCACACCCGCAATGGCTCTATGCTCAACGGCTCTCTACTGGGTCCCGCAAGACACGCGTGCAACGTTCTGAATAAAATTGGCCGCCTCTGCCGCCTGGTCCCACCTGTAAGGGCCGAGTCAAAACGTTGACTTGACGGAGACACCAAAGTTCATAGAACGAGTTGGTGCGCACGGACAAGGGGCAAAACTGAGCACAATTTGCATCTGAGGGCAAAACTGAGCAGATGGACACCACTGAGGGCAAAAGGATAATTATCCCAAAAGATTTCCAGATGATTATGTCTGCAATTTCTTTAAAAACCCTTTCTACCTAGCTGCATATGAACCAATCATATATCCAGTTCCTGGTGAACATAATTGGACAAGGACAAGTGGACCAGACATAGAGCCACCCAAATTTCGTGTGAAGAAGGGGAGAAGGAAAGAGAAGATAATAAAGGGAAGATTTGAGGTTCAAAAACCAAAGGACAGTTCACAAATGGCCCTATAACATGCAACAATTGTGTGCTCCAAGGCCACAGGTACACCAACTGCAAGCAACAGTTGAGACCAGATTTGGCTTTGAGGGAAAAAAGCATGTGGTAAACCCTTGTTAATAGTACTCGTTAATTGGTTTGCATCTTTCAAGTTCTATGTGCTAAACCCTTGTGACTAACTACCATTTTTGTTTTATGTTTGCAAGGCACCTGCAACATCAAGGAATGAAGCTACTCCACCAGCAATATCACAAGAGCCACCATCAAGATCACAGCAGTCATCAGCAAGATCACAATAGCCACCATCAAGATCACAGCAGCCGCCAGCAAGATCATAGCCACCAGCAAGATCTGCTACTGCAAGATCTGCTGCTGCTAGATCTGCTAATACCAGATCTGCAAGAAGGTCAGCTAGTGCAAGTGTTCCCAGGCCTTTCACTGCCCCAAGATTTACTACTGGAGCTTCATCTTATGGTCCTTCTACTTCTGGTGCTCCTCCTTCTAGTGTCCCAAGGAGTCATTCTGGCTGGATGACATTCTTTACTTCTAGCGATTACACTTGAGTGATAGAATGGTGCAATTTATGATTTTGAACAATGAATGTTGCAAGTTTGGTCTCATGTGTACCAGAATATGCTTATGGGTTTTGCTTCTAAACTAAGTTATTTGTGCTTCTGAACTATGTATGTTCTAATGGAGTACTAAGTTTGGTCTGATGTGTACTAAGTCTCATATGAGCAATGTTTAATGTCTACTAAGTTTAATGTGCTTCTGAACTATGTATGTTCTGATATTTGTTTGTTTATAGCTACATATGATAGTTGTCTGATTTAGGGTGGCTCGCCGTCGAGGGAACCCTAACCACCCAACTTGTATGGTTTAGGGTGGCTCGGGGTCGAGGGAACCCTAACCACCCAACTTGTCTAGTTTAGGTGGCTCGGTGTCGAGGGAACCCTAACCACCCAACTTGTCTGGTTTAGGGTGGCTTGGCATCGAGGGAAACCTAGCCACCCAAATTGTCTGGTTTACGGTGGCTCGGCGTCGAGGGAACCCTAGCTGCCCAAATTGTCTGGTTTAGGATGGCTCGGCGTCGAGGGAACCCTAACCAGCCAACATGTGTGGTTTA
>NC_041386.1:672063267-672073150 GCF_002162155.2 Triticum dicoccoides | reverse complement strand
CCTAACCATCCAACTTGTCTGGTTTAGGGTGGTTCGGCGTTGAGGGAAACCTAGCCATGCAAATTGTATGGTTTAGGGTGGCTCGGCGTCGAGGGAGCCCTAGCCGCCCAAATTGTCTGGTTTAGGGTGGCTCGGCATCAAGGGAACCCTAACCACCCAAATTGTCTGGTTTAGGGTGTCTCAGCGTCGAGGGAACCCTAACCACCCAACTTGTGTGGTTTAGGGTGGCTCGACGTCGAGAGAATCCTAGCCACCCAAATTGTCTGGTTTAGGGTGGCTCGGTGTCGAGGGAACCCTAACCACCCAACCTGTATGGTTTTGGGTGGGTTGGCATCGAGGGAACCCTAACCACCCAACTTGTCTAGTCTAGGGTGGCTTGGCGTCCAGGGAAACCTAACCACCAAACCCTAATCATGAAAGCAACATCTATCAAGATATATTTAAATTCAACCATCAGCCATCATCTATCATACATCTATCAAAGCAACATATATCACCATAAGTATAACTTGAGCCATCTAACAGCCATCAAAGAAACATATATCATCATAGGTACTCTCATAGTTATAACTTGAGCCATCTAACAAAGCATATTTGAACATAACCATAGATTCTTACAACCATAATTAATAGATTCTTACAAGATTAGCTAGAGACCATAACATAGTAGGGTTCAAGATAGTTCACAGCTACTACATCCATATATTATACTTCATTAAACCACCATTCTTCTCAAAAGATTAGCAAAGCCTTCTATCAAAGCAACATATATCACGATAGGTATACTCTGCTTCCTCTACCCAGTTCATCTTCATCTTCATCTACCTCATTCCTTCAAGATGGCATGGATCAACGTGAACTTTCTTTGTTCTTCTCCAGTGCCTTCAACTAAACAGCAACCTGCAGCTTGAGCTCATCCCTGCGTTTTATGAGATTATCATGTCCCTTCTTGAGATCAGACATGTGAAGGTTCAGCTGCACATTCTCTTCAGTGACTTTTTTCATAGTCTTGGTGAGCTCATCAACCTGTACCTTCAAATTGTGTTGCCTTCACTTAGCATTTCCTTCTCTTTCAAATGATTCATCTTTAGGTTCGTAATGACACTGCCTTGAGCTTCTACCAGGTTCTTCAGCATTGCATACTTCTCTTGCAGTTGATGAACATCTTCAACTAACTTGTCATAGTTGTCATCCAGATTCTTTTTCTCTTCTTTAAGGTGGTGAATAGTAAGTAAACTATCCAGATTATCCTTCCTCCTAGCAGTCATGCGGTCTTCAAACATTTCCCAAAGCTTCAACAATGCATTTTGCATTGTGAGAGGCCACTCAAGGTCAACCCACCCAAGAAAACCACAATTCTGACCTTTCTGCAATATAGCAAACACTTATACTGTTACTCTCTGAAGAATTACTATTATAAAAGGGCATTTAAAAAATCAACTAACAGCATAACAACTACAACCTATGCATGTGGCCAACTAAACAATGCTACTTCTACTGCAACCTAAGATCTAGGACAAATTGTCATGCAATATAAAATATAGACAACCAGCTTTGAAACACTCAACTTTGAGCTTCTACTCTATTAAAAAATCACCATTTGCCTCAATTAAAAATGAGCATCTCCACTGCTAACTAAGCTGCTGGCCAAATATAATTCTACAAAATAGTGGCCAATTTAACTACACAGGTATATACATGAGCACGTGCCTACACAACATGTTGCAGTGAGCATTAATACTAATAAATAACTAAACTATGAGCATCTCCACTGCCAACTAAGCTTCTGCCCATATATATTACTAACATCAGGTGGCATGTTTAACAAATTTGAGCATCAAATCTACTAAATGGTAAACAATGAGCTTCATCATCAGTAGTACTAACTTACTAAACATAGGCTACCAACTATATTACACACACAGAGAGAGAGAGAGAGAGAGAGCTTGATTCTTACAGGCTAAGTACAAACTAGAAAGCTTCACGGCACTTAGTTGGCAGCTGATGCTCCATGCAGAGCCCCTCGGGTGCCTTCTTCAAGCCATTGTAGTCTGGGTCCTTAATGCTAGCAGGAATCTACAGGAGCAAAAAGAACCAAAATAGCCAAATCAAAAAACAAGATCCCCAAATCCCCAAATCAAAAATTTGGTGAGTTTTCTCTTTTGCATGCAGCGTTGAAGGGCATTCCTAACCGATGCCCTGTAAAGCGGAGTATCCGGCTGAGTAAACCTTAATAAAGTATTTATACTCCACTACGTTTTTGTTGGTTCTAGTCGATCCCCTAAACTTAGCAGAGTAAAACATAAGTTTGCTTAAATACAATCTAGCTTCAACCAAAATCTATCTATTATATTATTAAGACAAGAGACAAATAAGCCATCATGTTCGTCCGTATAGATTAAATTATCTTGACCGTAATTTCTAGATATTAACAATTGAGATTTAAAAGATATAGCGTACACGGAAATATTATCACATATAAATAGTTTGACACGTTGTGTGTGACAGACAAATATTTCAACACATCTATGTGTTTTAACTCATATATGTCTTTGCGAATCAACCCGTGGATAGATGGTTAGAGGGACCGTGGTATCTCAGTCCACCAGGGTTCAAGTCCTTATGCTCGCATTTATTCCTGAATTATTTCAGAATTTCCGGTGATGCGCATTTAGTGGGAGGAGATGTTCCCATCAACGACGAGGTGCCTACGGCGACCTCGTAAATTTCAAGATGATATGCTGGCTCAGTCTTTTGGAGGTGTTCATAGGTGTAGGGTGTGCGTGTATGCGTTCTTAGAGATGAGTGTATGTGTGTATATGAACGCTTGCGTTTGTACTATGTTAAAAAAACTCATATACGTCTTTCTGTTAAGAAAACTCGTCCGAGACAACCTAACATAACAATGGGTAGCAAATTAGACAGCCAACTAGGGAATTCTATAAAAAAACAGCCAACTAAAGAAGTGTCCGATTCACAAAAAAGAATGAAGGAAAGAAGCGTCCAAGTAGGAAGTTCAAAAAAAAATACGGAAAGACTAACGCCCACACGTGTGGGCATCTGGTAACTCACCCACACATATGGATCCTCGTCCAATTAATTCTGCACGAATCTTGATGCATTCTAGCAGTTTTTATGTGCCACGTAGGACTAGACTGGTATGTGTGCATTTATTCGGTCGCCCACACGTTTTTTTCACCACAGGGGGCTGATCTGTGGGCGTTTAGCAATTCGCCCACACACCAGTTTTCACGCACGCAGAGGGGATGGTGTGTGGGCGTTTATCACTTCGCCCAGACGCCCGTCTCCTCGCCCACACCCAAAGCTGTCAGTTGACATGTTTTTCTGCAGGGTACATGGCAACTACCCTAGCTTTGCTTGTAACCAGATGGCAACTCTCTTTTACCAGAGTTGCCATGTGTTTTTGCATGATATATGCCAACTGCCCTAGCGTGCACGTAAGCAGATGACAACTTTTTCTTTTTACATGGCAACTGTCCTAGCGTGCTTGTGAGCACACGGCAACTCTCTCTTTTACTCGCACATGTTTTTTTGCCATGCCTTTTTTGTAGTGCTACATGGCAACTGCCTAGTATTAGTAGGTGGCAACTCCTAAAGTTTTGAAATCATGGAAACTGTAGTAGACCAGATCATACATGGCAAATACCTAGTGTTAGTAGGTGGCAACTCCTAAATTTTTTAATCATGACAACTGCAGTAGACCAGACCATACATGACAACGGCAGTTGAGCAACCATGGCAACTATAGTTGTTCGACATGGCAACTGTAGTTCAGCGACATGGCAACTGCAGTTAAACGGACATTGAAGAGGGTCCGGATCATGGCAACTGCGGGGACGCGTGGTGACTGTCACACGGGGCGTTGGGGACCGTGAGGTAGGTGGCTAAGAGAGGTCGTGTGGGCGTTATCCATTTTGCCCACACGTAGGATGTGAGAGGGACCGCGAGGAAAAAAAGATGCGTGTGGGCGCTAGTTATTTTGCCCACACGTAGGCGTGTGACCTGGTCCTCTTAGACACCACATAAAACGTGTGGCCAGATCCCTTAACGCCTACACGTGTGGGAGTTATCGGCGTCTAAAAATTATGTGTGCTTTTTTCAAACACAGTACAGATGAAAGCGCTCATACATACGAGCATACACTCACCACTATGAATGCACACATCCTATTTTTATGCGCACATCCGAAGTTACCTATGGTCGGCAGCAACCGATCATACATAGTACAGATGAAAGCGCTCATACATATCTAGGGATTGTGGTATCTTCAGTTCACCAGGGTTTAAATCCTGATACGTTCATAGAGGTGAGTGTATGCGCATGTATATGAGCGCTTGTGTCTATACTGATGTCAAAAAAAAAAACCACGAGATACCTATAAGGTCTAGCCTCCTGTCTTCTGGACACCTAGCATGTATAAATGCATGCTAGTTAGTTTTTTTTTTTTGCAAAATATGTTAGTTAGTTATTAACCGTACAGTGACACGCATCTAATACAAGAGCACATACGGTCAAGACCAACTGTCAGATCGAAACACATCGGTACCACTAGCACATCAAACCAAACCCAAATGGCAGCATCTCAAAAAAGGTACCAGCCTCAGCTGATCAAAACATCCCATACACGTGAACGCACAAGCTAGATTTACTCTCCATTTAAGCTAAATTCAATAATTTGCACGTTCGATCACCGATTAATAAGATGATTAGTTCTGTGGCAAAAATAACTATAAAGGAATTAAAAATAAATACTATTAGCCAAACTGTTTCAAAAGGTAAAATAAATACATATCTTATTAGGCCTCGTCAAAACCGAACCCCCTTTCGGCCCCCGCGTCGCTCTCGCAGGGGCGTCCCGGTCGGCTCAAACCCTAGCCGCCGCCGGGGCTCCCTCCCCCCATTCTCCTATTGCTCGTCGCCGCCGGAGGTGGACGCACGGCGTCGGGATGGTGGCGGCGAGGATCTGGTTGCTCCGCCCCTATGGAGGATCTCGGAGCAGAGGTGGCAACCTCTGGTGGTGGAGCGGCGCCGACGGGTGCTGGCGTCCACGTCGGCCGTGCGGGCGGCGGGGTGACGGTCGGCGACGGCTGTGGTGCGCGGTGGCTTCGAGGGCATCCGCATCAGATTTGATGGCGCCTTCCTCTTCAACCTCAAGTCGCCCTCGTCCCAGATCCGTCCATCGGTGGTCTCCGGGCGCCGTAGCCGTGTCTTATCTTGAGGTGGAGGTGGGAGAATGGACCATGGAAAATACGTGGCCGTCTATGTCGGCCGCCAGCGGCGACGCCCAAGCGCGCCGTCCCCTACACGTAGGCGCTGGTTAATTCCCCCTTTTTCCAATCCTCTTACTCCCATATTGCTCGTGTACCGAGTGAAAACCCAAATCCCTCTAGATTGGGCAGCAGCGACGTTGTGGGCGCCGTCACCTTCAAGGAAGTGTCATCTTTGGTGAACTTTCGGGGGAAGCGCACTTGTCCTGGTCGGGGGTTGTTGGCGGTGAGGTCGAAAGCTTCGTGTTTGCGCTGCGGCGAGGCAGCACAAGTTCTCATCTTTTGTGGATGCTCATGGTTACCGGTGTTGTCTTCGGCCAATTGGGCAGGGGATAGGGTTCCCCTCCCAAGGTTGTCATTGCTCGCCAATGGTGGCATGAGCTCGGTTCTTATCTACGTGAACTTGGTGTCGTCCCCCAGCTCCGTTGCGGTTGCTTTCCTTACTTTACTGCCTGGCCATCAGCAGCATTGCTGTGTAGTTTGCTTTTCCTCGTGTGCAGCTCTCATGTAGTGCTGATGCTCCCCTTGGCTAAGCTCGCTATTGTTTGGTGGTGGTGTCCTGAAGTGGTGTTCCGGATGGCAATGGCGCCGATCTCACTTTAGCCCTCGGGTGGGCGTCTCCACCTTTCGACGGATCGGCGCCCTTCGTGCCAGGGCGAGGGGGCAGGGAGCGCCCTTCGGAGGTGGAGGAGGTTGACATCGACGTCCAGAGCTCAAGGAGCTGACAAAGGCGCTCTGCCAGCTACTGGATGATTCTTCCCCAAGCTATGCTGGTGTCCTGCGTGGTGCTCTTCTCGCTATGGAGGGCTTCTTCAACTTCTAGCTGTATTAGTGCTTTATTTATCATATCTTGGCTAGTAGTTTTGTGGTAGCCTGTTAGCTATTTACTCAGCACCTTGTATCGTCTCGTAGTTTCTTTTCCTTTTTCTTTGCTGCTCGATGTAATCCTGGCCGGTTGATGGCTTTGCTAATTCAAAGTCGGGCTCTTCTTGAGCCTTCGTTCTAAAGATGGCCATGAATAAACAAAGGGAAAACTTTGTTTTTGCCACTCTACCTTTTGCCCACTTTGCCTATGCCACTATAGAATTTGACATCTCACTTTTGCCACTCTTAGCTTTTGATAATATATCACTTTTGCCATTCCGTGGCAAAAGCAAAATTTTCAGAGTGGCAATTGCGATACATTGTAAAAGCTAAGAGTGGCAAAAGTGAAATGAAAAATTAACATTTTTGCCATGAAATGCCATTTGTGACGTATTGTCAAAAGCTAAGAGTGACAAAAATGAGATGTCAAATTCTAGAGTGGCATAAGCAAAGTGGGCAAAAACTAGAGTGGCAAAAACAAAGTTTTCGCACAAACAAACTAGCAAATCTTTTTTGGTCTTATAAATTTCAGTGATGGGAAAATATGAAGTTTAGCCCGTAAAGATGAATGTGAAATAAAGGTCTAAATAAATAACCAACATGGTTACCATTTCATTAAATGTAAACTGATGCAAAACAACATCAGCATAAATCTTTTGTCAGAGAAAATATGTAGGGGCTGACTATTTAACGATCGACTTAACAATAGTTATCTACCCTAGACGACTTACTCATACTCGGTGACAGCCAAGGCGATCGAGCGCCGGTTGCCAAAGAAGATATTCATGCTTCTTCACGCATAAAGAGATGCGCCCAAACTCTGCGTTAAAAAAAATGTGGACTTCCTTTAAAGGCTATATGTGAGACTTGCAAACTAGGTGCAAACATACAAAAGTCTATGCCCTCTATGAAAAATGATCCCTACACCTTCGAATATTTTTGTTTTCTCTAATATAAAAAATATCAGCACAAACATACAGAAGTATAAACATACAGTCTTATTTTTTTCCTTATAATGAGAATGAAAGGTCATAGAAAAACTGAAATTCATCCCAAAAAAGGGGCCTCTTTGGATATGAATAATTAGAAAATGTATCACTATGTAATTCACAAAATTGATGCCACTTACCGTGACTTCCAATAGGATTTATACAATGCACAATAAATTATTATATGAAGGTAAGCCTAATTCGGATAGTGAGTGAGAGAGAGAGAGAGAGTGAGAGAGAGAGAGCACTACACATCTAAAAGGGATAGATTCCATACGAATTCTGTAAGCCTAACCCTATGACTCAAATTTCTTTCGTACAAAAAAGTCGTTAGCATTCAAGTCCTCCAGAATTTCTATTTGAAACAACTGTTTTTTTTTCTTCAAAAGTGTGTGCAGTGATTTATCTTTTGAAAAACCATTTGCGCGTAAAAGAGAGTGATACTAATTAAGATCTTTCTAAAATTTAAATAAGATGTAAATACGTAAGAGCATAAAGAACACTCATAATAAGTTTGGCTTGGAGAATACAAAGCTATGCGCACAAATACTCGAGAAACAAAATGAAAGAAGGAAGCTAATAAAATTGTAAAACTCGACAGTTCGGCATGACAAGGCAGTACTTTGTAGCATGGAAATATGGCAACAATATTTAAATATATTTGAAAGATATACAAGTGTTCAATATTAAATAGCTTTATGCAATGAAATAAAATATTTACGAGGCCAATATGTCAATGCATTTTTATAGTTTTCCTATAAGTTTGCGTATGGTTTTTTTCATGCCCACCTTACACAAATATAAATTTAAGTATCAGATCTAGCCGTGCAAATGCGCGGGTCACACTTCTAGTTTGCATACATATAAACATAAGTTCAACATAGATAGTGTTGATAACCAAACATTAAACATAAATTCAAACTTAAAATATACTAAACTTAAACTACAGTAGAATACTCACCTTCATCGGCCATAAAGAAGGTCGAGCCAATCTTTCCTCGACAGGCCACCGCCGGTGAGACTTGGGTCTGGACCGGTGCCATTGTCGCCGCAGTCGGAGAAGATGCTCTGCCACTCCTCAACGTCGAACTCCTCCTCCTCATCGCCCTCGTTGCCGCCATCCTCACCACCTTGAACCTCGTCGTCGGAGATAATGATGACATCCCCGCCATTGTCCACGAATATCGCCCGCTCCGCCTCCACGAGCTTGGGGTGCTGGTGGCGGAGGTGCCCCATGTACGCCTTGACGGTGGCTTCCGCCCCTAGGCGCTCCCTCACCTCTTGGTCGTCCCGAGCCATCGCCGCGCCTCCCACACTCGACGCTGGCGAGACGAGGTGGACCGGCGCCCTCCCACACGGGAAGTTCAGCCTCGCGGCAATACTGTGGAACCGGACTTGCCAATGGTCGTACTCCATCGTCGCGAGCTCCGCCGTGTGGAACGACGGGATCCACTTCCTCTTGTGGGTCTCCCAGTCGGTGACCTCCGCCACCTATGTCCCCCACGCACGCTGTCAGACGCCGAGGTATGTCCTCTGCGACGGCCGTGGCGGGCAGAGCTCCGGAAAGTCGGTGAACCGGGCAAGGGTGGGCGGATCGGGCGAGTGGCAGCGACTCGAAGATGCGCCGCTAGAAGATGAACTGCATGCGCGGCGGCACGGATCTGCGCTGCGGATCGGCAATGGGGACCTCCAGCCACCGCGTCCAGCCATTGGGAGGATAGGAGGCAGCAGGGAATAGTGGGCGACACGTTGGCGTCGGGGCAAGGTGGAGGAGAGAAGGCTGAGGAGAGAAGAGAGGGAATATCTTTTTACTCGGTCATCGAGCGGTGAAGTAAATATAGGGAGATTCGCCGCGGCTGAGTATAAATTTTACACAACTAACACCGACTGGGGGTCGCCTAGGTCCCGATTAGAGGAGTAAAACCGGGATTTTACTCCTCTGACTGGTTATTGGGGATCGGTTTAAAATGCCTTAATGCACCTTAATATGTGAACATGTGATGGAAACAATAAAACTGAGGACCTGTTCTGAAGTCATCTAGCTCATGGCTTCACAAACTTCACGAATGAAATTGTGCCGAACCTTTGGGCTCCGAGGAGCAAAATTCTCGAAGGTAGGCCCGAGGGAAGTGCACAAATGTGGAGCAGCCTTGGCCCAACTCCAGCGAAACTGAAAGTTGTAGTTTGCCCAAATTACGCCAGTATGTCACCGCCAAACTTACTGATGTTTTCCCCTCCCCTGAAAATCTACCGAGGGACATCTGCCATGCTCGTCCCCATCGAGCCACTAAGGGTATGTTTGGTTGCCCGCATTAGGCCCAGTCTGACCCGCACGGAAAGAAAATGACCCGTTTGGTTTCCTACTTTCACTGTACGGCCCGCATCGCACAGAACTTAAAGCACGTCTAGGCCAGGCCGGAAACGCATGAATCGGCAGTACCTCGCGAGCCTGGCTCGGGCGAGGCAGGGGAGGGTAACACGCTTCTCCCCTCGTGCGAGCAGGGGAGATGGCGCGAGTTCGCCCGCGTAGCCAAAAAATTGGCGGGAGGATTTCGGCTCACCTCCCGCTGAGTCCACCCCTATTTAGACCCTCCCTCACCGCCCCAACTCCCCCCACCATTCTCCCTCCGTTCGAGCTTTACCATCGACGCACATCGGCACCGACGAGCAGGTAAGCGGCGCATCTTCATTGACCGGCGGTCCCATGGCGTCGGCGCCCCTTCACCGGCCGGCGTTCATCTT
>NC_041386.1:671958560-672062929 GCF_002162155.2 Triticum dicoccoides | reverse complement strand
ATCTGAGTTGCAGCTAGGGTTTGATCTAGATGCATGGTTGATTAGTGCTCTGATCTGTGAGCTGATATGGTTGATTGCTATGCTGTTGTTGCAATTTGTGGTAGGGCTAGATGTTCAAGCATGTGGTAGGCTAGATTAGTAGTAGAGCTTGAAGTTGAACCTTGTGCTTTTGTTGATTCATCTTAGATCTGTGATTTGTACCTATTGGTGGTCCATTTGTAGCATGTTGTTTGTCGTAGATGTATTTTCGTGCTCATAGGTTGTCCGGTATGCTTAGTGTGATAGCAATGAACTATATGTGCTTAGTATGATAGTCATGAACCATGTACATGTATGCTGCTGATTTCATGGATTGTCCAGTATGTTGTGTGCTATGCTTACCGTCAATGTGTGCTACGATTGTAGGACATGACCACGCAGACGCAAGATCTTAGTCAGGCCCTTGTCCTGTCCGATAGCCAGTTTCATCCATCGTTTGTCGAGGACTCACAGCCTATGTCTGAAATGTCTCCAACGTATCTATAATTTTTGATTGTTCCATGCTATTATATTACCTGTTTTGGATGTTTATGGGCTTTACTTTACACTTTTATATCATTTCTGGGACTAACCTACTAACCGGAGGCCTGGCCTGAATTGCTGTTTTTTTGCCTATTTCAGTATATCGAAGAAAAGGAATATCAAACGGAGTCCAAACGAAATGAAACCTTCGGGAGCGATCTTTTTGGAACAAACGTGATCCAGAGGACTTGGAGTGCAAGTCAAGAAGCTGCCGAGGCGGCCACGAGGGTGGAGGGCACCCCCCCCCCCTACTGGGCGTGCCGCCTGTCTCGTGGGCCCCTCGGGCGTCCACCTACGTACTTCTTCCTCCTATATATACTTACGTACCCCGAAACCATCAGGGGCGAGCACGAAAAGCTATTTCCACCACCGTAACCTTCTGTATCCGTGAGATCCCATCTTGGAGCCGTCGACGGCGCTCCACCGGAGGGGGAATCCACCATGAAGGGCTTCTACATCAACACCATAGCCTCTCCGATGAGTTGTGAGTACTTTACCATAGACCTTCGGGTCCATAGTTATTAGCTAGATGGATTCTTCTCTCTCTTTGAATCTCAATATCATGTTCTACTTCCTCTTCTTGGAGATCTATTCTATGTAACTCTTTTTGCGGTGTGTTTGTCGAGATCCGATAAATTGTGGGTTTATGATCAAGTTTATTTATTGGAAATATTTGAATCTCCTTTGAATTCTTTTATGTGTGATTAAGTTATCTTTGCAAGTCCCTTTGAATTATCGGTTTGGTTTGGCCTACTAGATTGATCTTTCTTGCAATGGGAGAAGTGCTTAGCTTTGGGTTCAATCTTGCGGTGTCCTTTCCCAGTGACAGCAGGGGCAGCAAGGCACGTATTGTATTATTGCCATCGAGGATAAAAAGATGGGGTTTATATCATATTGCATGAGTTTATCCCTCTACATCATGTCATCTTTCTTAATGCGTTACTCTATTCTTATGAACTTAATACTCTAGATGCATGCTGGATAGCGGTCGATGTGTGCAGTAATAGTAGTACATGGAGGCAGGAGTCGGTCTATTTGTTACGGACGTGATGCCTATATACATGATCATGCCTAGATAATCTCATAATTATTTGCTTTTCTATCAATTGCTCGACAGTAAGTTGTTCACCCACCGTAATACTTATGCTATATCGAGAGAAGCCACTAGTGAAACCTATGGCCCCGGGTTTATCTCTTATCATATAAGCTTTCAATCTACTTTTATTTGCCTCTTTACTTTTCCAATCTATATCATAAAATACCAAAAACATATTTATCTTATCATAATATCTCTATCAGATCTCACTTTCGCAAGTGGCCGTGAAGGGATTGACAACCCCTTTATCGCGTTGGTTGCGAGTTCTTTGTTTGTTTGTGTAGGTGCGTGGGACTTATGAGGAGCCTCCTACTGGATTGATACCTCGGTTCTCAAAAACTGAGGGAAATACTTACGCTATTGTGCTGCATCACCCTTTCCTCTTCAAGGAAAACCAACCCAAGCTCAAGACATAGCAAGAAGGATTTTTGGCGCTGTTGCCGGGGAGGTCTTCGCACAAGTCAAGACATACCAAGTACCCATCACAAACTCATCTCCCTCGCATTTGAATTATTTGCTATTTGCCTCTCGTTTTCCTCTCCCCCACTTCATCCTTGCCGTTTTATTCGCCCTCTCTTTTGCAATCTCCTCCTCTCTTTTCACTTGCCTTTTTCTGTTTGCTTGTGTGATGGATTACTTGTTGCCATGGCACAAGATAATACCAAATTGTGTGATTTCTCAAATACCAATAATAATGATTTCCTTAGTACTCCGATTGCACCTCTTAATGATGTTGAGTCTTTTGAAAATCAATACTGCTTTGTTGAATCTTGTTACGAAAGATCAATTCTCCGGCCTTCCTAGTGAAGATGCCGCTACCCATCTAATCAACTTTGTTGATTTGTGTGAGATGCAAAAGAAAAAAGATATGGATAATGATATTGTTAAATTGAAGTTATTTCCGCTTTCACTTACAGATCGTGCTAAAGTTTGGTTTTCGTCTTTGCCTAAAAATAGTATTGATTCTTGGAACAAGTGCAAAGATGCTTTTATCTCTAAGTATTTTCCTCCCGCTAAGATCATCACTCTTAGGAACGGTATTATGAATTTTAAACAACTTGATCATGAGCATGTTGCCCAATCTTGGGAAAGAATGAAATTGATGATTCGCAATTGCCCTACTCATGGTTTGAATTTTTGGATGATCATACAAAAATTTTATGCTGGATTGAATTTTGCTTCTAGAAATCTTTTAGATTCGGCTGCCGGAGGCACGTTTATGGAAATCACCTTAGGAGAAGCTACAAAACTACTTGATAATATTATGGCTAATTATTCTCAATGGCACACCGAAAGATCTACTAGTAAAAAAGTGCATGCTATAGAAGAAATTAATGTTTTGCGTGGAAAGATGGATGAACTTATGAGATTGTTTACTACTAAGAGTGCTTATATTGATCCCAATGATATGCCTTTATCTACCTTGATTGAGAATAATAATGAATCTATGGATGTAAATTTTATTGGTAGGAATAATTTTGGCAACAATGCTTATAGAGGAAACTTTAATTCTAGACCATTCCCTAGTAATTCCTCTAATAATTATGGAAATTACTACAATAATTCTTATGGTAATTTTGATAAGATGCCCTCTGATTTTGAAAATAGTGTGAAAGAATTTATAGTCTCTCAAAAGAATTTTAATGCCTTGCTTGAAGAAAAATTGCTTAAAGTTGACGATTTGGCTAGGAATGTTGATAGACTTTCGCTTGAAGTTGATTCTTTGAAACTTAGATCTACTCCTCCTAAGCATGATATCAATGAGTCTCTCAAATCTATGAGAAGTTCCATTGACGAGTGCAAAGAAAGAACCACTGGATTGCGTGCTACGAAAGATTGCTTTGTTAAAGCGTGTTCTTCTAGTTTCCATGAAAATAATGATGAGATCTTAAAGTTATTGATGTGTCCCCTATTAAATCTTTGTTTTGCAATATGAATCCTAATAATGATGGGACTAGAGATGAGTCAACTTTAGTTAAAAAGCGTCCTAATAATTCGGATTTTTTTAGATCTTGATGCTAAGTTTGGTAAAAGTGGGATTGAAGAGG
Organism: Triticum dicoccoides; assembly: GCF_002162155.2. Classification (NCBI taxonomy): domain Eukaryota; kingdom Viridiplantae; phylum Streptophyta; class Magnoliopsida; order Poales; family Poaceae; genus Triticum; species Triticum dicoccoides. Next base: position 672,059,224 of record NC_041386.1, on the reverse strand, counting down.
TCAAGACTTTAAATAGCATTGAACCCACTATCTTGGATTTCAAGTAATTTAATTATGATAATTGTTCTTTAGTAGATTGTATTTTCCTTGTTGCAATCCGTGTTGAATTCTCACTACTAGGAAAAGGCCTAATAGTGGTGCACCAGTTTTGCCTACTAATGGCGCACTACTGGTGCGCCACTAGTACCACGCCACTAGTATTTTTTACTAATGGCGCACCACTGGTGCGCCATTACATTAGTAGTGCGCCATTAGTATGCCTAAAGGTGTGCCATTACTATCTCACTTAGTAATGGCGCACCACATAGGAGTGCGCCATTACTAACAATTTTTTTCAAAATGTTTTTTCAAAAAAAATCCGATTTTTTTTATTTGTTTCTTAATCTCGGGTCACTATGGCTTAATCTCGGATCAATATGCTTAATCTCAGGTCAAATCACACTCCGTGGTCAAACTTCCCGAAAGGTCACCCATCATATTAAACCCTGTTGATATTTAGGACTTTGTTCATGTTCATGAGTGTGATGAAATTTTGAAAAATAATTTCAAACTTCCGTTCATATTACGTATCATATTTTGAAAAAAAAAATCCCGAAAAAAATCCGAAACATTTTTTTTTCTGTTACTAGTGGCGCACCTAGCAAACGGTGCGCCACTAGTAAGTTTGAAATTTTTTGAATTTTTTTGCCTCCAGATCTTAATAGCCCCGTAACTTTTTTCTGTTAGGTTTTTGAGGATTTTGAAAATGTTTAACGGGGTTCCCCCGGTTAAATTTGGATGTAACTTTCCGAGTAGATGATTTTTCATATAAAAAACTTTTTAATCCGAGCAAGTATGCAAAGGTTATGCCCATTTTACAAATTTCAGAGAGATTTTGCAAATAAAGTCGAAATTCAGATTTGTAAATTTTCCCAATAACTAGACCACATATCACATGGGAAACTTACTTTCTTTTATTTTTTTTGACATTTCCATCATTTTCTTTTTTTTTAACTGAAAAGGCGGTCCAGGGGGTGTGCATTCGGTGAAATTTTTGGGACAAGTTAGTAATGGCACACCGTGGGAGTGGTGCGCCATTACTAGTTTAACTAGTAATGGCGCACTATCCCCTGGTGCGCCATTACTAGTTTTGAAAAAAAATTATGAACGACTCCACGACGGTAGTGATCGCTAGATGATCTTCGAGACCATCTTCTCTCAAGATTCAGCGGTTGACTTCGGCGGTGAGATGAAAATTATGAACGACGACTTGACGCAGAGGGATGGTTGTGCGGCAGTGGCGGGCATCACACGTAGTTGCTGGGATCACGGAAAAGTGGTGGCGACAAAACTTAAGTGACTTTGATGGTGGTGCTACTCAGCACCCAGTCTCGAGCTCCGGGGTGAAAGCCTAGGTCTGAACCGAGCGGTTCTACCTGGCAATGGCGATATTTTTCTTATGTCGTTACCCTGTTAAAGGCATTGCTCGGATATGTTTGAACTGATATTTTAGGGTGAAAACCTAGATTCTGGCCATGTGCTTGGATCCGGTAACGGCGGCGCTTGAGTGTCGCTCCCTTCCTGAAAGCGTTCATGTGATGTCATGAGATAGTTGGTGCGGATATGGTCATTGTTGTAGTTTGTTGACCACATATTTGATCGCTTTTGGGCTTTCTTTTTCTTTTTCTCGCCTGCATATAGCTTTGGTCTTACATGACTTTGCTATTTGTCAGTGCGTTTTCGCGTTTGTGTGAGTTGATGTTGGCTGTGTGCATCCTACCTATGCAGTGGCCGGGTGTGTGCTCATCGTGTTATGTATCTTCTTGATGCTCCATTTTGAGCAAATAAAATTCATCTTTTATCAAAAGAAAAAAAATGATAGTGATTTTTGTATGCGGCAAACTTGCAAGGCGGAACTGATAAGGAAGCAAAAGGCGCATCTTTTGCCATCAGGATGAGTGGACCAAACATCAGGATGAGTGTAATAAGTTCACACGAGCTGTATGGTCGATCATTTGGAACGCATAAAGTTTGTATTCACGTAATAGTGTGCATATCCATTTCGAAAAAAAATAGTGTGAATAATATTTTTGGCACACGGTTTTAGGGTATCTATGAAGAACTTTATCCCATATCCAAGTTGGGCTCTAAGAATGATGTGTTTTTTGACGAAAAAAATATATTCTTCTTCACTGTAGTTTGTATGTACGCTAATGTACACAGTGGCTTCGTACAGGTCCATGGTCATTGGGCGGAGCAGGGTGCTGTCTATGGCATGGCAGTGTGTACTAGTTTGGAACAAGTAGCCAACACAGTTTTACTCTGCATGGATGACGATTTATTCCACACATTTCCCTCAGAAAAAATTATTGCACACATCAGCCATCTTATATCTTAGACAACCTTCTTCTTTCTTCTTTTTCCGCGTCAAATGAGTTGATTTTATTTTTATTAGTTGCTGATTGGTTTGGGTTGTGTGCATCATGTCATTGGTAGAAGCCATGTATGTAGAAATGAGCCAATAAAATCCCCTTATCGAATAACATGAGATTGTCCTATGTGAAGAATAACTGCCCATCTTCTTGTCTGCATCAACTCCAACCAGGCAGCTGGATGCAGCTTTTTTTTGATTTTGAATTCTTTGGTTGTGTGCAAACACTATTAGGCTTGCATGGTATGGTGCTTAAAGCAGCTCTAGGGCTGGCTATGAGAGAACGCTTAGATCGAACATTTTTTCACAGCCAGCCCGTGCCATGGTTTGCATGTTTTATGTTCCACTCACCACCCTAATCACCTTCACATGATCCCTTGTAATCTACACAGTAATGCTTCGATTCGAAAAAGATGAATTGTATATCTTGAAATTCATGCTAATGTTTGCACATCCTTGAGATGAATTTCGGTAAATATTTGAACCAGGTCGACCGTTTCCTTTGGCACTGTCGCATCTTGTTGTTTCACATGACTTTTGTGTTGTGTGTTTTCTGTTTCGACGATCGTAGATGAATAGATCTAAATCTATATCTATCTATCTGTCTATCTATCTATCTATCTATATCTATCTATCTATCTATCTATCTATCTATCTATACCTATACTAATCATAGACTCCCAAGAAATTATCACATTAATTAGAATTTACTAGCCGTCCATCTGGTGGGACCAAGTTATTACGGTTTAGATTAACAGATCTATTGGTTTAGATTAACAGATCTATCTATTTTGTATTTTTTTTTCTTGGAGGCCAACTCCACGTTAATGCTAAAAGAAGAAGCATATTGTCCATGCGGTTTAGGTGTTAGCTTTGTACAGCCGTTGGATGATATACCATCGGGAGTCCTCCCATGTCATCCCACTTCCCACGCACATGTCTCCTCTTTGCTTGCGTTACGGGGAAACAAAATATGTTTCTTCATCAATAATTTCAAGCACGCCCCGCCTCCTCCCTGTACGCTCGTGCGACCTAGGGTTTCCAATGCCTCGCCTCCTGGACTCTCTGCTGAGCCTCCCTCGCTGTCTTTCCTCCGTTTTCCTCGCTACATGCCTGTTGTGGTGGTTTCATCATACCGGTTTTAAGCGTAAGCTTCTCTGATTCTTTGCCGTCCTCACGTCCTTCGAGTTTCTGACCGCAGGCAGGGAAGCCAAGGATCCTGTGCCAACAGCTAAATCTTGGTGGATTATATCTACTTCCTCGCCGTCATTGATGAAGCATTTAGAGGGGATAATTGTGGTGTGCCCAAAGTCACCAATGCAGCTCCGACAGATCAACCTTACATCAGGTCTAATGTTCTTTCCAAATACCATGTGTTTCCATTGGATAGTACTAGGTTCATGAGGCGGAATCACAAATGCATACAATATTGAGTTCATATCTTGGATGGTTGGATTCATTACGTGTTTATCTAGATTGATCATCCTTTAACTGTAGGTTGATCTTATTTCAGACTATCTACACAACCATATACACCGGCATATACATAGTACCCTCCAGCAATCCTTGCTAAGCGGCTACTCACCGTCGGATGCCTTCTCGGTCTTACATGATGTCTTTCCTTTAATTGTTCCTTCCAATTAGCTAGTATAGAGCCATGCATCAAGCCGTCTCATAGGTACCATGGCCAATGCCCATGCAGTGGAATAATGTGTCCCACTCCAGCCAATTAGCAAATACAGAAGTCACGTACATTACTTCAGTTATAGTAGGACACCAGTAATAATGTACACAACAAATGATTTGTAGGGTAATAGGTTTTATTTCTTTCCCTTCCCTATCAATACATATGTATATATCAATAGTTCCATTGGAGAATCATGTAAGCTGCAAGCTTAGTGTTCTCACGCCAACAGCCTTGAGAATAATTAAACTGACGCACTCGGTTTCAGTTTATATATGTTTAAGTGATGTTGTTTTTATATTAGTAGAAAGCATTAGAAGATGCGAAAGTAGATAAAAAGAAAACGCCCAAGGAGTAAAAGACAGAATAAACAACCAAAAGAAGGGAAAAGAAAGCCAAAAAAGGAAATGAATTGTACAGCTATCATACTTAAATCTGTATGTTCATTATTACATTTAATTTTAAGACTGCATTGGTGTACTTATATCGAGTTTCCATGGTCATCTCATTCTATACGTACCCTTTTGTATATCTGAAACCTATTGTTTCTATATAGAGCCATATACTTCATCTATGTTCCTGCTATCTGTATATTATTAATGCGTTTTGCTCTTTGAATGTCAATAAACCATCAGATCATTCCCAAGTTTTGTGTTAAAGCTAACAAAAATTCTTACAAATGCAAGGCCATGGAATATTCAATTGCAGATCTCGGTTAAATTGTTGTTATATAAGATGAGTTACACCGATCATGTTTATACTTTATATATCTTCTTTATGTACTGCAGTCCATATAGTGAAGTTCCTTCTACAAGAATAACTAAGGCACAATGGGAAGGCAACATGTAAATAGTTGATTGAGTAATTCCCGAAACTGTATTAATCCTTACTTAGTGTTATTAGCAGCAGTTTGCCAAAGCAAAACTTAGTTTGTTTTCACTGATTCTCATGTTTCGGGAGCAAGCTGTAAGGCTCTAATTAACTTTGCTCTCCTATGCAAATAAAACTGAGCGTGTATATATACAATTTCTGCTCCTACTCTATACTGCCTGGCAGCAACCTTGCTAGGATTAAATTTCCAATACAAATTGGCATGTTACCTTGTTGTGCTAAATAATGTAGTCCATGTTGTAAACATGTGCAGGACACCACCGCCTCTCCTTTCACTTGCACACACCATTTTGTTGCCCCAGTCTCACCCTGTTCTGCCTTATTCTTTAGGAGTATATGTCCCTCTTCTTCGTCCTGATGATACCCACATGCCCCCGAACAATCCATTCATCGGTGTTCTTCTCTACAAATTGGCCGTCCTCATTCCACATGTCTCTGGTGATGTTCAGGTAGCTAGCATTCTGATCCAGCATGTATATGAGACTCGCTGGTCATGGTCCACTCCATGGTAATCGTGTAAGATGTCTCTTCCAAATTTAAAAGTTCTCCTAATAATGATGGACAGGTCGATATTTTGCAAAACAATATTGATTGGTGTATGTCTGAACATGTCATGAATCTGGACATAGGCATAAAAGAAGAGGATACCACGATCGACTGCGCCGCAGAAAACCTCCTCATCTACGGCATCAGGTATTGGCCACATCTGGCGTCTCCGGATGGAATACGCAGGTTATATTTGATATCTACCACTGTGAAGTAAAGGCATCATGCAGTTTGCTGGACATGTGTGCTACTGCTAGATCGAGTAGACTGAAGGGTTCGACTATTGTTCTCCAATCTGCAAGTATGGATTAATCTACTACTTTAGCATGATGCTTGCATGAGTGGTGAACTACATTTATTTTCTTAGAGCATGCCTTTGTAAGGTACTTGCAAGTATGGATTATTTTTTGATATTTAGTACATTTATTCACTATAGATTTTTATACTACATATAAGTAAGATTGGTTTATTTGTCTTCGTACATTTTATGTTTCACTTTATTTTTACCTGAATACTCAACAATATGACCTAGGTAGATTTTATGACCGAATAGAAAAATACATAATTTAAATGGTTTAGTAAGAGTTGCTTGCGTGCTTTCCATCAGACAGGCTAAAACTATATATTGTATCTTCTATTAAATGTTCCCTCTCGGGTAGAGTTTTTACTAGGCATATTTCTTTTCCCTGAACTTAGATGACTCATCCAAATTTCCCACATAAAAATATTTGGTAGGTAAAGTTCTTCCATAGTATTTGTAATAATTTTTAATATTTGGTCCTACATGTGGATCTCCATGATAGTGAAGGTGGAGGTGGACAATGTATCTTCATGATAATTTCGAGACTCGACTACCTAAATTATAAATATATTATTTATATCTGCCAGTTTAATTAATGCATGAACCAATTTTCTTGGTATAAAACCTTAGATTTTAGACTATGATTTATAAGATGTCAATTTTAATACCCCATTTTCTCTTCTGTGATATATTTTCTCCCTTTGTTGGTATTTCATATCATGTAATGAGATACTTATTTTGGGACAGAGTGAGTATTTACATAATTTACTGTGTACAACAGATAAGTTTAAATTAAGGTTCTGCACTCGAGCAGCCTTAAAGTATTGGGGCTGCAGTGAATTAGTTTAAGATTGTATGAGAACTCTACTTTGCCAGGATTATAGTTTTATCTCAGTTTGAAGCAAGTTATGGTATGTTCCAGGATGACACTATGATAGTTTTATCACCCATTAGATTTAACTATACTTCGACGCTATAGAATTTTCTCTTAACAGATTGATATCTCCTTGGAGACTACATTGCTATCATACTATGCATATAGAAATTTAGGGTTTGTTGATTTTTGTGTGGCAATAAAAATAGTAGAGACAATAGTGTAGGCCATATTTTTATAGGGCGCACGCCAAACATCAGCTGGCTCACGTGCATATGTGATCGGCCGGTAGAAGAGCCGTTGGATCCCGTGCTTGGCCACCTTTTGATCTGGGCTGCGTCCGCACGAGCATTCCCCAAGGGAATAAATTTTCTTCCAAACAATTCAAAGTTATATGCATCATTGCATATAAATAGCTAGCCCGTGCGAACGCACGGGTTGACGACTAGTCTCCTATAATACCACATAAATGTGTTCATGTGTGCATGTTACGAAAACTAATAAATTTTGACAAAAATCTTCGCACCTGGTTGATCATTTGAGATTTCCTTTGACACTGGCTTCATCTCATAGTCTCACAAGACTATTCTGATGTACATTTTTTTTGTTTCGACGGTCATGAACAGGTAGATTTATGTATCCCTACTGTTTGTAAAAATATGACACACCTATGCATCAGACAACTGAAAAACGATTTGCACCTAGTTGGTTTCGTGACCGTTGGATGAACGCATGTGGGCCGACACACTTTTTTCCTTCAGCACCCTATTTCCGCGTGAGGTAAGTTCACTACATGGATAAGAGGTGAGATCAATCGTTTGTGCGTACATAACCAAACAACAACATGTTGCATCTGAGGAGAAAAATGCTTTGAACCAAACAATTATGTGTGTGTTTCTTCTAAGTTGAGGAGGATGCATTGTACCAAACTATCTGGACAACATAGTTTTTACCATGTATTCACTTAGCAAGGCCCAACTACCTATAAGTGACCGAGGCGTCATCCCTTCACGAGATGAGATAAAAACACCGTTTTCTTTAGAGGTTGGTGATAGCATCTTGATATTAATATATTATCATTTCCTGGAACAAACATGTACTCTCTCTGTCTGGTGAAGAGTGTACATTTGGCTTTAAAATTTGTCCACAAAAGAGTGTACTTCTATCTTCGCAGTGCACTTTAAAGTACAACAAAATGTTTCTCTCTTATCACACGGTAATCAAGACCAATAGTTTAACTTCTGGACTTTGCCTAATATGTACTCCCCACGTCTGATGAAAAGTGCACATATAGAAATTTTTGGATAAATTATGGAGTGGAGTAAAAATGCATTGGAAAGGTACAAGCCACCATCTCTCTCCTCTTTAATTACTCAACCCCCAATAAGCTAAGTACATTCAGAAATTAAGGAGACCATGTGTAGAATGTTATTCCCTCTCTCTCAGTTTATAGGGCGTGCGCGTATCCCTAGGTCGTCAATTTGACCGGCCTAATACAAGTCATATATTACAAAAAATATACCAATATAAACTTCAAATGTTCTATTTTCAAAAGGTATAATTTTTGTGTTATATAGTTTATATTATGGTGATAAAATTGGCGACCTAGATATACGGTACGGGTAAGACTTGTAAACTGAAACGCAAAGCATTAAGAGTACTTTCTTCGATCTATATTAATTATCACTTATTAAGTTTCATGTTGTATTAAAGTTGTACTAAGTGATCGAGAATTAATATTGAACAGATGGAGTATTTAATTTGCTGTTGCACCAACAAATTGATGCTTTGATAAGATCGAAGCTCCCATATTATTTTTGTTGGCTTTGGATCAATTTATGATCATGTGTGCACTGCCCTTTAATTACAGCCCACGGCTGATAAGCTAGCTAGGGACTTAGCTTTGCACCTAGACTCGTACCAATTAGTACAACTTATGTCCATTATTATTAATATAATGGACATTTTTATCGTTTTATAGGCCTTGTGCTATAGCTGAGTCCACGTTTGTGTGCTGTCGTGCCGGCGTTCCCTCTCGGCCACCAACGATGTCTCTATAGCCGGGTTGTTCACTGGACTCTAGCTGCATTTGTTAGGGCATCTCCAGCCGTTCAGCCCCCCAGGAGGCATTTTTTTCGTCGCTTGGGGGGCTGCCGGCGAAAATTTTAGCTTGGGGTTGAAAAAATCTCCAGCCGTGAGACACCCCCAAGCGAAGCCGTCGAACGCGTCGCCTTCCGCTACTGCCGCCCCGCGCGTGCATGCGCACACCGGCCGCCGCCCACTTGCCAGCACGGCATGGATCCCGTCGCCGACGCGCCAGACCCGCCGGGCTCTGCCGTGACCGTCCTCGACACCTTGGGCGAGGATATGCTCGCGGTCATGTCCCCGGTGTCCATCTGCACAGCGGTCCGCACGCCCGCCCGCCCGCGCTTGCAGCCCGTGCGCCCATGATGCCAGCCAACACGACGGCTCACCCGCACGCAGCCAACACGCCTGCAGCGGCTCGCGCTGATCGACTTGCCGCTCCCCAAGCCGCGCCGCTCCTGCGCCTCCGCGGATGCGCCCGGCAGCAGCCTGCGGTGCGCCGCCTCGCCGCTGCGCACGCATGTGCCCTTCTCCTGGGAGAGCTCCACCGGCGTGCCCAAGAGCAGGAGGGACACGCGGGAGGAGACGATGTCACCGCCAAAGTTGCCGCCTGTGCGCTGACCGCCGCAGTGCCCCGCGAGGACCAATTGGTGCTACGGCAACGGGAGCGAGGCCAGCAGCGACGACTTCAATGCGTCGTCCTTCTCCGACGCGCTGGACAGGACGTCCTCCTCGCCCGCGCGGATCGGCTCCTTAGCGTGCGCGCAACATCTCCACCCACGCCGGGGACGCCCGTGGCCTTGATGTGCTTGGCCCGCGAGGGCGACGGGAAGGGGCGCTTGAAGAACCGCCTGGGCGTGGACCTGGCCGGTGAAGGCGACACCCCTGCCGGCAGCGGCCTCGTGCCCCGCGGGGTACGGGCTGTGCCAGGCAACCCCGGGCGTCTGGTGCGCGGGCGTGGTCGATCCGGAGTTGCGGCGGCGCGGGGTCCCGTTCCCGGCCGCGGTGGCCGGCGTGGGGTGCCGTGACGGCGGCGTCTGCGGAGCTGGCCGGGGCCGGTGAGTGCGTCTCCGCTCGGCGGCGCCGCGCGAGGTAGCACTGCCCCATGGCCGGGTCCCCGCCTCGGCCTGCCATGCACGCGCTGAAGAAGGCGTTCGCTGGCCATGCACATGGTGGGCCTGGGAGGAAAAGAGGAGAGAGAGTGAGGTCTGAGGCTGACTTGTGGGGTTTTTGCATGCAAAATGGAGCGCCGGTGCCCCAGCTGCGCCCCAGCTCTTTGGGTTTGGGTTGGTACCGCCGGGCGTAACTTTCGTCAAATCCGGCGCTTTTTGGACTTGTGGGGGCCTGACTGGGTGAAAAAATACGCGCCGGCGATGAAAAATGCCTCTTGGGGGGACGGCTGGAGATGCCCTTATCAGGCAAGATGGTGCCACCGGCCCCTGCTGGCGCCATTCCATCCGGTGCTTTTTCGCGTCTATTTGTCTCTTAATGCTTTGCGTTCTCAGACTTGGCATCCGAAAGTGACCGGAGATGAGCTCTGCTAGATGAGAATAATTTTACTTCCTTGTTTCTCCCATAAAGGAACACAAAATGGTTATACTACTTCGCCTGGCTAGCTACATAGGCCTTATTAATAGAAGCAAGATTAAATAAATACAGGGACGGGTTTACAGTTAGCGGTAAACCATCACAAAAACCATAACTCAGGCGCTTCCTGCACCGGCCACCCGCGATTGATGTAAGTATATTTGACTTTTTATCTTTGAGCTCTTTTACGGTGATTGAAGCGTTACGGATTGTAATTCCGTGTAACTCTCTCACTGATTATTTTCCACCGTTGATTTCAACCTGTAAATTAAAAAAATAAGTTTAATCAATAAGGGTATTATGGTCATGTGTGATTTTCTTAGTACTCCGCTGGCCAAACCCCCGCATCTGGCTAACCATCTCGCGAGGGAGGCGCCGGCGCGAGAAGGTAGGAGACGGCGGCGCAGGAGCGAGGACCTGGAGGCAAAAACGCCGGCGCGAGGTCTAGGAGGCGAAGCCCCGGCTGGTCTTGGTCGTAGTGGCCGCTCCCCCACATACGTCCCCGCCGACGCCGCGTGAGGTTCTGGAGGGGACGCCGCCGCCGCGAGGTATTGGAGACCCTTGTTGCACTTGGTCGTAGAACAGAGGTATCTCTTCCCTTGCCATCATCTCTTCCTCCCATCCTTCCCTCCTCACACCTTGTGCTGGCGGTGGAGACATGGAGCAACTGCACATTGTAGCACCTTGAAATAAAATTCAGTTAGCAGTTAGGGTTCAGATTAGTAGTGGATACGCCAGCAGTGCGTTCGCTAGATTGTGCAACTTCCGCAGTCACTAATCCCATGATTAGCGGCTGGCCCGTGTCCTCGATGCCTGCAATGCTGCTGCTGCAGCTGACTGTTAGCACACTGCTGCTGCTACGTTTTTTACATGCACGAATCATCAACACAAAACTCTAAGGAAAAAAGGGATATGATATGAATTTTTTCCAGCAAAGAATCATTTGGTTTCTCACACAAACATACAAGTAGAAATTTCAGCCTTAAAGTTTCCAGAATCAACAGTTAACTGTGTAAGCTTATGCTCATAGTCCTGTATCATATACATACACAAGTTCAGGCCATACATGTATAAATTCTGTTAACGGTCAAGCCTTTATTCAGTAATGAAATCTTGAATTTGGATTACTTGTAACAGCATGTTCAAACAACTGAAATCTTGCTGCAGCATACACATACAAGTTCAGGTCATACATGTAAACGATGGCTTGGAACAACTTAACTAGTGCTAATAACAGTTTCATAGTTCAGTTGCATGTGTTTGTTTTGAAATTTAGAAGAGACACAGGTTCAGAGTTCACAAATTTCTTACAACATGTAGCATTCCCCAGTGGCATTTGCTGCTTATAAACTACAGAGAATACTGGTAATAAATCCCACTAAGCATAGGTTAGTAGAGAGGATCAAAATTCAGACATATGATAAACTACAGAGATTCTGCAATTTCTGAAGAGTAGTCAAATATTAATCCCTCCGTCCCATAATGTAAGGTGTTTTTTGACACTAGTTTAGTGTCAGTGGGGTGTCAAAAAAGGTCTTACATTATGGGGCAGAGCGAGTAGTTGCTATGATAATGTTTTCATAACTATGAAGAGTGTGTTATATGCTGTTTACAGATTGTATAGCTGGAGTAGCCTAACAATTCTAGAAGACACTATGCACTGGTTTTGTGTGTCATAAATTCATAATATGTAGTATCACTGTATCAGTCTTCTTAGTGCAAAAATGGAGACTACATTTCCATGGTACTCACATGCTATTACTATTCTTGCATTAGGATGTACTCCCTCCGTCCGAAAATACTTGTCATCAAAATGAATAAAAGGGGATGTATCTAGATGTATTTTAGTTCTAGATACATCCTTCTTCTCCATTTTGATGACAAGTTTTTTCGGACGGAGAGAGTACTACATAAAACCAAGGCTAATTTGTTTGACTTCCAAGTCCTTACATTGCCATGACAAATCTGCTTGGCCACAGTTCATGTTATTTGCCAAAGCAAGTGAAACTCTTACTATTTTCTATAAAACTGAAGTGTTCTCATCAAAACCTTCTCCACTGGATGCAGGACTTTCGTGTAGGAGAAAGCGAGATGTTCATAGTCCACCTTTGTCGTCAGAGTTTGTGTATTCCCTACGGCAGCAAAAATAACGTCAATTAAGGCAGCCACCGGTTCAAACAGTGAGCATCAGGTACTCTGTTTTCACTTTTCAGCACTCTATAGTTTAAACTGTTGTGTTTAGTCTAGCAGATCCTTTTTCTGTGGAATCAAGTTTACCAGATTTAGCATTGACCTTTTCTTCTATCTTTGTATACATGCCGGTAGTCATCAAGGAAATTTTACACAATTGTACAACCAACAGAGCAAAGGGTGCCATAATACTGATTTTATCATTTCCACCATGAATTTCTCTCTTAATCAACCATGCTTTCCTGTACATCACATAAAATTAAGTGTACTTAGGATTGATTTAGTGCAGTTGCAATAGTTCCGCACCAGGGATATCATGCGTTAGCCAGCTCTATTGTTCTTTATGTTCTATGCAATTGATGATTCAGTTTAGTTCGTCATTAGGGCACTATAATCAATGTTTAGTAATAAATTTTAGTGATTCTCCCATGTAAACTTGATTTTCTGGCTGCAGGCTTATTGTCTGTCTTGGGTGTTCATTGTAGCAGTAGTGTGAGTACTGGACAACCTTCTGCCACCGTCGTTTACCTCCGACTCGCCAGCCAGCTGCCATCGTCTACCTCCTGTCTACCTCGTGCCTCGCTGGACAGCGCAGTCGTCAAACTCTGTCTCACCGGGAAGCCACTGCCGTCTACCTCTGCTTTGTACTCCCTCCTTCCGGAAATACTTGTCGGAGAAATGCATAAAAATGGACGTATCTAGAACTAAAATACATCTAGATACATTCATTCCTCCGACTACCATGATTTATTTCATTTTCTAGTGTATATTTTTAAATTTTTAAATTGTATTTCCCTAATGGCCATGGCTTGAGAGAAGACTACTAGCGGGCTGGGGATGTTAACTGCTTTGGCGTTGCACTGAAGAAGTTTTGCCAAAAAGAAATAAAACTAGAAGCAAAATTCAAATTCAGGAGCATTTCCGTTAAAAAATTGTTAGAAAAATAAGTTTCCATAAAATCTCTCAAAAATTCATGGTACCCTATATTCAATCTGGGAAAGTTTCTAGAAGTTTTGATGAATAGAAAAAAAATTAAGAAAATTTCAAATTCAGGACCATTTTGGCTCAATATTTACACCAAAAACAAGATTTCAGAAAGAAAAAAATCCACACTATTCTTAGCTCATTCAATTTGGGAAAGTTTCAAGAAGTTCTTCCAAACAGAAAAAAATAGAAGGAAAAAAATAAAATATCCAGGAAGAAAAAACTCAAAATTTGGCATGAAAAATTTCAAAAACTCCACACTACCCTTATATTTAGTCTAGGAAGATTTCAAGAAGCTTTCTCGAACAGGAAAAAAACTAAAAGCAAAATTCAAGTCGAGGAGCATTTTTGGTTCAAAAATTGGGTAGAATATTTTCCTGGGAAAAATATCCAAAAATAAAGTTCCCAGAAAAATTCCACGTGTACCAATTTAGGAGATGATAGTTAAACTTCACTATAGAACTTGGCTTTGTAACAATCAGTTTGATGCAAATAGAACCAATAATGTAGATCAGGTTCAGGTGCATGTTAGCTCTACATGGTAGCTCTATGCTGGTTATGGGTCTGAATGGGTCATAGCGGTACTTGTGGACCAAGATGATCCATCATGGTAGTTATGGGTTGGAATGACCTGTGGTGGTAGTTGTGTGTCGGGACTATCATTCAAGGTAGTTGAGGGTCCTGATGACCTATTATGGTACTTGTGGATCCACACGTCCCAAAGTGGTAGTTGTGGGTCCGTATGACCCTTAGTGATAGTTCTATGTTGGTAGTATCTATAAGGGTAGTCAAGAGACCGTATGACCCATAGTTCTAGTACTGGTTCTGACAACCCATAGTGCTAGTCGTGGATTCGGATTACTCACATTAGTACTTCTGGGTTTGGACGACCCATAATGCTAGTAGTAGAATTGACGACTCATGGTGCTAATTGTGGGCCAGTATGGTTCATTGTGCTAGTCGTAGTCTGGATGACCTGTAGCGGTATTTGTAAGTTCGGATGACCCATACTGCTAGTCGTGGTCCGGACAACCCATCGTGGTGCTTGTGGACCCAGACAACCGATGGTGCTAAGTTCTGGGTTCGGATGGCTCATAGTATTAGTTGTGAGTCTAGATGTCCAATGGTGCTAGTTGTGGGTTTGGACGATCCATGGTATTATTAGTGTGATCGCTGATGGGGTTATGTACCTAGGGTAGGGTCATGGACCTGATCCAAGTAACTTACCCCAGGACATCCTTAGAAGAGGTCGCCTTCCAGTCGACCAACGAGGATTCACTCGACTGGTCTGAAGGACTCGACCACGAAGACTCACTCGACCACCAGGAGGTCAAGAGGCACTCTGCACTGCAACGGCCTGTAATCAAGTAGACTTTATGATAGTAAAGGCCTTTATGTGGGGCGTTACCAGTAACGCCCCAGACTTAACTCACCTTAAACCCTCTCCTACGTGGGCTGGCTGGGGTCCTGGCGCACTCTATATAAGCCACCCCCCTCCACAGGCAGAGGGGTCGGCACCTTGTAATTCACACATTCATAATCCACTCGACCGCCTCCGGGCTCCGAGACGTAGGGTTGTTACTTCTTCCGAGAAGGGCTTGAACTCGTACATCCTTTGTGCTTACAACTTCTCCATAGCTAGGACCTTGCCTCTCCATACCTACCCCCCACTCTACTGTCACGCTTAGAACAACGACAGTTGGCGCCCACCGTGGGGCAGGTGTTTTAGCGATTCTGTGGAGAAGTTGCGATTCTTCCGAGTACTCTCATCATGGTGTCTGCTGGAGTTTTGGTCAAGGGTCAAGAGATTCGTCTCGGCACCCTCACCTTCATCGCCGACGACTCCGCATGGCTCCAGGAGGCTCCACTCGACGTAGACGCGCTCCCCGTCCGCGGTGCGACGCATTTTCGCGCATGTGTCCGCGGCGTTCTGCTACGGCAACCGTCGACCCAGTATCGGTCGGCTCCTCCATCGTCCACCCTCCCGGTCTCCCGCCAGCGCAAGCGCTCGGGCCGGTCGAGGCTTCAGCGATGGGTGAGTCACGCGGTGGTTCGCCAATCGGCCACTACACAAGTTGCGGCAATCGAGCCCAACGAATCTCTTTACGGCTTGTTCGATCAGTCGACTGGCTCCGGAGAGACTGCATCCGAGTGCGGAAGCAGTGATCCAGCGGCGGAAATCTTGATGGTCGACGGGCCCCACAGCCCTCCTGGCTTCGCCCGTGGTGGTGGAGCAGGCGACGGCGGCGACCCTGCACGAGACTACGAAGAGTACCAGCCCGAGCCACTCGACTCTCTGCAAAGAGAAGAGCTTCGCCGCAGGAACGAGGATCCCCTGCGTATTCCCATCGCAGGAGAAACCCCCGAGGCTCGTGCCTTGGAGGAGGCGCGTCTGGCCAATTTGGCCGAGCGCACTCGACTGGAGAACCTTCAGCGAGCACTCGACGAGCGCGCGCGGCAACGAGTTCCCGACACCAGTCGACGTCAACTCTTCCCGCCGACTCAGGTATATCGAACCCCAATTCAGAATTTAGCAGCTGCGACCCGTATAGCAGAGTCCATTCAGCCTTCGCAGTCGGAAGCTGGCAGAGGTTTGCTGCAGATCAGGGATCTGCTCCGGGCAGCAGGAGATCAGAATTCAGCCGTGTCTCAGTCGCGCAACAGAATTCACAGTCGATCTGTCACTGTGAATACGGTTCAGTCGGCCCACAGCCCCAGATCGCCTCCGCGGCGCGAAGGGCGTGAGAATCGGCGAGATCAATATGGCGACAGACTCGACCGAGATGATAGGCGTCGAGTGCCCTATTCCCCTCCGAGGGGTGGGTCTTACGCTCCTCGGCAGCCAGATGATAGGCGTCAGTACAGTACAGGGCGTAGGGTTCCAGTTGACCCCAGAGAGCCAGGCTTCGACGCGCGATCCATTATCGTGCAAGGGTTGGTCGACCAGAACAGAGCCCATCGAGGCGCACTCGACAGAGATGTACCCACGAGCAGTCGAGTACATGTTTCTGGTCCTGAATGTTTCAGCAAAGCTATCAGAGCCGCAGTTATCCCCCCCAATTTCAGGTTGGCAACAGGAGTCAGCAAGTTCACTGGTGAGTCTAAGCCTGAAACTTGGCTTGAAGACTACCGAGTGGCAGTTCAGATCGGTGGTGGGAACGACGAGGTGGCCATGAAGCATTTGCCCCTCATGTTGGAAGGTTCTGCCAGGGCATGGTTGACTCAATTACCTCCTAGCAGCATTTACACTTGGGAAGATCTGTCCCGAGTGTTCGTCAGAACGTTTGAAGGGACTTGCAAGCGACCAGCGGGATTGACAGAGTTGCAAGTCTGCGTGCAGAAAACTAATGAGACTCTCAGAGAGTATATTCAGAGGTGGATCACTTTGCATCACACTGTGGAAAATGTCTCTGATCATCAGGCAGTATGCGCCTTCAAAGACGGCGTCAAGAACAGAGAACTGAGTTTGAAATTTGGTCGAACCGGTGACATGACCTTGAGTCGGATGATGGAGATTGCTACCAAGTACGCCAACGGCGAAGAAGAAGACCGACTCCGAAGCGGCAAGCACAAGCTGAGTCAGTCGGAAAAAGGAAACACCAGTCGGAAACAGAAGCGGAAGGCTGAACCGGCAGCTCCTGGAGAGGCTCTGGCCGTGACTCAAGGAAAGTTTAAGGGGAAACCAAAAGGATCCTGGAACCCCAAGAAGGTAAAGGATAAAGAAGGGAATGACGTGATGGATATGCCATGTCACATTCACACGAAGAAAGATGAAGAGGGGAATATCATTTACCCAAAGCACACCACTCGCCAATGTCGACTCCTGATCCAGCAGTTTCAGGGAAAACAGTCTAAGGACAAGGAGAAGGAGTCGGACAAGGCCGAAGACAAAGAGGACAGTGAGGGAGGATATCCGCATATCAACTCCACTCTGATGATCTTTGCAGATGTGGAAAGCAGAAGTCGACTGAAAGTGATTAACCGAGAGGTGAACATGGTTGCCCCAGCAAAGGCAAATTATCTGAAGTGGTCTCAAACACCCATCACATTCGACCAATCAGATCACCCGACTCATATTGCCACCCCCGGGAGGCAAGCTTTGGTGGTCGATCCAGTTGTCGAAGGCACTCGACTGACAAAGGTGCTGATGGATGGTGGAAGTGGGCTGAACTTATTATATGCAGACATATTGAAAGGTATGGGCATTCCGATGTCCCGACTGAGCACTAGTAACATGAGCTTCCATGGAGTTATACCAGGGAAGAAGGCCGAGTCACTCGGCCAGATAGCTTTGGACGTAGTGTTTGGTGATTCGAAGCATTTTCGCAAAGAAAAGTTGACGTTTGAGGTCGTGGATTTTCAAAGTGCATATCATGCCATTTTGGGGAGACCAGCCTATGCACGGTTCATGGCTCGACCATGTTACGTGTACCTCAAACTGAAGATGCCCGGTCCCAAAGGTGTGATCACTGTCACCGGTGATAGGAAAAAGGCAGAGGAGTGCTTTCAGAAAGGCTCCAAGATTGCCGATTCCCAAGTGACAGCGGTCGAGTTCGAAGAATACAAGCAAAACGCAGATCCGAGTGACTTGCTGCGATCCAAGAAGCCCGCCACAGAGTCTGCATTCCAGTCGTCCGGTGAGACGAAGCCTGTTCACATTCACCCGACCGACCCCGAAGCAGCTCCGACCCGCATCTCCACAACACTCGACCCAAAATAGGAAGAAGCGCTCATCCAGTTCCTCCGTGAGAACTGGGACATTTTTGCATGGAAGCCCGCTGACATGCCAGGTGTTCCCAGGGGACTGGCTGAGCATCGCCTAAGAGTCGACTCGTCTGCAAAGCCAGTCAAAGAGCATCTTCGGTGGTCCGCCGTCCAGAAGAGAAAGGCCATTGGTGAAGAAGTGGCTCGACTGTTGGCGGCAGGATTTATCCGAGAGATCTACCACTCCGAGTGGCTTGCTAATGTCGTCATGGTTCCTAAGAAGGACAAGTCGCTCCGAATGTGCATTGATTTCAAGCACATCAACCGGGCCTGCCCAAAAGATCACTTTCCTCTCCCTCGCATAGATCAAATTGTTGACTCGACCGCGGGATGCGAGAGGTTGTCTTTTTTAGATGCTTACTCCGGGTACCACCAGATCCGTCTGTACGGGCCCGATGAGGTAAAAACAGCTTTCATCACTCCATTCGGGTGCTTCTGCTATATCACCATGCCATTCGGCCTCAAGAATGCCGGAGCCACATTTATGCAAATGATTCAGAAGTGTCTACTCACCCAAATCAGTCGGAATGTGGAAGCTTATATGGATGATATTGTTGTCAAGTCACGAAAAGGTTCCGACCTGCTCGCTGACCTCGCCGAAACATTTGCCAACCTCAGAAGGTATGATATCAAGCTCAATCCATCAAAGTGCACATTTGGAGTTCCTGGTGGCAAGTTACTCGGTTTTCTCGTTTCCGAACGGGGAATCGACGCTAACCCAGAGAAGATTGGCACTATTCTCCGAATGAAACGCCCTGTGCGAGTGCACGATGTCCAGAAGCTTACTGGATGCTTGGCCGCATTAAGTCGATTCATCTCACGACTCGGTGAAAAGGCACTGCCTCTTTACCGACTGATGAAGAAGGCTGACAAGTTCGAGTGGACTCCAGAAGCTGATGCAGCGTTTGCCGAGCTAAAAGCTCTGCTCTCCACCCAGCGGGTGCTTGCTGCTCCAATCAGCAAAGAGCCTCTGTTGCTCTACATCGCAGCCACAGGACAAGTCGTCAGTACTGTGCTAACGGTCGAGCGGGAAGAAGAAGGAAAAGCTCTCAAAGTTCAGCGCCCAGTGTATTATTTGTCTGAAGTCTTGACTCCATCCAAGCAGAGATATCCTCATTATCAGAAACTTGTGTATGGAATATACATGACCACAAAGAAGGTTGCTCATTATTTCTCTGACCATTCCATCACAGTCGTCAGCGACGCTCCACTATCAGAGATTTTGCACAACAGAGATGCAACTGGTCGAGTGGCCAAATGGGCGATTGAACTTCTTCCCCTTGATATCAAGTTTGAGGCAAAGAAAGCCATTAAGTCCCAGGCGATAGCAGATTTCCTCGCCGAGTGGATTGAACAACAGCAGCCGACTGAAGTTCACTCGGAGCATTGGACCATGTTTTTGATGGCTCTAAGATGTTGAATGGTTCCGGTGCTGGGGTTGTCCTGGTTTCCCCCAGAGGAGATAAGCTCAGATATGTGCTCCAGATTCACTTTGATTCCTCCAACAATGAGGCAGAATATGAGGCCCTCCTATATGGGTTGCGCATGGCCATTTCACTCGGCGTCCGTCGCCTAATGGTCTATGGCGACTCGGATTTAGTGGTCAATCAGGTGATGAAAGAGTGGGACGTGAGAAGCCCAGCCATGACTGGATACTGCAGTGCAGTGAGGAAGCTGGAGAAGAAGTTCGAGGGGTTGGAGCTCCATCATATACCCCGACTGAAAAATCAAGCAGCTGATGATCTAGCAAAGATAGGTTCCAAGAGAGAAGCCATTCCGAGTGGTGTGTTCTTGGAGCATATACACACTCCGTCAGTCAAAGAAGATCCTTTCACCGAAGAAACTCCGCAGCCCAAGGGCGCCACAGATCCGACTGAAGTTGAAATCCCAGCGGTGGTCGACTTGATCATGGAGGTTTTGGTGGTCATTCCCGACTGGACGATTCCGTATGTCGCATATATCTTGAGGAAAGAACTTCCGGAGGATGAGGAAGAGGCTCGACAGATCGTCTGTCGATCTAAGGCCTTTACCGTAATCAAAGGACAATTATACAGAGAAAGCGCGACTGGAGTCGGTCAGAAGTGCATAACACCAGAAGAAGGTCGACTCATCCTCAATGATATTCACTCGGGGACCTGTGGTCATCACGCGTCCTCTCGGACCATCGTGGCCAAAGCATACCGAGCCGGATTTTACTGGCCCAAGGCGAATGAGATGGCAAAAGAGATAGTAGATAAGTGTGAGGGATGTCAGTTCTACTCGAATATGTCGCACAAGCCTGCGTCAGCTTTGAAGACCATCCCGCTCGTCTGGCCTTTTGCAGTTTGGGGGCTGGACATGATCGGTCCTTTGAGAACAGGACGAAGTGGCTTCACGCATTTACTGGTGGCAGTCGACAAGTTCACCAAGTGGATCGAGGCTAAACCAATCAAGAGCCTTGACATCGGTACTGCTGTTAGTTTCATCAGGGAACTAATATTCAGATATGGAGTCCCGCACAGCATCATTACGGATAATGGGTCGAACTTTGACTCAGAGGAATTCAGAGCTTTCTGCGACTCCCAGGGCACACGGGTCGACTACGCATCAGTCGCCCATCCGCAGTCGAATGGACAAGCAGAGCGAGCTAATGGACTGATTCTCAAGGGGCTGAAGCCTCGACTGATGCGTGATCTCAAACACGCGGCTGGAGCTTGGGTCGACGAACTTCCATCTGTACTCTGGGGACTGCGGACCACGCCTAATCGGTCGACCGGAAGAACTCCATTCTTCTTGGTCTATGGAGCTGAAGCGGTCTTGCCGAGTGATCTTCTCCACAATGCTCCTCGAGTTGAAGTCTACAACGAAGCAGAAGCTGAACAAGCGCGGCAGGACGCAGTCGACCTTTTAGAGGAAGAAAGGGAGATGGCTCTGATCCGGTCGACCATCTACCAACAAGATCTGCGGTGTTTCCACGCCCGAAACGTGAGAGGTCGAGCCTTCCAGGAAGGGGATTTGGTTCTCCGAGTGGATCAGCACAAACCACACAAGCTTGCTCCTTCTTGGGAAGGCCCCTTCATCGTCACCAAGGTTCTCCACAACGGGGCGTACCGTCTTTACAACGTCAAGCATAATATCGACGAGCCCCGAGCTTGGAACGCGGAGCTACTCCGCCCGTTTTACACTTAAGCTTTATCACTCGGATGAGTTGCAATAAAATACTTCTGTAGTTCATGGACCTCAAAATAATAAGCGTCATAGTTCCTCCATAATATCTATCACTTTTTATTTTTTGTCCAATGAAATTCCCCTCAGTGGGTGACTTAGCTGCGAATCCGTTTCGCCTAAGTTTGTAAAAATCCTACCGAGTGGTGAGCCAGACTCCCACTCGGAGGCTTAGCCGCGAATCCGTTTCGCCTAAGTTATCAAAATCCTACCGAGTGGTGAGCCAGACTCCCACTCGGAGGCTTAGCTGCGAATCCGTTTCGCCTAAGTTATCAAAATCCTACCGAGTGGTAAGCCAGCCTTCCACTCGGAGGCTTAGCTGCAGCCTCGTGCTCGCCTAAGTTATAAAAATCCTACCGAGTGAAGAGCAACCCTCTCACTCGGGGGCTTAGCTGCAGTCCAAGCACTCGCCTAAGTTGTGAAAATCCTACCGAGTGAAGAGCAATCCTCTCACTCGGAGGCTTAGCTGCAGCCTCGTGCTCGCCTAAGTTATCAAAATCCTACCGAGTGGTAAGCCAGCCTTCCACTCGGAGGCTTAGCTGCAGCCGCGTGCTCGCCTAAGTTATAAAAATCCTACCGAGTGAAGAGCAACCCTCTCACTCGGGGGCTTAGCTGCAGTCCAAGCACTCGCCTAAGTTGTGAAAATCCTACCGAGTGAAGAGCAACCCTCTCACTCGGGGGCTTAGCTGCAGCCCTGTGCTCGCCTAAGTTACAAAAATCCTACCGAGTGAAGAGCAACCCTCTCACTCGGGGGCTTAGCTGCAGCCCAGTGCTCGTCTAAGTGGACTAAAGAATAAGTCGATTGCAGCACAGGCACCTTGCTTTGAACCTGCAAAAGACATTCTGAGCCGAAGGCAATCGTATTCAAGCACCAAATCCAAGTTTGAATCGACATCTAAAGGAACCGAAAGTGCTCAGGCGTCAAGCCTGTTAAGGTTTGTCGGTTACAATTTCACTCGGCATACCGAGGCAAATTTAAAGCGTCGAGCCAGAAGAAGTTTTTTACCCCTCCTGTGGAGGGCTGGAAGGTGCAACAAATTCATCAAGGTCAATCCCGTCGGCGATCCGAGTGGCAGCTGCAAGGAAAGTTTCCATAAAGGATCTGAAGTCGTGCTTCTTGGTATTGGCCACCCGAAGGGCCGCCAGCTTCTCTTCTCGCGCATCTTTGCAGTGGACTCGGGCCAGACACAGAGCGACATCTGCACCACACCGAGCCGAGGACTTCTTCCACTCCTGCACTCGACCAGGGATCGTGTTCAAGCGGGCCATCAGCGACTCAAGGTCATTTTGAAGTGTCTCCTCAGGCCAGAGCGTCGAGTCGATGCGAGATGTGGCGGCCTTCAGCCTTGCGAGATAGTCCACGACAGCTGCAACACGAGACTCCAGTCGGAAAACATCCATGGCAACTTCGTCGTTCACCGGAGAATTGACGGGGTCAAGGTTTGGCTCCAGTCGGCTGGTTTCTTCTTCAAAGTTTTGACAAAATTCTGCAAGGGTGATCACTAAGTCAAGGAGATAGTCGAATGGAAAAAGCCACAATTGGAAATATTTGCCAAACATGGAGGTTTACCTTCAAGCATAAGGAACAACTTTTTGGCAAGGCCGCTCAGGAAGGCCTCCAGTTCAGTTTTCTTCTCAGTCAATTTGCTGACTTGGTCGGTCAGGGCAGCTTTGTCAGTTTTCAGTCGACTGACCTCCTTGTTGGCAATCCCAAGAGCAGCTTTCAGATTGGTATTGTCTTGTTCGATCTTGGTAACTGAAGCTAACTTCTCGTCAGCAAGCTTGATCTTCTCAGCTAGCTCAAGGTCTTTCTTCTGCTGGGCCTCCCTTACCTTACCTGCAAGTTACAGCAAGATCAGATGCTGAAACAAGCAAGGGGAAAAGCAGTCGTCAGGGTCTCACCAAACATACCTTCGGTCTCCTCCTTTGCCTTTGTCAGCTTCTCCTGAACCAGCCTCAAGCTCAGCTCGACTTGAGTACGTTTTTGTTCCAGCTCTGAGTAGCGAGCCACAAGATCACAGGAGTTCTGTGAAGAACCAATCGACTAAATGTCAAATATAATTCACTTCCGAGTGAAAAAGAGATAAACACACGTTTCTAAGACTACAGCCAAATACAAGCATTCGACCGTAGTCTCGGGGACTACACCCAGTGGGTGCACTCAGCGTGCCCCCACTAATCCTGTTAAAGACAAAGTCGACCAGTCGACCTCAAAAAAAAATGTGTGCGAGATGCATTCTCTAAGACTGTGATCAACTGCAAGCAGTCGATCACAGTCTCGGGGACTACACCCAGTGGGTGCACTCAGCGTGCCCCCACCGGTTTGTGAAATCCAGTCGACCAGTCGACTGACAGAAAGATTGACATTATAAAGCCTAAGGCCGACTGCCAACAGTCGACCTTAGCCTTGGGGACTACACCCAGTGGGTGCACTCAGCGTGCCCCCACCGGTTTGTGAAATCCAGTCGACCAGTCGACTGACAGAAAGATTGACATTATAAAGCCTAAGGCCGACTGCCAACAGTCGACCTTAGCCTTGGGGACTACACCCAGCGGGTGCACTCAGCGTGCCCCCGCTAACACGGAGTTTATTCGACACCCCCAGTGGGTGATTACTATAAATTCCGGAAAAGAAAAGTTTTTGGTAGCATATCCAACAGAACAAACAGCGGTCGACTGACCTGGACATTGATTTGGAGGGCAGAGCTGGCGTCATAAGCTGCCTGGCTCGCGTCCCGGATAGTCTTCAGCTGCTCCATCATGAGTCCCGCCTGGCGTATTGCCTCCTTCGCTGCGCCAGCTTGGTCCTCTGGGACGTGGTGTGTCGTGAAGAGGGAGGGCTGCTGAGCACTCGTCAGTGGATTTGCGAAGGACACCGTGTGTCGAGTGATGTTCTCTTCTTCCACAGTCAGAATCTCAGGCGCCGTCACATCCTGAAGCACCTTACTGGCGGACGCTTTCCGACTCCTCCTGCGTGCCAGTGTTTCTTCATCCTCGTCGTCATCAGGGAGATTGATAACAGTATTGGGTGGAGCTACGGAGAAGAATCAGGATCAGAGATCGCGAGTCAGTCGACTAAGAACGATGTTAAGAATACAGTACCTGGGTTCGAAGTTGCTGCATCCTCCATCTCGTGGTCATCAGCCCGGGCCGAGGTCTCAGAAGTAGCAGCACTGCAACTCCAAAGGATCGGTCGACTAACTTCAGCGTCGACCAGAGATAAAGTTCGCACAGAATAAGAAAATATGAGCAGCACAATTACCCTGATATGGTGGGGATGGACACCTTCATCTTCGGCAGGAGCTTGGTCGGCTTTGGCGGAGCCCCCCTAAGCTGCTTCGGCGCCTTTTCAGTCGGCGCTGGAGAAGTGGTCCTAGGGCGCTTGGTCGACTGCGTCGCAACCCCCTTGCCACGTTCAGTCGAAGGGTCGTGGACGAGCTTCGACCGCCTTTCCGAGCGCGGTGGCACGACCTCCTCCTCTTCCTCCTCGTCTTCGGCATCATCATCATCGCCGTCGTCATCATCATCATCGTCGTCGTCCCCTGCAACGTCCGAGTCCCATTCCTCCTCGTCCTGGCTCTCGCCCCCACTCGCCTCACCCTCCTCAGTCGGAGTTTGTGCCCCGTTGGGCATCGAATACAGCTCGGTGAGGGCCTAGCAGATATCAAGACAATGATCAGTCGACCAGTCGGCAGAGTAAACAGAGATGAATGCGACAAGAACGCAGTGGAGAGCAGGGCAAGTGTACCTTATTTGGATCACTGTTGTGGTCGAGTGGAGGAATCCTTCTGGCTCCGCGTGGGTTGTCCTTGTTTCCGGTGACGGCTGCCATCCATCTTTCCAGAGTGGCATCGTCGACTGCTTCTGGATGGACTCTAGTCTCGTCTTCGGTCCCACAGTACAACCACATGCAGTGGCTCCTGAACTGGAGGGGCTGGATGCGACGCCTGAGGAAGACCTCCAGGAGATCCATGCCCGTCACTCCCTCCCGAACCAACTGCACCACGCGCTCCATCAACATCTTCATGTCAGCTTTCTCCTCCGGAATCAGCTTCAGAGGGGAAGGCTTGCGCACTCGGTCCATGGTGAACGGAGGGAGTCCACTCGACTGCCCTGGCGTCGACTGGACCTGGCAGTAGAACCAAGTCGACTGCCAGCCTCTGACGGACTCGGGAAAAGTCATGGGCGGGAAGGTGCTCTTATTCCTCACCTGAATCCCCAGGCCCCCGCACATTTGGACGACTCGGGTTTTTTTCATCACCTGGGCTCGCCTTCTTCACGGTCTGAGATCGACACGTGAATATATGTTTGAACAAACCCCAGTGTGGTCGACAGCCCAAGAAACCCTCACACATGGACACGAACGCGGCAAGATAGGCAATGGAGTTTGGGGTAAAGTGGTGGAGTTGCGCTCCGAAGAAGTTCAAAAAGCCACGAAAGAAAACACTCAGTGGCAAGGAAAACCCGCGATCAACATGGGTGGCCAAAAGCACACACTCACCCTCTTCTGGCTGGGGCTGCCACTCCTTCCCCGGAAGCCTCGCAGCTCCGTGGGGGATCAAGCCCTCGTTGGCCATGTCGAGGAGGTCGTTCTCCGTGATAGTCGACTGGATCCAGTCTCCTTGGACCCAGCCCTTCGGCAGGCGGGATCTGGACGAGGACCCTCCGCGGCTGGTGGACCTTCCTTTCGCCTTCTCCGACGCCGACGCCTTCTTTGCACGCTCCAGCGCCACCGTCTTCTCCTTGGCCATGGTCGCCGGCGAGATGCGCGAAGGGAAGTGGTGCGGGGGCGAGAGCAAGCACGCTGAGCAGGGAGGAAGGAAGCAGAGAGAGAGGGAGAATGCTAAGACGCAGCACAGAAATCCTCGCCGGGCACATTTATAAGGTCCCTTCCGAGTGGATGACAGGTGGGCCCGGTCGATCTAATCATATCTGGAACACTTATGCAGACGGGATACGTGGCGAAAAAGGCGGCGCGGAGATCGAGGCGTCCATGCCCCGTCCCATCCGAACGCCGCGGTCCGCCCCGCTTCGCGCGCGCCCCAAAATTTCGCATCCCGCGGAATCCGCGAGCAACAAATCAGCCTGTCAGGCGCGGTGTTTTCGGCGATCCGTCGCTCGGAGATCGTCGAAGCCTGAAAGATCACTCGACGCAAAAACAGAATGGATCAAGTCGACTGAAGGCAAGTTGTTTCCTGTCGACAAAGGAATTCTTTGGTCCAGAACAGCGCACAACCGGAGCACAAAGATTAATCGGAAACGACATCAACTCCTTCTTCACTCGAAGCCTCAATCCATTCGGGGGCTAATGATGGGGTTATGTACCTAGGGTAGGGTCATGGACCTGATCCAAGTAACTTACCCCAGGACATCCTTAGAAGAGGTCGCCTTCCAGTCGACCAACGAGGATTCACTCGACTGGTCTGAAGGACTCGACCACGAAGACTCACTCGACCACCAGGAGGTCAAGAGGCACTCTGCACTGCAACGGCCTGTAATCAAGTAGACTTTATGATAGTAAAGGCCTTTATGTGGGGCGTTACCAGTAACGCCCCAGACTTAACTCACCTTAAACCCTCTCCTACGTGGGCTGGCTGGGGTCCTGGTGCACTCTATATAAGCCACCCCCCTCCACAGGCAGAGGGGTCGGCACCTTGTAATTCACACATTCATAATCCACTCGACCGCCTCCGGGCTCCGAGACGTAGGGCTGTTACTTCTTCCGAGAAGGGCCTGAACTCGTACATCCTTTGTGCTTACAACCTCTCCATAGCTAGGACCTTGCCTCTCCATACCTACCCCCCACTCTACTGTCAGGCTTAGAACAACGACAATCGCCGCAAGTACCAGTCCTACACGTTTGGGCCCACTACCACCGATCTTAGTCGTACGGACCCACAAGTATCGATCTTACTCGTCTGGACTTAAGTAGCGGTCTTACTCGTTCGGGCTCATTTCTATCGATCCTAGTCATTGAGAACCATAAGTATCGGTCGTAGTCATCCCGACCCACAAGTATCGATTCTAGTCATCTGGACCCACAATACTAGTTTTACTCATTCCGGCTCACTACTATGGATCTTACTCATTCGGGCACGCTACTTTTGATCTTAATCATCCAAAACCACAAGTATCGGTCTTAGTCGGCAGACCCACAAGTATCGGTCTTACTCATTTGGGCTTACTACTATTGGTCCTACTCGTTCGGGCTCACTACTTCAATCTCAGTAGTTCGAGACGAGAAGTACCGATCTTAGTTATTTAGGTCCACAAGTATCGATCTTAATTGTCCGGACCAACAAGTACCAATCTTAGTCGTTTTCATCCACAAGCATCGATCTTACTCATTTAGGCTCATTACTATCGATCTTTATCGTCCGGACCCACAAGTACCAATCTTAATCGTTTTCATCCACAAGCATCGATCTTAGTTGTCTGGACTCACAAGTATCGATCTTACTCATTCAGGCTCATTACTATCGGTCTTAGTCGTCCCAACCCACAAGTATCGGCTTTACTCGTTTGGGCTCAAGTATCGCTCTTAATCGTTCGGACCACAAGTACCAATCTTTGTTGTCCGTGCCAAGTACCATTTTTACTCATACGGGTCCACAAATACTGATCGTAGTCCTCCAAACCCACTACTATAAATCTTAGTCGTACTGACCCACAAGTACCGAACCATAAGTATCGGTCTTGCTCGTACTGGCCCACAAGTACCGATCTCAGTTGTCCAGAACCATAAGTATCGGTCTTGCTCATTCGGACCCTCGCTGGAAAAATTATACTTTCTATTTTTAATCCAAAAATACCTTTTCCCCTTCACTAAAAAAATACCTTTTCCCCTTCACTAAAAAATATAATCCCGTCACTTTTTCCAAATTTTCGGCCCTTGGCAGCCGGGCACCTACATCAATCACGAAAAAGAAACTCCAGCCCCCACGATCTTATCCCCCACGTAGCGATCACTCCATCCCGCGCATTCTCCTGCTCCTATATATCCCCTCCCCCATTATCGCCCCACCAAATCGGAGCTCCTCCGATCCATCCGTCCCAGTCTGGTTGAACGCCGCCCCCTTCTCATCTGCGGGATCCCGGCCGCCGCCTCACCCACGACCCTCTCCTCCGCTGCCAAGTCTGCTCGAACGCCGCCGCCCTCCTCACTGGCGGGATCGGAGCCGCCGGCCACCGCCCACCTCACCTGAAGGATCCGATGCCACTGCTCTTCTACGCCGATCCATCACCGGCCACCGGTCGTACATCACCTGCTTCCCCTGACTGAAGAATCATTGCGGCGTTTCGAAGAAGCTGTGGGTGGAAATTCCGGAACCGCTGCGCCGACTGTGCTGTGATGCCGGTGATGGGTCCGCTGGCAATTAGATATGCGAGTATCTCACTGCCAACTCGAGAGGTGTGTTCACAGGATGATTCATATCATGCTTGAAAATGCACAATCTTGCCTTCTAAATCTGGATCAAAGTGGAAATGTGGCTACTGTGGGGGTGGAAGGTCATGATCATGTCGTCAGTTAGATCGAAGGCAATACTAAGCACAACCCTGCCATCTAAAAAAATTACTCAGCACACTCTCACAATCCCCGCTGAAACTTTTTGAAATCTTTAGGTTGTGATAACTTTTTAGGAGTCGGTAGTACTAGCGTTTTCAGAGACTAACAGGAGAAGCAAATTAATAATTATGCGTGCCACCGGAATTAGCAGTGCTAGTGTATGTAGAAGTAAAACTAAGTTGTAACTTGATTCTGTGTTAGTTGAAAGCATAGAAATAGCGAATCTCTAGAACATTATTTGAAAAGGCTAGTAATTGATGGCTTGTGAACGGGAGGAGATTACCACACACAGCCTCAAATGATGTTCCTATTTACTACAGGATTCATTCATGTTATGTGTGCGCTTTCATTCAATTCTTGTCTCAATGTTAAAGGTCCTTGGTCACTTCTGCAGGTGTGACCATGAGTTCTGCTACTCCTGCGACGCGAGTACAACAACTGCGAACAAGCATGCTAGTGCGTCTTCTGGGACGAAGAGAGTGCCGAGCTCTCGGCAGCGCAGTCCTGCCAAGCCTTTGAGATCTGGGTATCGGACACCTTCGACCGCATGCCCATGACCGCCGACGGCTACTTGAAGCAGGAGCGGCCGCAGGTGGCACTCGTCCAGCGGTTCCTCGAAGGGGGGTTCAGACTGAGCGGTGACAACCTCCACCTGAGCCAGCAGTCGCCGCCGCCATGCTGCGCGGTGGACTCGTACAACGTTTACACCATGAAGGATCTCCATCAGCTACAACGACGACTACATCCAGTGAATGATGAGGATGTTAAAGAACATCGAGTCATAGCTATAGCATTAGAAAGGAGATACGAATGGCGCATATACTGATGATTTTCAGATTGGAATAATGTGTTCTCCCCATGACATGACCCTGTTGAAAATTGATTTGACATCAGATTTTTTTTTTGATATTATCACCCTTTGTTTCATTGATTGTCTGTTTGGCTTACTCTCCATTATTCATTCCTTTTTGGTATCATCTGCATCAGCAAAGCGTGTTTACCTAACTTCTTTTCCCCTTTCTGCTGGACAACATCATCAATTATTAATTGCAAGGTGTGTGTTTGGCTGCTGAATTAGAAAAACTGTTCTCCTTATGCTTGATTGTTAAGCCTAATGCTTCATGATAATCTCTTTTCAGCCCAAGTAATTATAACTGGAGGGTCCAAGTGGGCTTATTTTCTAATTTGAACAAATAGCCATAAAATAGACAAAAGTAGGTCAAACATAACTAAAATGGGATTACGAGGATCCTCAACCATTACATACAACCGCAAAGGAGACCAGACACCAACATGATATTCGATAACCACTTGACAGTAATATTGCGATATGGAAAATTAAGAACAAAACCTCAGTTGCACATATATTTCCTCCTTATGTTTACGCACAGCGCTAGATGGCATCAAGTTTCAGCATCTCAGACTCAATCCTATAACTTTTTGAGCTTTTCATCGGTCAACATACATGTTTACAAGACAAGGACACATAGCATAACCAATCAGGATAGTTCATTGATGCACTTCTAGACTAAGAAACAACCTTTTAGAAATCTCACGCGTCGAACAGAGCAGACACTACTACTAACAAGACTCATGATGATTGCGCTAGCTTCCCACCACTCGTATCGTAGCCAGCATCGTCATATTCGGAAAAAGGCTTTCGAGCAAGCAGGTAGTACTTCTCAAACTCCTTGAGGTAATCCAGGAGCACCACGATGGTTTAGAGAAGGAACAGTTGCTGCCGCCACCACCCCCTCCATCACCGCTGCCTCCTTTGCCGAAATGGAACCTACCGCTTCCATCGTCCAGCTTAGGCCCTTGAACTTTTCCTGAAGAGATAAACAATATAAAACAAGCAAAATTAAGTCGATTGCCCACTCCGATGAACTAGGTTAAATTTGTAGTGTGAGAACAGACAAGAAAAACCACCTTTGGGATCAGATTGTTTGACAGTCGTGGCTGAAGATTTGCACTGGAGACTTTGAATTTGAGCAGCATTGCATCTTACACTCCGAAGCGAATAGAGTTGTCATGAAAAAGAGGGTCAAACAAAGGATCTGAAGTGAAGCAAGCCATAAGCAATTTACTATCACAGTGTAAGATGGCCATAGCTGCTCAAACCCGGGCATATATTGTACTCCCTCCGCCCCATCACGTATATAGTGGGACGGAGGGAGTAGTTCTCTGCACATTACAGAATCATCACATTAATGTACACATATACCCAGATTCTGTGGACATAAATGGCAAGGAAACAGTAGAGAAAATCAATACCCAACCTATCATGCTCCTGACACATGTGGAACAATTATCAGAAACTGGCCCATGAAGGGGAACAAGCAATGGATATATAGCAGGCCTGAACTCGACGTTTCACAGTTTCTGTTCCAATGCAATGTACATACCATAGAAGGCATGAACAAGTATTCTGTTAGTGCCTCAATATTACATATGCGAATTGATCTCCCTCCAGTACTACTACTCTCATTGTACATTTAAGGGAAATAAAATAGGCGTTGTTGGTTAACACTACCTGTGCAACGTCCTGAAGGGTTTGACTGGCCTGAGAGGAGTTTCAGAATGGTCCAAAAAGACGACATCCAGCAGACCATAGCCAGCTCACAATTGGTCTTTCATGAATACGTGATGCATGTTCACACGATGCACTCAGACCTCCAACTGCGAAAGCAAAACCAGATGGATATGCAAACTGTCTAGTTTATATAGAGTATTAGTGGAAGTATCATCAGATTGCACATATATGCAAACTGCAATGTTTCAGTAACTACTTTCATACCCTTTAGCCTAAGATTTAACCAAATTGTTGCTAGGTGATGTCACAGAGTTCATACCTTCATAGATTTTCACCATCTGTTCATAGAGTTCATCGTCTGTTCCATCAACAACTCTGCTCCTCTGCAAGGTCGTCGGCTCGTCGCTGGACTCCACTGCCTGCTGGCCTTCACTGGCCGCCGCTCGACTCCACCGGCCATGGTTGTACCTGCCCGACGCGCCTCCCATGGCGTTCCTCAGATCTAGTGCCGCCGCCGGCCGCTTGCCGCTGGCGGCCCCGCCCTCTTAGCACTGCCGCTACTGGCTCCCGTGGCTCGCTGCGGCTCCCGCGACGTGGGATACAGACCGACTGCGCCGTAGAGGAGGGGGTGCACGGGGAGGCCGGATACGGTGGGCTTCCCGGCGGCCGTGCATGATTGCGATGGCGTGGATAAGAGGCTAACAACATTGGGCGATTGAGAGATTTGACGGAACACCACGAGAGTGAGGACAGACGGTCATGGGGAATTTTCCAAATAATTGACATATTTACCATTGAAAAAATTACTGGACCCATCTAAATTTTGTAACGATCCCACCACTAATTGTAATTTTGTGTAATTTAAGTCTCGTAATTCCTCGTAACTCATATTTTTTTCACCGTTAGATTCGAGTGGATGGACGGCTCCTAAATTCGCCAATCACCATAACAGTTGTATTTATCTTTCTTATTCTTTTTGTTTCTATGGTTTCCTTTCCCATTTTTTATTAGTTTTTTTCATGGATTTTCTTGGTTCATTCCATCTGGTACCTTTTTTAGCCTGTCTATTTGTCTCGATGCTTGGCGTCTTCGACTTGGCATCCGGAAGAGACAGAAGATGAGTTCTACTGGATGAGAATGAGTTTATTGTCCTTGTTTCTTATGTAATAGAAAGCAAAATGGTTACTACTACTTCATCTGGCTACTTACATAGGACCTAGTAGTAGAAGCAAGTCAAATAAATGCGGGGACGGGTTTACAGTTAGCAGTAAACCAGCGCAAAACCCATAAGGCTGGTCATAGTGGGGAGTAACTTATACTAGTGTCATGCATATAACACTAGTATAAGTTACTATCTTCATTGTGCAAAGTAACATAGTAGTAGTGTCATATATGGCTTCATTTATTAGCTTGTAGACTCATCTTTTCTCGTGAAGCGCTATATTACAGTAACATATTATGTTACTCTAAACACCTCTCTCCCCATTAACTATATGCCACATAAGCAAATTTTTCTTGAAGTGCGCTATGTTACTATCTAAGTTACTCCCACTATGACTAGCCTAACTCGGGCACTTCCCGCACCAGCCAGCATCCATATTGGCAGGTTTTTTTTTATTTTTTATCTTTATTCTTTGTATTTCGGTTCTTCTTTATTTGATTTCTTTTATTGATTTTTAGGTGTTTTACACAGTATTTTTTGGTTCATTTCGTCTGGTGATTTTTTGCGTATCTATTTGTCTCTTAATGCTTGGCGTCTTGGGCTTGGCATCCAGTAGAGACAAGAGATGAGCTCTACTAGGTGAAAAACTGAAATTCATCCCAAAAAAGGGGCCTCGTTGGATATGAATAATTAGAAAATGTATCAGTATGTAATTCACAAAATTGATGCCACTTACCGTGACTTCCAATAGGATTTATACAATGCACAATAAATTATTACATGAAGGTAAGCCTAATTCGAATAGTGAGTGAGAGAGAGAGAGCACTACATATCTACTACCTCCGTCCGGATTTTCAAGTCCCCTGGACCGAAACGCAGGGACCAATGCAAA
The DNA here is from genome assembly GCF_002162155.2 of Triticum dicoccoides. NCBI lineage: Eukaryota > Viridiplantae > Streptophyta > Magnoliopsida > Poales > Poaceae > Triticum > Triticum dicoccoides. The sequence continues at coordinate 672,025,550 of NC_041386.1, read as the reverse complement.
ATTTAATCAGCGCCAGTTAGGGAAATGTTTTTAATCCGTGTGAATTGCTGGCCTCACGCACCAATAGATATACAGAAAGGAGAGAGGAACGCCCTTTTTAATCAGGCATGCAGTGGCCATTGCTTCAATTGCGTAGACGTAACTAATTAAAATCTGCATGCAGCCTCGCCTCTCGCGCTTGCATGCAAGGCAGCTGCTCTGATAATAAATTCGTCCAATCAGTGAATGTAGCGCCAACCATACCCAGCGGAAAGGTAGGGAACTGTTTACGGGCGGACTTCGAATTACGGACATGTGATCGAGGCTAGCTGGCCTTTTAAACCCGAACGGAGGTAGTAAAAGGGATAGATTCCATACGAATTCGGTAAGCCTAATCCTATAACTCAAATTTCTTTCGTACAAAAAAGTCGTTAGCATTCAAGTCCTCCAGAATTTCTATTTGAAACAACTGTTTTTTTTTTCAAAAGTCTGTGCAGTGATTTATCTTTTGAAAAACCATTTGCGCGTAAAAGAGAGTGATACTAATTAAGATCTTACTAAAATTTAAATAAGATGTAAATACGTAAGAGCATAAACAACTCTCATAATAAGTTTGGCTTGGAGAATACACAGCTATGCGCACAAATACTTGAGAAACAAAATGAAAGAAGAAAGCTAATAAAATTGTAAAACTCGACAGTTCGGCATGACAAGGCAGTAGTTTGTAGCATGGAAATATGGCAACAATATTTAAATATATTTGAAAGATATACAAGTGCTCAATATTAAATAGGTTTATGCAATTAAATAAAATATTTACGAGGCCAATATGTCAATGCATTTTTATAGTTTTCCTATAAGTTTGCGTATGATTTTTTTCATGCCCACCTTACACAAATATAAATTTAAGTATCAGATCTAGCCTTGCAAATGCGCGGGTCACACTTGTAGTTTGCATACATTTAAACATAAGTTCAACATAGATAGTGTTGATAACCGAACATTCAACATAAATTCAAACTTAAAATATATTAAACTTAAACTACAGTAGAATACTCACCTTCATCGGCCATAGAGAAGGTCGAGCCAATCTTTCCTCGACAGGCCACCGTCGGTGAGACTTGGGTCTGGACCGGTGCCATCGTCGCCGTAGTCGGAGAAGATGCTCTGCCACTCCTCGAAATCGAACTCCTACTCCTCATCGCCCTCCTTGCCGCCATCCTCACCACCTTGCACCTTGTCGTCGGAGATAACGATGACATCCCCGCCATTGTCCACGAATATCGCCCGCTCCGCCTCCACGAGCTTGGGGTGCTGGTGGCGGAGGTGCCCCATGTACGCCTTGACGGCGGCTTCCACCCCTAGGCGCTCCCTCACCTCTTGGTCGTCCCGAGCCATCGTCGCGCCTCCCACACTCGACGCTGGCGAGAAGAGGTGGACCGGCGCCCTCCCACACGGGAAGTTCAGCCTCGCGGAAATACTGTGGAACCGGACTTGCCAATGGTCGTACTCCATCGTCGCGAGCTCCGCCGTGTGGAACGACAGGATCCACTTCCTCTTGTGGGTCTCCCAGTCGGTGACCTCCGCCACCTATGTCCCCCACGCACGCTGTCAGACGCCGAGGTATGTCCTCTGCGACGGCCGTGGCGGGCAGAGCTCCGGAAAGTCGGTGAACCGGGCAAGGGTGGGCGGATCGGGCGAGTGGCAGCGACTCGAAGATGCGCCGCTAGAAGATGAACTGCATGCGCGGCGGCACGGATCTGCGCTGCGGATCGGCAATGGGGACCTCCAGCCACCGCGTCCAGCCATTGGGAGGATAGGAGGCAGCAGGGAATAGTGGGCGACACGTTGGCGTCGGGGCAAGGTGGAGGAGAGAAGGCTGAGGAGAGAAGAGAGGGAATATCTTTTTACTCGGTCATCGAGCGGTGAAGTAAATATAGGGAGATTCGCCGCGGCTGAGTATAAATTTTACACAACTAACACCGACTGGGGGTCGCCTAGGTCCCGATTAGAGGAGTAAAACCGGGATTTTACTCCTCTGACTGGTTATTGGGGATCGGTTTAAAATGCCCTAATGCACCTTAATATGTGAACATGTGATGGAAACAATAAAACTGAGGGCCTGTTCTGAAGTCATCCAGCTCATAGCTTCACAAACTTCACGAATGAAATTGTGTCGAACGTTTGGGCTCCGAGGAGCTGAATTCTCGAAGGTAGGCCCGATGGAAGTGCACAAACATGGAGCAGCCTTGGCCCAGCTCCAGCGAAACTGAAAGTTGTAGTTTGCCCAAATTATGCCAGTATGTCACCGCCAAACTTACTGATGTTTTCCCCTCCCCTGAAAATCTATCGAGGGACATCTCCCATGCTCGTCCCCATCGATCCACTAAGGGCAAGTTTAGTTGCCCGCATTAGGCCCAGCCTGACCCGCGCGGAAAGAAAATGGCTCGTTTGGTTTCCTACTTTCACTGTACGACCTGCATCGCACGGAACTTAAAGCACGTCTAGGCCAGGCCGGAAACGCATGAAATTGGAAGTACCTCGCGAGCCTAGCTCGGGCGAGGCAGGGGAGAGTGACACGCTTCTCCCCTCGTGCGAGCAGGGGAGATGACGCGAGTTCGCCCGCGTAGCCAAAAAATTGGCGGGAGGATTTCGGCTCACCTCCCACTGAGTCCACCCCTATTTAGACCCTCCCTCAGCGCCCAACTCCCGCCACCATTCTCCCTCCGTTCGAGCTTTCCCATCGACGCACATCGGCACTGACGAGCAGGTATGCGGCGCATCTTCATCGACCGGCGGTCCATGGCGTCGGCGCCCCTTCACCGGCCGGCGTTCATCTTCCACGACCGCCCCGCCTCATCCTCAAGCTGCAGCTATGGCCTCGGTGAGTTCAATCCCCCTTTCTCTTTGTTCCTTCTAGCTAGATCTGAGCTGCAGCTAGGGTTTGATCTAGATGCATGGTTGATTAGTGCTCTGATCTGTGAGCTGATATGGTTGATTGCTATGCTGCGGTTGCAATTTGTGGTAGGGCTAGATGTTCAAACATGTGGTAGGCTAGATTAGTAGTAGAGTTTGAAGTTGAACCTTGTGATTTTGTTGATTAGTCTTAGATCTATGATTTCTACCTATTGGTGGTCCATTTGTAGCATGTTGTTTGTTGTAGATGTATTTTCGTGCTCATAGGTTGTCCGGTATGCTTAGTGTGATAGCAATGAACTATATGTGCTTAGTATGATAGTCATGAATCATGTACATGTATGCTGCTGATTTCATGGATTGTCCAGTATGTTGTGTGCTATGCTTACCATCAATGTGTGCTATGATTGTAGGACATGACCACACAGACGTAAGATCTTAGTCAGGCCCTTGTCATGTCCGATAGCCAGTTTCCTCCATCGTTTGTCGAGGACTCACAGCCTATGTCTAATACGTCTCCAACGTATCTATAATTTTTGATTGTTCCATGCTATTATATTACCTGTTTTGGATGTTTATGGGCTTTACTTTACACTTTTATATCATTTTTGGGACTAACCTACTAACCGGAGGCCCAACCCGAATTGCTGTTTTTTTGCCTATTTCAGTATATCAAAGAAAAGGAATATCAAACGGAGTCCAAACGAAATGTAACCTTCGGGAGCGATCTTTTTGGAACAAACATGATCCAGAGGACTTGGAGTGCAAGTCAGGAAGCTGCCGAGGCGGCCACGAGGGTGGAGGGCGCCCCCCCTACTGGGCACACCCCCTGTCTCGTGGGCCCCTCGGGCGTCCACCGACGTACTTCTTCCTCCTATATATACCTACGTACCCTGAAACCATCAGGGGCGACCACACAAAGCTATTTCCACCACCGTAACCTTATGTATCCACGAGATCGATCCCATCTTGGAGCCGTTACCGGCGCTCCGCCGGAGGGGGAATCCACCATGAAGGGCTTCTACATCAACACCATAGCCTCTCCGATGAGTTGTGAGTAGTTTTCGACAGACCCTCGGGTCCATAGTTATTAGCTAGATGGATTCTTGTCTCTCTTTGAATCTCAATATCATGTTCTACTTCCTCTTCTTGGAGATCTATTCCATGTAACTCTTTTTGCGATGTGTTTGTCGAGATCCGATGAATTGTGGGTTTATGATCAAGTTTATTTATGAGAAATATTTGAATCTCCTCTGAATTCTTTTATGTGTGATTAAGTTATCTTTGCAAGTCTCTTCGAATTATCGATTTGGTTTGGCCTACTAGATTGATCTTTCTTGCAATGGGAGAAGTGCTTAGCTTTGGGTTCAATCTTGCGGTGTCCTTTCCCAGTGACAGCAGGGGCAGCAAGGCACGTATTGTATTGTTGCCATCGAGGATAAAAAGATGGGGTTTATATCATATTGCATGAGTTTATCCCTCTACATCATGTCATCTTTCTTAATGCGTTACTCTGTTCTTATGAAATTAATACTCTAGATGCATGTTGGATAGCGGTCGATGTGGGGAGTGATAGTAGTACATGCAGGCAAGAGTCGGTCTACTTGTCACGGACATGATGCCTATATACATGATCATGCCTATATAATCTCATAATTATTCGCCTTTCTATCAATTGCTCGACAGTAAGTTGTTCACCCACCGTAATACTTACGTTATCTCGAGAGAAGCCACTAGTGAAACCTATGGCCCCGGGTTTATCTCTTATCATATAAGCTTTCAATCTACTTTTCTTTGCCTCTTTACTTTTCCAATCTATATCATAAAATACCAAAAATACATTTATCTTATCATACTATCTCTATCAGATCTCACTTTCGCAAATGGCTGTGAAGGGATTGACAACCCCTTTATCGCGTTGGTTGCGAGTTCTTTGTTTGTTTGTGTAGGTGCGTGGGATTTGTGAGGAGTCTCCTACTGGATTGATACCTTGGTTCTCAAAAACTGAGGGAAATACTTACGCTACTGTGCTGCATCACCCTTTCCTCTTCAAGGAAAACCAACGCAAGCTCAAGACGTAGCAAGAAGGATTTTTGGCGCCGTTGCCGGGGAGGTCTTCGCTCAAGTGAAGACATACTAAGTACCCATCACAAACTCATCTCCCTCGCATTTACATTATTTGCCATTTTCCTCTCGTTATCCTTTCCCCCACTTCACCCATGTCGTTTTATTCGCCCTCTCGTTCCCAATCTCCTCCTCTCTTTTCGCTTGCCTTTTTCTGTTTGCTTGTGTGTTGGATTACTTGTTGCCATGGCACAAGATAATACCAAATTGTGTGATTTCTCAACTACCAATAATAATGATTTCCTTAGTACTCCGATTGCACCTCTTAATGATGTTGAGTCTTGTGAAATCAATACTGCTTTGCTAAATCTTGTTATGAAAGATCAATTCTCCGGCCTTCCTAGTGAAAATGCTGCTACCCATCTAATCAACTTTGTTGATTTGTGTGAGATGCAAAAGAAAAAAGATACGGATAATGATATTGTTAAATTGAAGTTATTTCCATTTTCACTTAGAGATCGTGCTTAAGTTTGGTTTTCGTCTTTGCCTAAAAATAGTATTGATTCTTGGAACAAGTGCAAAGATGCTTTTATCTCTAAGTATTTTCCTCCCGCTAAGATCATCACTCTTAGGAACGATATTATGAATTTTAAACAACTTGATCATGAGAATGTTGCCCAATCTTGGGGAAGAATGAAATTGATGATTCACAATTGCCCTACTCATGGTTTGAATTTATGGATGATCATACAAAATTTTTATGTTGGATTGAATTTTGCTTCTACAAATCTTTTAGATTCGGCCGCCGGAGGCACGTTTATGGAAATTACCTTAGGAGAAGCTACAAAACTACTTGATAATATTATGGCTAATTATTCTCAATGGCACACCGAAAGATCTACTAGTAAAAAAGTGCATGCTATAGAAGAAATTAATGTTTTGAGTGGAAAGATGGATGAACTTATGAGATTGTTTGCTACTAAAAGTCCTTCTATTGATCCCAATGATATGCCTTTATCTACCTTGATTGAGAATAATAATGAATCTATGGATGTAAATTTTATTGGTAGGAATAATTTTGGCAACAATGCTTATAGAGGAAACTTTAATTCTAGACCATTCCCTAGTAATTCCTCTAATAATTATGGAAATTCCTACAATAATTCTTATGGTAATTTTGATAAGATGCCCTCTGATTTTGAAAATACTGTGAAAGAATTTATGGTCTCTCAAAAGAATTTTAATGCCTTGCTTGAAGAAAAATTGCTTAAAGTTGACAATTTGGCTAGGAACGTTGATATACTTTCGCTTGAAGTTGATTCTTTGAAACTTAGATCTACTCCTCCTAAGCATGATATCAATGAGTCTCTCAAATCTATGAGAAGTTCCATTGACGAGTGCAAAGAAAGAACCGCTAGATTGTGTGCTAAGAAAGATTGCTTTGTTAAAGCGTGTTCTTCTAGTTTCCATGAAAATAATGATGAAGATCTTAAAATTATTGATGTATCCCCTATTAAATCTTTGTTTTGCAATATGAATCCTAATAATGACGGGACTAGAGATGAGTCAACTTTAGTTGAAAGGCGTCCAATACTTCGGATTTTTTAGATCTTGATGCTAAATTTGGTAAAAGTGAGATTGAAGAGGTCAAGACTTTAAATAGCATTGAACCCACTATCTTGGATTTCAAGTAATTTAATTATGATAATTGTTCTTTAGTACATTGTATTTCCTTGTTGCAATCCGTGTTGAATTCTCACTACTACGAAAAGGCCTACTAGCGGCGCACCAGTTTTGCCTACTAATGGCGCACTACTGGTGTGCCACTAGTACCACACCACTAGTATACTAATGGCGCACCTGTAGTGTGCCATTAGTATGCCTAGAGGTGCGCCATTACTATCTCACTTAGTAATGGCGCACCACATAGGAGTGCGAACCCACTATATTATATTTCAAGTAATTTAATTATGATAATTGTTCTTTAGTAGATTGTATTTCCTTGTTGCAATCCGTGTTGAATTCTCACTACTAGGAAAAGGCCTACTAGTGGCGCACCAGTTTTGTGCGTCATTAGTAGGCCTAGAGGTGCGCCATTACTATCTCACTTAGTAATGGCGCACCACATAGGAGTGCGCCATTAGTAACAATTTTTTTTCAAAATGTTTTTTTCAAAAAAAAAATTATTTTTTTTCTTAATCTCGGGTCACTATGGCTTAATCTCAGGTCAAATCACGCTCCGTGGTCAAACTTCCCGAAAGGCCAGCCCAAGCACGCTTAACTTCAGAGTTCTATCCAACCCCAGCGCCAGCTCATTTCACAGGCACTTGTTGATATATCTAGCATATCAATCCTATTAAACCCTGTTGACGTTTAGGACTTTGTTCATGTTCATGAGTGTGATGAAATTTTGAAAAATTATTTCAAACCTCCGTTCATATTACGTATCATATTTTGAAAAAAAATCCCGAAAAAAATTTCGAAACTATTTTTTTTCTATTACTAGTGGCACACCTAGCAAATGGTGTGCCACTAGTAAGTTTGAAATTTTTTGAATTTTTTTGCCTCCAGATCTTAAAAGCCCCGTAACTTTTTTTCTGTTAGGTTTTTGAGGATTTTGAAAATATTTAACGGGGTTCCCCCGATTAAATTTGGAAGTAACTTTTCGCGTAGATGATTTTTCATATAAAAAAACTTTTTAATCCGAGCAAGTATGCAAAAGTTATGCCCATTTTATAAATTTCAGAGAGATTTTGCAAATAAAGTCGAAATTCAGATTTGTAAATTTTCCCAACAACTAGACCACATATCACATGGGAAACTTACTTTCTTTTATTTTTTTGACATTTCCATCATTTTCTTTTATTTTTTTAAAACTGAAAAGGCGGTCCAAGGGGGGGGGTGCATTCGGAGAAATATTTGGGCCAAGTTAGTAATGGCGCACCGTGGGAGTGGTGCGCCATTACTAGTTTAACTAGTAATGGCGCACTATCCCCTGGTGCGCCATTACTAGTTTTGAAGAAAAAATAAAAAAATTGTTACTAATGGCGCACCGTGTATGTGGTGCGCCATTATTATTTGGACACTAATGGCGCACCAACACATGATGCACCATTAGTATATAGTAGTGGCGCACCACCTGTCTGGTGCGCCATTAGTGTCCTTATCATCTATAGCCCTTTTTCTAGTAGTGTCTCCTCATGCTTATAGTTAAAATAAAGCCTTTACCAAACATATCCTTAATGCCTTGATGCAATCTTTTGATGAAAAGTTAATTTGGAAGTTTCTATACCTAGAAAATTTAATGATGAGTGGGAACGTACTATAAAGATTAAAATTAAAGATCATGAGTGTTATGCTTTATGTGATTTGGGTGCTAGTGTTTTCACGATTCCGAAAACTTTATGTGATATTCTAGGTTTTCATGATCTGGATGATTGCTCTTTAAATTTGCACCTTGTGGATACCACCATTAAAAAGCCAATGGGAAGGATCAATGATGTGCTCATTGTTGCAAATAGAAATTTGTTGCCCGTAGATTTTATCGTTCTCGATATAGATTGCAATCTTGCTTGTCCTATTATTCTTGGTAGACCTTTCCTTAGAACGATTGGCGCGATTATTGATATGAAGGAAGAGAATATTAGGTTCCAATTTCCATTAAGGAAAGGCATGGAGCACTTTCCAGGAAACAAAATTAAATTACCTTATGAATCTATCATGCGAGCTACTTATGAATCAAGTGTCAAAGGTGGCACTACTTAGATCTATCCTCGCTTTTATGCCTAGCTTGGAGCGTTAAACAATAGCGCTAGTTGGAAGGCAACCCAATTTTATTTGTGTTTTTTATTTTTGTTCCTGTTTAGTAATAAATTTTGCATCTACTTTCTGTTTAGATGTTTTTTCATGCTTTATTTAGTGTTTGTGCCAAGTAGAACCTATAGGATAACCTATGGTGATAGTTAATTTGATTCTGCTGAAAAACAGAAACTTTGCGCTCACGAGAGAAAAATCAATAAATCACAGAAACGTGCTTTTACATTGATTCTTTTGGATGTAGATCAATAGACAAATTTCCTAGTACTTCCTATTTTCGTAGGATTTTTGGAGTTCCATAAGTAACCGAAAGTTGCAGATTGCTACAGACTGTTCTGTTTTTGACAGATTCTGCCTTTCGTGTGTTGTTTGCTTATTTTGATGCATCTATGGCTAGTATGTAAGGGTATGAACCATAGAGAACTTGGAATACAGTAGGTTTAACACCAATATAAATAAAGAATGAGTTCATTACAATACCTTATGTGGTGGTTTTTCTTTCTTGCACTAACGGAGCTTATGAGATTTCCTGTTGAGTTTTGTGTTGTGAAGTTTTCAAGTTTTGGGTAAAGATTTGATGGACTTTGGAATAAGGAGTGGCAAGAGCCTAAGCTTGGGGATGCCCATGGAACCCCAAGATATTCAAGAATAGCCAAAAGCCTAAGCTTGGGGATGCCCCCGGAAGGCATCCCCTCTTTTGTCTTCGTTCATTGGTAACTTTACTTGGAGCTATATTTTTATTCGCCACATGATATGTGTTTTGCTTGGAGCGTCTTGTATGATATTAGTCTTTGCTTTTTAGTTTACCACAATCATCCTTGCCGTACACACATTTTGGGAGAAGCCCACTTGATTGAAATTTATTAGAATACTCTATGTGCTTCACTTATATCTTTTGAACTAGATAGTTTTTGCTCTAGTGCTTCACTTATATCTTTTAGAGCACGGCTGTGGCTTTATTTTGAAGAAATTGTTGATCTCTCATGCTTCACTTATATTATTTTTAGAGTCTTTTAGAACAGCATGGTATTTTCTATGGTTATGAATTTGCTCCTAGAATGTTGAGCATCCAAGTTGGGTATAATAAAAACTATCATAGAAAGTGCATGAAAACTAGAATCAATTTGAGGTTGATAATTGTTTTGAGATATAAAGGTAGTAATGCTAGAGTCATGCTAGTGGGTAATTATAAAATTGAGAAATACTTGTGTTGAAGTTGGCAAGTCCCGTAGCATGCACGTATGGTAAAAGTTGTGTGACAAATTTGTTGCATGAGGTGCTCTTTTGAGTGTCTTCCTTATGAGTGGTAGTCGAGGACGAGCGATGGTCTTTTCCTACCAATCTATCCCTCTAGGGGCATGCGTAGTAGTACTTCGCTTCGAGGGCTAAGTAGATTTTTGCAATAAGTATATTAGTTCTTTATGTCTAACGTGAGTCCATGGATATACGCACACTCACCCTTCCACTTTGCTAGCCTCTATTATATCGCGCAACTTTCGCTGGCATCATGAAACCATTATTTACCTTCCTCAAAACAGCCACCATACCTATCTATTATGGCATTTCCATAGTCATTCAGAGATATATTGCCATGCAACTTTCCACCGTTCAGTTTATTATGACATGCTCCATCATTGTCATATTTCTTTTTGCATGATCATGTAATTGACATCGTATTTGTGGCAAGGCCACCTTCATTAATTTTCATACATGTCACTCTTAATTCATTGCATATCCCGGTACACCGCCGGAGGCATTCAAATTTCTAAGTATTGAGTTATAATTCTTGAGTTGTAAATCAATAAAATTGTGATGATCTTCATTATTAGAGCATATTGTCCCAAGTGAGGAAAGGAGATGAAGACTATGATTCCCCCACAAGTCGGGATGAGACTTCGGACTTTATAAAAATAAAAGAGGCCAAAGAAGCCCATAAAAAAGAGGCCAAAGAAGCCCACCAGAAAGAAAAAAAGGGGAAAAGAAAAAAGATAAAAAAGAAAAGAAAAAGAAAAAAAAGAAAATGACAGAAAAAGAGAGAAGGGACAATGCTACTATCTCTTTTTCCACACTTGTGCTTCAAAGTAGCACCATGGTCTTCATGATAGATAGTCTCTTATGTTGTCACTTTCATATACTAGTGGGAATTTTTCATTATAGAACTTGGCTTGTATATTCCAATGATGGGCTTCCTCAAAATGCCCCAGGTCTTCGTGAGCAAGCAACTTGGATGCACACCCACTTAGTTCCTTTTGTTGAGCTTTCATATATTTATAGCTTTAGTGCATCCGTTGCATGGCAATCCCTACTCACTCACATTGATATCTATTGATGGGCATCTCCATAGCCCGTTGATACGCCTAGTTGATGTGAGACTATCTTCTCCATTATTGTCTTTACAACCACCACCATATACCACCATAGTGCTATGTCCATGGCTTGCGCTCATGTATTGTGTAAGAGTTGAAAAAACCTGAAGCGCGTTAATAAGTATGAACCAATTGCTCGGCTCGTCATCGGGGTTGTGCATTATGGGAGTATTTCGTGTAATGAAAATGAAGCATGGCCTAACTATATGATTTTGTAGGGATAAGCTTTCTTTGGCTATGCTATTTTGATAGGACATGATTATTTGTTAGTATGCTTTGAAGTATTATTATTTTTAGGTTTTATAAGCTTTTATCTTGAATCATTTCTGAACAATCATGCCACAATAAAGAAAATTACATTGAGAATTATGCTAGGTAGCATTCCACATCAAAAATTCTTTTTTTATTATTTACCTACTCGAGGACGAGAAGGAATTAAGCTTGGGGATGCTCGATACGTCTCCAACGTATCTATGATTTTTGATTGTTCCATGCTATTATATTACCTGTTTTGGATGTTTATGGGCTTTACTTTACACTTTTATATCATTTTTGGGACTAACCTACTAACCGGAGACCCAGCTCGAATTACTGTTTTTTTTTTGCCTATTTCAGTATATTGAAGAAAAGGAATATCAAACGGAGTCCAAACGGAATGAAACCTTCAGTAGCGATCTTTTTGGAACAAACGTGATCCAGAGGACTTGGAGTGCAAGTTAAGAAGCTGCCGAGGCAGCCACGAGGGTGGAGGATGCCCCCCCCTACTGGGCGCACCCCCTGTCTCGTGGGCCCCTCGGGCATCCACCGACGTGAAGGAAATATGCCCTAGAGGCAATAATAAAGTTACTATTTATTTCCTCATATCACGATAAATGTTTATTATTCATGCTAGAATTGTATTAACCGGAAACATGATACATGTGTGAATACATAGACAAACTTAAAGTCACTAGTATGCCTGTACTTGACTAGCTCATTAATCAAAGATGGTTATGTTTCCTAACCATAGACATGTGTTGTCATTTGATTAAAGAGATCACATCATTAGGAGAATGATGTGATTGACTTGACCCATTCCGTTAGCCTAGCACTTGATCGTTTATTATGTTGCTATTGCTTTCTTCATGACTTATCCAAAGTTCCTACAACTATGAGATTATGCAACTCCCGTTTACCGGAGGAACACTTTGTGTGCTACCAAACGTCACAACATAACTGGGTGATTATAAAGGAGCTCTACAGGTGTATCCAAAGGTAGATGTTGAGTTGGCGTATTTCGAGATTAGGTTTTGTCACTCCGATTGTCGGAGAGGTATCTCTGGGCCCTCTCGGTAATGCACATCACTATAAGTCTTGCAAGCAATGTGACCAATGAGTTGGTTATGGAATGATGCATTACGTAACGAGTAAAGAGACTTGCCAGTAACGAGATTGAACTAGGTATTGGATACCGACGATCGAATCTCGGGCAAGTAACATACCGATGACAAAGGGAACAACGTATGTTGTTATGCGGTTTGACCGATAAAGATCTTCATAGAATATGTAGGAGACAATATGAGCATCCAGATTCCGCTATTGGTTATTGACCAGAAACAGTTCTAGGTCATGTCTACATAGTTCTCGAACCCGTAGGGTCCACACGCTTAACATTACGATGACAATTTTATTATGAGTTTATAAGTTTTGATGTACTGAAGGTTGTTCGGAGTCCCAGATGTGATCACGGACATGACGAGGAGTCTCAAGATGGTCGAGACATAAAGATTGATATATTGGACGACTATATTCGGACACCGGAAGTGTTCCGGATGATTTCGGAGAAAATCGGAGTGCCGGAGGGGTTACCGGAACCCCCCGGGGACGTATTGGGCCTCAGTGGTCCTGAGGGAAGAGAGAGGGCAGCAGCCCAGGAGGTGGCGCCCCCCTCCCATGAGGCGTCCGAATTGGACTACGGGAGGGGGGCGCGGCCCCTCTTTCCCTCTCTCTCTCCCTCTCTTTCCTTCCCCCTTCCTCCTTCCTAGTTGGACTAGGAAAGGGGAGTCCTACTCCCACTAGGAGGAGGACTCCCCCTCCTTGGCGCACCCCTAGGGCCGGCCGGCCTCCCCCCTTTGCTCCTTTATATACGGGGGCAGGGGGCACCTCTAGACACACAAGTTGATCTTCGTGATCGTTCCTTAGCCGTGTGCGGTGCCCCCCTCCACCATATTCCACCTCGGTCATATATCGTTGCGGTGCTTAGGCGAAGCCCTGCATCGGTAGAACATCATCATCGTCACCACGCCGTCGTGCTGACGGAACTCATCCCCGACACCCTGCTAGATCGGAGTCCGGGGATCGTCATCGAGCTGAACGTGTGCTAAACTCGGAGGTGCCGTATGTTCGGTGCTTGGATCGGTCGGATCGTGAATACGTACGACTACATCAACCGCGTTGTCATAACGCTTCCGCTTTCAGTCTACGAGGGTACGTGGACACACTCTCCCCTCTCGTTGCTATGCATCACCATGATCTTGCGTGTGCGTAGGAATTTTTTTGAAATTACTACGTTCCCCAACAGTGGCATCCGAGCCTAGGTTTTATGCGTTGATGTTATATGCACGAGTAGAACACAAGTGAGTTGTGCGCGATACAAGTCATACTTCTTACCAGCATGTCATACTTTGGTTCAACGGTATTGTTGGATGAAACGGCCCAGACCGACATTACGCGTACGCTTACGCGAGACTGGTTCTACCGACGTGCTTTGCACATAGGTGGCTGGCGGGTGTCAGTTTCTCCAACTTTAGTTGAACCGAGTGTGGCTACGCCCGGTCCTTGCGAAGGTTAAAATAGCACTAACTTGACGAACTATCGTTGTGGTTTTGATGCGTAGGTAAGAACGGTTCTTGCTCAGCCCGCAGCAGCCACGTAAAAATTTGCAACAACAAAGTAGAGGACGTCTAACTTGTTTTTGCAGGGCATGTTGTGATGTGATATAGTCAAGACGTGATGCTATATTTTATTGTATGAGATGATCATGTTTTGTAACCGAAGTTATCGGCAACTGGCAGGAGCCATATGGTTGTCGCTTTATTGTATGAAATGCAAATGCCCTGTAATTGCTTTACTTTACCACTAAGCAGTAGCGATAGTCGTAGAAGCAATAGATGGCGTAACGACAACGATGCTACGATGGAGATCAAGATGTCACGCCGGTGACGATGGTGATCACGACGGTGCTTTGGATATGGAGATCACAAGCACAAGATGATGATGGCCATATCATATCACTTATATTGATTGCATGTGATGTTTATCCTTAATGCATCTTATCTTGCTTTGATTGACGGTAGCATTTTAAGATGATCTCTCACTAAATTATCAAGAAGTGTTCTCTCTGAGTATGCACCGTTGCGGAAGTTCTTCGTGCTGAGACACCACGTGATGATCGGGTGTGATAGGCTCTACGTTCAAATACAACGGGTGCAAAACAGTTGCACACGCGGAATACTGAGGTTAAACTTGACGAGCCTAGCATATACAAATATGGCCTCGGAACACGAAGACCGAAAGGTCGAACGTGAATCATATAGTAGATATGATCAACATAGTGATGTTCACCATTGAAACTACTCCATCTCACGTGATGATCGGACATGGCTTAGTTGATTTGGATCATGTGATCACTTAGATGACTAGAGAGATGTCTATCTAAGTGGGAGTTCTTAAGTAATATGATTAATTGAACTTAAATTTATCATGAACTTAGTACCTGATAGTATTTTGCTTGTCTATGTTTGTTGTAGATAGATGGCTCGTGCTGTTGTTCCGTTGAATTTTAATGTGTTCCTTGAGAAAGCTAAGTGGAAAGATGATGGTAGCAATTACACGGACTGGGTCCTCATTGCTGCACAGAAGAATTACGTCCTGGAAGCACCGATGGGTGCCAGGCCTACTGCAGATGCAACTGACGACGTTAAGAACGTCTGGCAGAGCAAAGCTAATGACTACTCGATAGTTCAGTGTGCCATGCTTTACGGCTTGGAACCGGGTCTTCAACAACATTTTGAACGTCATGGAGCATATGAGATGTTCTAGGAGTTGAAGTTAATATTTCAAGCAAATGCTCAGATTGAGAGATATGAAGTCTCCAATAAGTTCTATAGCTGTAAGATGGAGGAGAATAGTTCTGTCAGTGAACACATACTCAAAATGTCTGGGTATAATAATCACTTGATTCAACTGGGAATTAATCTTCCTGATGATAGTGTCATTGACAGAATTCTTCAATCACTGCCACCAAGCTACAAGAGCTTCGTGATGAACTATAATATGCAAGGGATGGACAAGACTATTCCCGAGCTCTTCGCAATGCTAAAGGCTGCGGAGGTAGAAATCAAGAAGGAGCATCAAGTGTTGATGGTCAATAAGACCACCAGTTTCAAGAAGAAGGGCAAAGGGAAGAAGAAGGGGAACTTCAAGAAGAACAGCAAACAAGTTGCTGCTCAAGAGAAGAAACCCAAGTCTGGACCTAAGCCTGAGACTGAGTGCTTCTACTGCAAGCAGACTGGACACTGGAAGCGGAACTGCCCTAAGTATTTGGCGGATAAGAAGGATGGCAAAGTGAACAAAGGTATATGTGATATACATGTTATTGATGTGTACCTTACTAATGCTCGCATTAGTACCTGGGTATTTGATACTGGTTCTGTTGCTAATATTTGCAACTCGAAACAGGGACTATGGATTAGGCGAAGATTGACTAAGGACGAGGTGACGATGCGCGTGGGAAATGGTTCCAAAGTCGATGTGATCGCGGTCGGCACGCTACCTCTACATCTACCATCGGGATTAGTTTTAGACCTAAATAATTGTTATTTGGTGCCAGCGTTGAGCATGAACATTATATCTGGATCTTGTTTGATGCGAGACGGTTATTCATTTAAATCAGAGAATAATGGTTGTTCTATTTATATGAGTAATATCTTTTATGGTCATGCACACTTACAGAGTGGTCTATTTTTATTAAATCTCGATAGTAGTGAGACACATATTCATAATGTTGAAGCCAAAAGATGCAGAGTTGATAATGATAGTGCAACTTATTTGTGGCACTGCCGTTTAGGTCATATCGGTGTAAAGCGCATGAAGAAACTCCATACTGATGGACTCTTGGAATCACTTGATTATGAATCACTTGGTACTTGCGAACCATGCCTCATGGGCAAGATGACTAAAACGCCGTTCTCCGGAACTATGGAGCGAGCAACTGATTTGTTGGAAACCATACATACTAATGTATGTGGTCCAATGAATATTGAGGCTCGCGGCGGGTATCGTTATTTTCTCACCTTCACAGATGATTTGAGCAGATATGGGTATATCTACTTGATGAAACACAAGTCTGAAACATTTGAAAAGTTCAAAGAATTTCAGAGTGAAGTGGAAAATCATCATAACAAGAAAATAAAATTTCTACGATCCGATCGTGGAGGAGAATATTTGAGTTACGAGTTTGGTTTACATTTGAAACAATGCGGAATAGTTTCGCAACTCACGCCACCCGAAACACCACAACGAAATGGTGTGTCCAAACGTCGTAATCGTACTTTACTGGATATGGTGCGATCTATGATGTCTCTTACTGATTTATCGCTATCGTTTTGGGGTTATGCTTTAGAGACGGCCGCATTCACGTTAAATAGGGCACCATCAAAATCTGTTGAGACGACGCCTTATGAACTGTGGTTTGGCAAGAAACCAAAGTTGTCGTTTCTTAAAGTTTGGGGCTGCGATGCTTATGTGAAGAAACTTCAACCATATAAGCTCGAACCCAAATCGGAGAAATGTGTCTTCATAGGATACCCAAAAGAGACTATTGGGTACACCTTCTATCACAGATCTGAGGGCAAGATTTTCGTTGCTAAATTCGGATCCTTTCTAGAGAAGGAGTTTCTCTCAAAATAAGTGAGTGGGAGGAAAGTAGAACTTGATGAGGTAACTGTACCTGCTCCCTTATTGGAAAGTAGTTCATCACAAGAACCGGTTCCTGTGACAACTACACCAATTAGTGAGGAAGCTAATGATATTGATCATGAAACTCCAGATCAAGTTTCTACTCAACCTCGTAGGTCTACCAGAGTAAGATCCGCACCAGAGTAGTACGGTAATCCTATTCTGGAAGTCATGTTACTTGATCATGGCGAACCTACGAACTATGAGGAAGCGAGATGAGCCCAGATTCCGCAAAATGGCTTGAAGCCATGAAATCTGAGATAGGATCCTTGTATGAGAACAAAGTATGGACTTTGGTTGACTTGCCCGATGATCGGCAAGCCATTGAGAATAAATGGATCTTCAAGAAGAAGACTGACGCTGATGGTAATATAACTATCTACAAAGCTCGACTTGTTGCAAAAGGTTTTCGACAAGTTCAAGGGGTTGACTACGATGAGACTTTCTCACCCGCAGCGATGCTTAAGTCTGTCCGAATCATGTTAGCAATTGCCGCATTTTATGATTATGAAATTTTGCAAATGGATGTAAAAACTGCATTCCTTAATGGATTTCTCGAAGAAGAGTTGTATATGATGCAACTAGAAGGTTTTGTCGATCCAAAAGGTGCTAACAAAGTGTGCAAGCTCCAGCGATCCATTTATGGACTGGTGCAAGCATCTCGGAGTTGGAATAAATGCTTTGATAGTGTTATCAAAGCATATGGTTTTATACAGACTTTTGGAGAAGCCTGTATTTACAAGAAAGTGAGTGGGAGCTCTGTAGCATTTCTGATATTATATGTAGATGACATATTGTTAATTGGAAATGATATAGAATTTCTGGATAGCATAAAGGGATACTTAAATAAAAGTTTTTCAATCAAAGACCTCCGTGAAGCTGCTTACATATTAGGCATCAAGATCTATAGAGATAGATCAAGACGCTTAATTGGACTTTCACAAAGCACATACCTTGATAAAGTTTTGAAAAGGTTCAAAATGGATCAGGCTAAGAAAGGGTTCTTGCCTGTATTGCAAGGTGTGAAGTTGAGTTAGACTCAATGCCCGACCACAACAGAAGATAGAGAGAAAATGAAAGATGTTCCCTATGCTTCAGCCATACGCTCTATCATGTATGCAATGCTGTGTACCAGACCTGATGTATGCTTAGCAATAAGTTTAGCAGGGAGGTCCCAAAGTAATCCAGGAGTGGATCACTAGACATCAGTCAAGAACATCCTCAAATACCTGAAAAGGACTAAGGATATGTTTCTCGTTTATGGAGGTGACAAAGAGCTAGTCGTAAATGGTTACGTCGATGCAAGCTTTGACACTGATACGGACGATTCTAAATCGCAAACCGGATACGTGTTTTTATTAAACGGTGGAGATGTAAGTTGGTGCAGTTCTAAACAAAGCGTCGTGGTGGGATCTACATGCGAAGCGGAGTACATAGCTGCTTCGGAAGCAACAAATGAAGGAGTCTAGATGAAGGAGTTCATTTCTGATCTAGGTGTCATACCTAGTGCATCGGGACCAATGAAGATCTTCTGTGACAATACTAGTGCAATTGCCATGGCAAAGGAATCCAGATTTCACAAGAGGACCAAGCACATCAAGAGACGCTTCTATTCCATCCGGGACCAAGTTCAGGTGGGAGACATAGAGATTTGCAAGATACATACGGATCTGAATGTAGTAGACCCATTGACTAAGCCTCTTACACGAGCAAAACATGATCAACTCCAAGACTCCATGGGTGTTAGAATCATTACTGTGTAATCTAGATTATTGACTCTAGTGCAAGTGGGAGACTGAAGGAAATATGCCCTAGATGCAATAATAAAGTTATTATTTATTTCCTCACATCATGATAAATGTTTATTATTCATGCTAGAATTGTATTAACCGGAAACATGATACATGTGTGAATACATAGACAAACATAAAGTCACTAGTATGCCTCTACTTGACTAGCTCATTAATCAAAGATGGTTATGTTTCCTAACCATAGACATGTGTTGTCATTTGATTAAAGAGATCACATCATTAGGAGAATGATGTGGTTGACTTGACCCATTCCGTTAGCCTAGCACTTGATCGTTTAGTATGTTGCTATTGCTTTCTTCATGACTTATACAAAGTTCCTACAACTATGAGATTATGCAACTCCCGTTTACCGGAGGAACACTTTGTGTGATACCAAACGTCACAACGTAACTGGGTGATTATAAAGGAGCTCTACAGGTGTATCCAAAGGTAGATGTTGAGTTGGCGTATTTCAAGATTACGTTTTGTCAGTCCGATTGTCGGAGAGGTATCTCTGGGCCCTCTCGGTAATGCACATCACTATAAGCCTTGCAAGCAATGTGAACAATGAGTTGGTTACGGAATGATGCATTACGTAACGAGTAAAGAGACTTACCGGTAACAAGAATGAAAGGTATTGGATACCGACGATCGAATCTCGGGCAAGTAACATACGATGACAAAGGGAACAATGTATGTTGTTCTGCGGTTTGACCGATAAAGATCTTCGTAGAATATGTAGGAGCCAATATGAGCATCCAGGTTCCGCTATTGGTTATTGACCGGAAAAAGTTCTAGGTCATGTCTACATAGTTCTCGAACCCGTAGGGTCCGCACGCTTAACGTTACGATGACAGTTTTATTATGAGTTTATAAGTTTTGATGTACCGAAGGTTGTTCGGAGTCCCAGATGTGATTACGGACATGACGAGGAGTCTCGAAATGGTCGAGACATAAAGATTGATATATTGGATGACTATATTCGGACATCAGAAGTGTTCCGGATGATTTCGGAGAAAACCGAAGTGCCGGAGGGGTTACCGGAACCCCCCGGGGAAGTATTGGGCCTTAGTGGGCCTAAGGGAAGAGAGATGGCAGCAGCCCAGGAGGTGGCGCGCCCCCTCCCATGAGGAGTACGAATTGGACTAGGGGAAGGGTGTGCGGCCCCTCTTTCCCTCTTCCTCCCCCTCTCTTTCCTTCCCCCTTCCTCCTTCCTAGTTGGACTAGGAAAGGGGAGTCCTACTCCCACTAGGAGGAGGACGCCCCCCTCCTTGGCACGCCCCTAGGGCCGGCCGGGCTCCCCCCTTTGCTCCTCTATATATGGGGGCAGGGGGGCACCTCTAGACACACAAGTTGTTCTTCGTGATCGTTCCTTAGCCGTGTGCGGTGCCCCCTCCACCATATTTCACCTCGGTCATATCGTTGTGGTGCTTAGGCGAAGCCCTGCGTCGGTAGAACATCATCATCGTCACCACGCCGTCGTGCTGACGGAACTCATGCCCGATACCCTGCTGGATCGGAGTCTGGGGATCGTTATCGAGCTGAACGTGTGCTAAACTCGGAGGTGCCGTACGTTTGGTGCTTGGATCGGTCGGATCGTGAAGACGTACGACTACATCAACCGCGTTGTCATAACGCTTCCGCTTTCGGTCTATGAGGGTACGTGGACACACTCTCCTCTCTCGTTGCTATGCATCACCATGATCTTGCGTGTGCGTAGGAATTTTTTTGAAATTACTACGTTCCCCAACACGACGCACTTCTTCCTCTTATATATACCTATGTATCCCGAAACAATCAGGGGCGACCACGAAAAGCTATTTCCACCACCGTAACCTTCTGTATCCGCGAGATCCCATCTTGGAGCCGTCGCTGGCGCTCCGCCGGAGGGGGAATCCACCACGAAGGGCTTCTACATTGTCACGCCCAATATGCGACCCTATCCAAAAGGAACTCGAAGGTCCCACCAAGGATAGACCCGCATATTGAAACGCTTTTGCAAGGTGGATATCATTTCATCAACATTACATAATATATGGGGATACATACAAGAGGCATACAATGCCACACGAATACAACATCACAAAACATAAGAGCATCATCCGACTATGGATGAAACACAAATAGAAACTCAAACGACATCCACCCTGCTAGCCCAGGCTGCCGACCTGGAACCTATCCCCTGATCGAAGAAGAAGCAGAAGAAGAACTCCAAGACCAGCAAACATTGCTCTCGCGTCAAGATCATCGCATAACCTTTACCTGCAACTGTTGTTGTAGTAATCTGTGAGCCACGAGGACTCAGCAATCCCATTACCATGGGTATCAAGACTAGCAAAGCTTAAAGGGAAAGGAAGGGGTAAAGTGGTGAGGTTGCAGCAGCGACTAAGCATGATATGGTGGCTAACATACGCAAATAAGAGCGAGAAAAGAGCAAAAGGAACGGTCGTGAAGCTAGCAATGATCAAGAAGTGATCCTGAACTCCTACCTACGTCAAACATAACCCAAAACCGTGTTCACTTCCCGGACTCCGCCGAAAAGAGACCATCACGGCTACACACACGGTTGATGCGTTTTAATTCGGATCTGGTGTCAAGTTATCTACAACCGGACATTAACAAATTCCCATCTGCCTATAACCGCAGGCATGGCTTTCGAAAGTTTAAACCCTGCAGGGATGTCCCAACTTAGCCCATGATAAGCTCTCGCGATCAACGAAGGATATACCTTCTCCCAGGAAGACCCGATCAGACTCGGAATCCCGGTTTACAAGACATTTCGACAATGGTAAAACAAGACCAGCAAAGCCGCCCGGATGTGCCGACAAATCCCGATAGAAGCTGCACATATCTCATTCTCAGGGCACACCGGATAAGCGAAGCGTACAGGAACCGACGTAATCCAAGTTGCCAAGGAATGGTCCCGCACGGTGCTCTAGTTTGGACCAACACTCGGAGGACCACTGGCCCGGGGGGTAAAATAAAGATGACCCTCGAGAGTGCGACTCCCAAGGGAAAAGGGGGCTAGGTGAGGCAAATGGTAAAACCAAGGTTGGGCCTTGCTGGAGGAGTTTTATTCAAAGCGAACTGTCGAGGGGGTCCCATAAATCACCCAACCGCATAAGGAACGCAAAATCCGAGAACATAACACCGGTATGATGGAAACTAGGGGCGGCAAGAGTGGAACAAAACACCAGGCATAAGGCCGAGCCTTCCACCCTTTACCAATGTATATAGATGCATTAATTAAATAAGAGATATTGTGATATCCCAACATAATCCTGTCCACCATGGAGCAATCTTCAACTTCACCTGCAACTAGCAACGGTATAAGAGGGGCTGAGCAAAGCGGTAACATAGCCAAGCAACGGTTTGCTAGGAAGGGTGTCAAATGTTAGAGGTTCATGGCAATATGGGAGGCTTGATGAGCAAAAGATAGGTAACACAGCATAGCGATAGAACGAAGCAACTAGCATAGCAATGATAGTAGTGAGATCCAGGGTAGCGGTCATCTTGCCTGAAATCCCGCAAGGAAGAAGAACGAGTCCATGAAGAAGATGAAGCCACGAAGACAAACCAAGCGTAGACGAACGAATCCTCACGATCGCAACGAAACAGGAACTATGGAGAAGAAGCACACAACATGGTAAACACACCACACATATACAAGACATGATGCACAAACAAGTATGATGCAAGACAAGACTACATGAAGCTACTCATGGCAAGAGATGATGCAAACAAGAACAACACATCAGAGCAAGTTTAAATGAGGCCGGGAACAACATATAACAATTCCGGTAAGTCCTCATATGCAAATTTCGAAGTTGGTTCAGATCTGAATAAACCTTATGTTCAAGTTGTTAAACAGCAAGTTAAGATGCACAAAGATGATCTACACGAGATTCTAGTCAAGTTACATATAAAGTTCATTTAGTTCGGAGCTACGGCCTAAAAGATATGAGCAAAACAAGTTAAACATGGCATTGATGCAAAATGCATACAAACATCAAGCAAACACCTCAAAACATGGATGCAACATGATATTATGAAACTACATGCAAAATCAAGCAAGTTTCATATAGAGCACACTCAAAACGGAGCAACGGTGCAACCCACACACATGAAACAAGTTTAAAGGACAAGATGTCCAAAACAGCAACTAGGCATCTTGGAAGCATCAAAACAATATGCTACAGCAGCTCAACATGATAACAAAAGGCATGGGCATGATGTACAGGTAGAGCATAACAAAACATGAACACTGAGCTATCTCCAGAAATCACTAGAACATGCTCAAACACACATGGCAGGATTGCAAATAATAACAGTTCATACTTCGCAGAAAATAACATCAGGTTGCAATGTTTAGAGCTATCAAACAACATGCTACATGAACTTATCATGGCAAACAAAGGCATGGCATGAATCTACTAAATGCATAGAACAAAAGTCCCTTGCTGACCATGAGCCAAAAAGGATCAGAAGATATGATGGCACCCATGTAAACATAGCAAGTTATAATATAGATTCATACATGGCAGGAACAACAATAAGTAGGCATGTTGGTGAGCTTGTACCACTCAACATATAGAATTACATGGCATGGCAAGGCAACAAAAAGTAATAAGACATGTTTGTGAAGCTAAGCATGGCAAGAGCAAGTTCATAGGGTGGATGGAACACTAGCAAATCACATGGCAAAACTGAACTTAATGTTAATAGGCTGACAACAACATTATTTAGGAACTTGAGGGCAAGATTACAACAAGCTATAGCAGGCTATAAATACAACCAGGGGCATAGATGGATAGAGCATGACATGTATAACAAAACACCCTTAGTGAACATCTTCAGAATATGCATAGAATGACTTGTAGCAGCAGGTTTACATAGCATCACGAAATAACAGATTCAGCCTAGCAAAACAGCAACAGCAAGTACCCTACTTAACAAGCTCGATTTACTCACCACAAGTCATTGCATGACAAGATAAGCATAGCATCAGCAAGAAGACATGTTTATGAAACTAACCAAGGCAAGAACAAGTTCATAGCATGCAAGGATCAACAACAACAACCTTGGCAAAATTGAACATGTAAACAATCTGCCAGGAAACATTTTGTAGCAAACGTATAACACGAAAATGACAAGCTAGACTAATCCATAATTGCAAACAGGGGCATGAATGGATAGAGGATAACCATATGTTCAAAACTTCCTTACTGAAGTATCTCAAAATATGCATGGATCTCTCTGTAGCAACATGTTTAGATGGCATCAAAATAACAGCAGAACAGGGACTAAAATCAGCAAGATCACGAAGCCTAGTTTGCATGCTTGTTCTAGTCACCATATTGATCACACAAATACATGGCATACACCACTGTAAAGATGGCATGGCATAGTTCAAAACACATGTAGACATCAACCTCATAAGATGCACACATCAAACATGGCAAAAATGACAAATGAGCAAGTTCTGTTAACAGACAGCAGACAATATCATATAGCACTCTTGCAACGATGATTCAGGCATCTAGATGAGCTCAAATGAACATGATGCAATGGAATTAAATGAAGTACTCGTTGAGACGAACAATTTGACATATTACACGCACGAAACGGAGCAGTATGCATGGAGATATGATGCGATGAACATGGCATGATAATGTCAAAATATTTCAGGACTTAGCCGTTTTAAGAGAGAAAAACAGAGAGCGTCTAATAGCAAAACAACGCACGGGCGGGGAATAAGAGGCGCTCACCATGGGCCGAGCCCAGGTCGGGGAGGAGACATGCCGGCGGTGGGGAGGCCAGGCCTGCTGGGCTGGCCTTGCTTGCGGGGCCCACGAAGGGCGCTGGGGTTCGTCCTCCTCGTGCCCGCACGAGCACGCAGGGAGGCGCCATGGCAGCGGGGCGACGGCGGCGCCGGTCGGCAGGGAGGCCAGGAGGAGGCCGGGGCAGCGGGAACGGGCAGATCCGGGTCGGCGGTCGCCGGATCCGGCCGGAGCTGGTCGGTGGCGGCGTGCATCCATGGCGACGGGGGGTCACGGAGAGGAGAGAGGAAGCGAGGTCGGGCTCCGGCGAGGCTCCGGTGGCCGGAGCGGCTCGGCGACGACGGGCGGCCGGCGGGAGGCGCGGGAGACGAGGCTCTCAGGCGGCGGCGACGTGTTCCTCTGGCAGGGTCGGCGCGGCGGCGCGGAGCTGAGGCGGCGGCGAAAGGCGGCGGCGGCGCGCGGGCTCGCACGGGCCGGATCTGGGCCCCCCGGGCCTAGCGCGGTGGATGGACGGCGCGGGTGAGGTGGCGGCGTGGGATTGGGTGCGGGCGGCGGCGGAGCTGACGTGGCGCCAAATGATTGGCCGAGCAACATGGCTGCGGAGCGGCGGACGCGTCCGGACGGCGGCGGACATGTCCGGAGGCGCGGAGGAGCGGGGCTAGGGTTTGGGCTGCGAGAAATTCGGGGGAGAGGCACCTATTTGTAGGTAGAGAGAGCTAGGAGTGTCCAAATGAGGAGCGGTTTTCGGCCACGCGATCGTTTTCGGCCACTTTGGAAGGGTGTTGGGCTGCAAGACAAAAGAGGCTTTTACGGTTACCCGGTTAACCGTTGGAGTACCAAACGACCTCCAAATGACACGAAACTTGACAGGCGGTCTACCGGTGCTATACCAAGGCCGCTTCGCAAACCTCGGGCCATTCCGAGAAAGTTTAACACCCGCTCACAGCCAGAGACAAAAGGGGAACGCCGGAGGACATAGGAGTGCCAGATTGCAAAACGGACAACGGGGAAAATGCTCGGATGCATGAGACGAACACGTATGCAAAATGAGATGCACATGATGACATGATAAAATGCAACACGCAAGCAAATGACATGGCGACGACGGTGAATAACTGGCGGACACCTGGCGCATCGAATCCGGGGTGTTACATACATCAACACCATAGCCTCTCCGATGAGTTGTGAGTAGTTTACCACAGACCTTCGGGTCCATAGTTATTAGCTAGATGGCTTCTTCTCTCTCTTTGAATCTCAATACCATGTTCTCCTTCCTCTTCTTGGAGATCTATTTGATGTAACTCTTTTTACGGTGTGTTTGTCGAGATCCGATGAATTGTGGGTTTATGTTCAAGTTTATCTGTGAGAAATATTTGAATCTCCTCTGAATTCTTTTATGTGTGATTAAGTTATCTTTGCAAGTCTCTTAGAATTATCGGTTTGGTTTGGCCTACTAGATTGATCTTTCTTGCAATGGGAGAAGTGCTTAGCTTTGGGTTCAATCTTGCGGTGTCCTTTCCCAGTGAGAGCAGGGGCAGCAAGGCACGTATTGTATTGTTGCCATCGAGGATAAAAAAGATGGGGTTTATATCATATTGCAGGAGTTTATCCCTCTACATCATATCATCTTTCTTAATGCGTTACTCTGTTCTTATAAACTTAATACTCTAGATGCATGCTGGATAGCGGTCGGTGTGTGGAGTAATAGTAGTAGATGCAGGCAGGAGTCGGTCTACTTGTCACGGACGTGATGCCTATATACATGATCATGCCTAGATAATCTCATCATTATTCGCTTTTCTATCAATCGCTCGACAGTATTTTGTTCACCCACCGTAATACTTATGCTATCTCGAGAGAAGCCACTAGTGAAACCTATGGCCCCGGGTTTATCTCTTATCATATAAGCTTTCAATCTACTTTTATTTGCATCTTTACTTTTCCAATCTATATCATAAAATACCAAAAATATATTTATCTTATCATACTATCTCTATCAGATCTCACTTTCGCAAGTGGCTGTGAAGGGATTGAAAACCCCTTTATCGCGTTGGTTGCGAGTTCTTTGTTTGTTTGTGTAGGTGCGTGGGATTTGTGAGGAGTCTCCTACTGGATTGATACCTTGGTTCTCAAAAACTGAGGGAAATACTTACGCTACTGTGCTACATCAATGTCCGAGATGGCACCTGATTCAGAGCTGTTCGCGTCTGATTCCCTCTATGTGCCAGTAGTGCTTGTTGAGCCAACTCCTGCTGCTGCTACTACCGCTGCACTCAAGGTAGCAACAGCAAAGGCAAAGAAGGATGGTAGGTCGAACAACAAGATGTGGCAGCAGTTCATGTCCACGTTCGTGTTGAACAAGATGTGTGAGCTCATCTCTAGTGGAGTTAGGACTGACAAGGGCTTCAAGGAGGTGCACTTGAACACCGTTGCAAAGCAGGTGTTCGAGTTCTGTGGGTAGGAGGTGTCTTCCACCCAGGTGTACAACCACCTGAGGAAGTGGAGAGGTCGATGGATCCAAGTGTCCAAGCTGAGAGACCTTAGCGGCGACTCATGGGATGAGAACACGTGCTCCATAGTTCTGGAGGCA
The DNA here is from genome assembly GCF_002162155.2 of Triticum dicoccoides. Taxonomy (NCBI): domain Eukaryota; kingdom Viridiplantae; phylum Streptophyta; class Magnoliopsida; order Poales; family Poaceae; genus Triticum; species Triticum dicoccoides. Next base: position 671,998,252 of record NC_041386.1, on the reverse strand, counting down.
GAGCACTACGTCGGCCATGTCGTGGTTAGCTCACAATCTTCTTCCTTTTCATATTGTCCACCATTGCCTACTCCAAATCGCAACTAACAACACTTGTGTTTCATTCTTAGGACCACCCAATGGAAGCTGAGTTCCTCAACACACCCATACAGAACTACAGCCAGATGCAGCACATCTTCTCCTTCGGGCTGGAACTGGGAAGCATGCCATGGGCTCGGGGGAGCCTCTTGGTTCTCCCATGCTAGACTTCCCCGGGACCCTGGATGTCGAGGTCCTTGATGGCCCAGACAAGCCAGCTGTGAAGCCCTTCGAAAATCCATTTGACCCCGTCCATGATAGGAAGAGGAAGAGAGGAGGCCTGATGGAGGAGGAGATCAATGTCTTTTGCAGCATGACTCAGGCGGTGAAGGAGGTTGCAACAACGATCAGGGAGTGCAAGCCCCTCGACGTCCACCCTGACCTGTATAGTGATGTCATGACCAAGGGTGGCTTCAGCGACAAGGCTCCCATGGAAGCTCTCAGCCACCTGCTTGACAACAAGGCCCAGGATGTTGGGTTCGTTGCCATGGCGGACACTCGCAGGGTGTTGTGGCTCAGGAGCTGGCTGGGCAAGCACTACTACTAGAGTAGTGTTGCCTGTGAGCGTGCATGACCCTCGACGGCGATGGCGGTGGCGACGACGATGATGACGATGACTACGTACATTTTGTGTAGCTAGGGCTGAAAAACAATTTGATGGTATGTATATTTTGGCGAGGTGGTATATACTAACCCCACACGCTGATGGTGAACTTGCGGTGGTAGGACGACACCCTCTTTTGGATGTGGTGGTAGGTTAACACGAAGGTAGTGCTAGGTTGAACTTGCTATGCCGTTTGATCATGCATGCTTTACTTCTCTTCTGCTCCATTATTGTTTGTGTGCTACTTTGCATTCTACTTGTGTGCTCCATTGATTTGCTGCTCTTGCTCTTGTGCATTGCTAGGGCAAGTGGTATGCCGTGTTCATCGGTGAGGCTCCAAGGGTTTATAGTTCATGGGAAGAAGCCAATGCACAAGTGGCATCTTATAGAAACCGCAACTATAGAGGGTTCAAGACTAGGCAGGCAGCAGAACAAGCTTACTCCGCCTGGGTGTGAAAGCACGGAGGCAACAATGTTGACAGTGGCAAGGTTGGAGGTGTAAAAGTGGAAGTTGCAAAGGTGGATCGTCAGTTTGGGTTGAAGATGAAGAACTTCATCATATTCCCCCAGTTCATCGCTATTGTGGTGTTGTGGCGTAGGTGTGCTAGGTGTAATCATTGTGGGTAAGCTCACCAACTAGGGTACAAGGTAAGCACAACATGTACGCCGTATGCAATCAAACGCCGTGCTCATGTGCCGCTAGGGCCAATGCAGGCAACCAAACAAACTGCACTTGCGTATTACCTAATGCAGGGACACTAGACGCAGGCAACCAAACAACTTGTAGATGGCGCATTATGGCCTATTTTTGCTCAACCAGGCTGGGTTGAGGAGTGTATGCGATGCAGGAACTGTTCACAATGGCAACCAAACACACCCTAAACATACCACGGCCACGTATTCTCTGACAGCCGCTCCTTCCCAGCGATAGATCGATCCGTTGCAGGCCAATCCCGGCCGGTTCCTGTCAACACAGCCCCAAGGGCGCAACCCTAAGACCACGACCTAAGCACCGACGCTATTTACGCTGTGCTCAATTCGCAGGAGTCCGCCTCACCTCACCTCCTGGCCCCAAAATGGGCTGGCTTCAGCCGGCCCAACACGCCCGAACATGCCACAGCACGCCCAGGTGGAGTGCAACATTCCACTAAGAGAAGCTGGAGTCGGAGCAGAAGGGGATTGGAATCGTTGGCTGGAGCAAGAAACCACGATGAGAAGCTGGAGAGCCTCCTAACATGCCCTGAGACTTTAAAATGGGAAAACAAAAGAAAAGGACGCCGATGACGCCACACGTGTGGGCGTTAAGTAATCTGGCCACACGTTTTATGTGGTGTCTAAGACGACTAACCCACACGTCTACGTGTGGGCAAAACAACTAGCGCCCACACGCCTTTTTTTCCTCGCGGTCCCTCTCACACACCTACGTGTGGGCCAAATGGATAACGCCCACACGACCTCTCTCAGCCACCTACCTCACGGTCCCATACGCCCCGCGTGACAGTCACCACGCGTCCCCGCAGTTGCCATGGTCCAGACCCTCTTCAATGCCCGTTTAACTGCAGTTGTCATGTCGTTGAACTACAGTTGCCATGTTGGACAACAACAGTCATGGTTTCTCAACTGCAGTTGCCATGTATGGTCTGGTCTACTGCAGTTGCCATGATTTCAAAACTTTAGGAGTTGCCACCTACTAACACTAGGCAGTTGCCATGTAGCACTATAAAAAAGGCATGGCAAAAAAACATGTTCGAGTGAATTGCCATGTGCTCACAAGCACGCTAGGGAAGTTGTCATGTAAAAGAAAGAGTTGTCATCTGCGTGCACACTAGGGCAGTTGCCATGTACCATGCAAAAACACATGTCAACTCGGGTAAAAGAGAGTTATCATCTGCTTGCAATCAAAGCTAGGGCAGTTGCCATGTACCCTGCAAAAACACATGACAACTGACAGCTTTTGGTGTGGGCGAGGAGACGGGCGTGTGGGCGAAGTGATAAACGCCCACACACCAGCCCCTCTGCGTGCGTGAAAACTGGTGTGTGGGCGAATTGCTAAACGCCCACACACCAGCCCTCTGTGTGGTGAAAAAGACGCGTGGCCGACCGGATGAATACCCACACATCAGCCCAGTTCTATGTGACACACAAAAACTATTAAAACGCGTCAAGATTCATGCAAAATTGGTTGGACCAGAATTAATGTGTGTGAGCGAGTTGCCAGAGGACGTACGATTATATATAAATCTTGCTCTCTAGTATTCCTAGGGAAATGAAGCAAGCGGAGCGTCGACGCGGACACGATGGAGCCGCTTCTTATGCTCAGCGTAGTGCTTCTCCTTGCGCATGCGGTGACTTCCCTGGTGCGCGCGGCTATCGCCCGTCGGCGGCTCTCGCGATGCTACCTACTGGACTACGTGTGCCATAGGCCGTGCGACGACCGCAAGGTGAGCACGGATACCGCTGGCCGGGTGGTCACGCGTAACAAGCGCCTCGGCGTCCGAGAGCACCGGTTCCTCCTCCGCGTCATCGTGCGCTCCAGCATCGGCGAGGAGAGCTACTGCCCGCGCAGCATCCTGGAGGGCCGCGAGGAGTCGCCCACCCACGAGGACGCGCTGGACGAGATGGACGCCTTCTTCGACGAAGCCATCGCCGAGCTCTTCGCCAGGAGCGGCGTCGCGCCCCGCGACGTCGACGTGCTGGTCGTCAACGTCTCCTTGCTGGCCCCCGCGCCGTCGCTCGCCTCCAGGATCGTGCGCCGCTTCGGCATGCGCGAGGACGTCGCCGAGTACAACCTCTCCGGCATGGGGTGCGGCGCCAGCCTGATCTCGCTGGACCTGGCGCGCAGAGCGCTGCGCACGCGGCCGGCGTCGCTAGCTCTCGTGGTCTCGTCCGAGTCCATCGCTCCCAGCTGGTACGCCGGCACGGACAAGTCCATGATGATGGGCAACTGCCTCTTCCGCAGCGGAGGCTCCGCCGTGCTGCTCACCAACAACCCGTCGCTGCGCGGGCGCGCCAAGATGTCTCTCCGCCATCTCGTGCGCGCAAACATCGCCGCCGACGACGAGGCGCACGCGTGCGCGCTGCAGCGGGAGGACGGCGACGGACACGTGGGGATCAGCCTCAGCAAGGATTTGCCCAAGGCCGCTGTCCGGGCCATGACCCTGAATCTACGGCGCCTCGTCCCACGCATCCTCCCCGTGTCCGAGTTGCTGCGGTTCGCCGCCCACTACCTATCCAGCAAGCTTCTATCCCACTCTTCCATGCAGGTGACCGCAGACGGACGACTTCCCAAGATCAACTTTAAGACCGGCGTGGAACACTACTGCCTCCACCCCGGCGGCGCCGCCGTGGTCGAGGCTGTACGGGAGAGCCTCGGTCTCGACGCCCACGACGTGGAGCCTGCGCTGATGACACTGCGCCGGTGGGGGAACACATCCGCAAGCAGCCTCTGGTACGTGCTGTCGTACATGGAGGCCAAGGGGAGGCTGAAGAAAGGGGACCGGGCGCTCATGCTCACCTTTGGCTCCGGATTTAAGTGCAACAGTTGCCTGTGGGAGGTGACCGGCGACATGGCTGACAAGGGCGCGTGGGCAGACTGCATCGACGACTACCCACCGCCACCGGAGAGCACCACTACCAACCCGTACATGGACAAGTACAGCTGGGTTAACCAAGTCGACACAACGGTGTTATAGCTATATATATGCTGTTAACCTTGTTGCGTTCAGGTTGTTGCGTTAGCTCGAATATCGTAAGGGGGTGTCTGTGTGCATCATCATTTGCAGGTCGCGTGTGTTTGCGTTGTATAGCATGATTCGTACGTACTGTCGGTCCTTCATCAGCCCCGGGAATGCTGGGACTGAGGATATATATACCAAGTACTGTACATTGCAATAAAGCCTCTCCACATGTTCACTCCATGAGTCATAACATGCAACTATATATTAGTATATGGGCCTGTTTCATTAGCATGGTTTTAAATTTAATAGGAATAGAAAAAAAGAAAAAGTATATTTTTCGTCCCTCAACTCTTTCACAAGTATAGCTTTGGTCCCTTGACTCTAACACCAATAAAGCTTAGTCCCTTAACTCTTAAAACCAGATAAGTTTAGTCCTTGTCAAACCGTGTTTTTTTTTTGACGGGTCGGTCAAACCCTGTTTAGCTGCATGTTCAAAGCGGTATTGGACGACCCGTGGAAGCGCTGCACTCACGACCAACCCTGCAGCGGATCCGGCTTGCCTGCTCCTTCCCCATGCTCCCATCCGTGCTCCCACTTCATCCTACGGTTGTCCTTTTCCGTTTTTTCTTTCTAGTCTAATCATCTCCCCCCTGATTTTAAGGGGGTGGGGCCGGGTCTTATTTTGTTCCAATCAAATCATGTCACGTATGCGGGAGCACGGATGGACACACACGCGAGGAGCAGGCAAGTCTCATCCCCCTGCAGCCAGGGACGACCCGTTGACCCGGCCAGTTGTGAGGCATGCCCTGTACTTTTCCTGCAGCATAGGCACAGGCCCTGGCTGCACCCCCTCCTGGGCGCTCCATCCAGTGATGGACACGAATGGAAAAGGACAGCGGCGACGCTCCAGCATGTGGCAATCGATGAGAGTTGTGGCACGGCAATGACAACCGCGGGTGCACCTACGGCAGCAGCGAGTGCTGCGGGGGATAGGCGGTTCGCCGAAGAAGCCTCGGTGCAGACTTCAGAGGCCGCTGCATGGCGATGGTTTGCTCGTCAGCAGATGGCAGACGCACGAGCCAGCGACTCCGGGGACAGTTCGGAGCCCCGGCAGATCGCCCTGCAGTTCCTGCACAACTGTGTTCGTATCAGCCAAGCCGAAGCCACTCTGGAGGTCGACTCCTCGTTCCAGAGCATCTCCAGCCGTTGGGCCCCACGACGTCAAAAAGAGCGGCCTAGGGATCGCCGCGCGTTCGGCAAAGTTCGTTTCATTTTTTTGCGAACTCGGCAATTTTTTGCAGGAACTCGGTCAAACTTCATCGAAATTTGTACAAAAAACTAAAAACACGCCTAGCATAAAAAACAAACTAAAGCCTAGCTAGCCGCCGTCGCCGCTGCCGTCGTCTACATGCCGAGAAGCATGTAGATGCGGGTGTAGTCGCCGCCGTCATCGTCATCGTCGTCGTCGTCGTCGTCGCGCGCCTCGCCTGCGACGTCCCTGCTGCAGCCCTGGCCGGGGTCGCCGACAGGTGGCGGGGCGCTTGATGGCCTGGCCTCGCCCTCGTCATCGCTGTCGATGACGCCGCCTTCCTCGGCGCGGCGGCGGGCCTGGAGCTCCTTCCACGGCTGGCTCTGGTGGCGCACTTGCTCGCGGACGTAGTCCTCCTTCGCCCATTTGAGGGCGGACTCGTCATCCGGGGCCACCATGTCGATGTGCTCCGGCTTCACGGGGAGCAAGCCTGGCTCGGGCTTCGGCCGGACCAGGCGCAGGGAGCATCTTGCCGGTGCCGTCGCAGGCGGTCAGGGCACGTTGATGACGAGGGCACCGCTGCGAGCGCGACGCCCGAGAGGGGTCCCCTCCAGCTCGGGCCTGACGGGGTGGAGGGCTGGCGAGCCAGAGCCCGACGACGAGGACAACCCCGACCCCATTCACCGCGGCATCCAGGAACTGCCGCGGCGGCGAGAGAAGGACGACCGGACCGGGTACTCCAGCCGCGGCACGTTGCCATTCTCGATGTGGTCGAGGACGGCGTCGAGGGTGCGGCCGGGGACACCGCACCACTCGCGCCGTCCTTCGTTGTTGAAGCCGTCGCGTGAAATGATGTCGTTGACGGAGGCGATCTGCTCCCCGTGCCGGCGCTGGAAGAACAGCTCTCCACAGCATTTCCCTGTCGGGCACGTACCTCGGCTAGTTCCACTACTCCTCCGTCAGGGAGGAGCGGACGCGGGCGATCTCCGCTCGCCGTGCCGCCCCTTCGGCACCGGCGGCACCGGGACGCCGCTGGCGCTCAGTCTCCACGCCCCCGGCACGCGCATGTCGGGGGGCGCCGGGTACTCGGCCTCGTAATGGAGGCGTGCATCCGACACTTGGAGGTGTGAGCGGCCGAAGCCGTTCGCCACTGCGCTGTTGCCTGGGAACCTCTCGGCCATGCTTTTGCTCCTCGGCGGGAAGGGAGGGAGGTGAGGCTGTGTTGCTCGTCGGCGGGGTGAAGGCTTTTGCGAGAGGAAGAGGGGGGAGGCTATGGCGCTCACCGGCGGGGAGTGGGCGCCTTTTATAGCCGAAGCGGGGCGGCGGGGAGGGGGCATGCGGGAGGACGCGTGGAGGGAGTGGGCGGGATGCGCGTCGGCGGCGCCTGCACTGCGCCGCCCGTGATGCATCAATGGAGGCTGACCGGCGCGGCAGCGCAACAGCCTTGGCATTGATTCCCACGGGAACCGAGGCGATGAGGGCGACGAAACGGCAGTCTCACTGACTCGGCGGGCCTGCGGTTGTTTCGCGTCAAAACTCGCTGCGACGCCCCCCAATGCGTCGGGTTCGGCCTGGATCCGCCCGCGCTGATTTCGGCCCAAACCGGCGAAAAAGGGCTCCTAGGATACGACTGGGCCGTTTTTCGCCGTCAGCGCGAAAAAATCGTTTGGGGAGGCCGTGTTGAGGGCGCGGCTGGAGATGCGCAGGCACGAAGCACCGGTGCAGCCTCGTGTGCATGTCGTCGAGGAGCCTTGGACGCGTGCTTCCGAAGCTTGTACCATGCGTGGTGTCCATTGAGGCGGCCGGCATGCAGGGTCACGAGGAGCAGGCAATGCAAGCTACCTTGGAGCACTAGTTGCGATGCGGTGTGGAAGACTAGCCGCAGCGACATCCAGAAATAAGAGAGAAGTGTCTCACGGAGGCTCTTCAGCGATTAGGGACTCTTGTCCCTCGTGATACAGGCCGTTGGATCTCGGGTGAAATCGATGTGAGCCGTTTGATATTTACCTGGTCGACCTCAGCTCTTGGATAAAATTTCAATGGCAACGAATTGTAATATCCATGCCCTCACCAGGGCATTTTTGTCATTTCACCACAGAAGCATATAAAAGCAGCAGCTCCCGTGCTAGAACCCTAGCCGCAGCCTCCCTCCCGCACTCGCGCCTCCCCCGCGCCCATCTCCTCCTGCCTCGTTTCTCTCTCTCCCTCTCCAAACCCTAGAACCTCACCCATGCCTCCCAGCCCTGCCGCCGTCTAGCTCCAGCCCCATGCCGCCGTCGTTTTGTCGCCCAGACGGCCGCCGCCGCACCGCACGCTCGTGAGGGGCGAGAAGGGGCGTCCTGCCCCTCGTGTGCGCCGCCTCCACTCAAACCCTAACCCTAGCTGCTCCCCACGCCGCCGCCGTCTCCTTCACCTAGCCTGCCGGATCCCCTCCGCCGTCCTCCCATGCACACGGCAGGTGCTCCGCCTCTTCCTCCCATCCGGTCGGATCCGCGGCACACGGTCTCTCGCGCTCGCTCGCTACCCTCATCCATGGCTTGGGTTTCGGGCTGGGCATCGCCTTCGTCGTCGGCGCGGCTCCGGTGGACTCTGGCGGCTCCTCTCCGTCTCCTTCCTCGCCCCCACACGCGGCTGCACTTCCCGCTGGCCATGGGGCTGGCCGGCAGCAGCGCCTCCCTCCCTCCCTCCCTGCCACTGCCAGTCCCGCCGCCCGGAGCAGCGCCGTCGACGGCTCCATAGGCAGGTAGCCCCACTGCTCCTTACTCCTCCCCCTTCCTTCACCACGCCCTCCCTTGTTGCATCCTCTGTCCGTTTAATTTCTGTTTTCCTGACTCTTGTGTCGGACGAGTGGTTGCTGTGGTAGATTGGGTGCAACTATTTTCTGGATGAGTAGTAGTTGCCGCGTGATTTTCCCAGCGCGTGGTCGAGTTTACATCTGATGGATTTTTCCTAGTAGGTGCCTGTGGTAATGCTTGCAGGGGCAAATATTGGTAACTCGTAGTTTGACTTTTTTCAGATGAGCTAATGCACTGCATGTTAGCAGCAGTGAAAAATGTTATACTAACGATATATATATTTAATCTGCACTGCCTTGACCTGAAATCATCAAAGCTTATAGCAGTAGTGTGCAGTTTGAGAGCAGCACGAGCTTCGCCTTGGTTGTATTGGCCCAGATTGGTTGACACATTGATTAATTGTCCATGTGTACAATCCTGTTGATTGTGGAGCAGTAAGGAACATCAGGGAATTTTTATGTCAATTGCCTGTGAATAAAATTAGGAACAGTACAATACACGTTCTTCAGGCCTAATTATTGCCAAAAAAGTTGATACACATGCTGATATGTAGGTTTATTCATATAGGGTAGTCTTGTGAGTATTTTCCATTTTGAAATTGAAAATAAGCTGTCAAAACTGAAATAAATACTGAAGATCTGCTTGTACTGCCATTTTTTTTAACTGTGCAGCAAAAGAAATAGTAGCATAATTATTGACAGGGAGTATTTAGGACAATCCATGAGGTATACTTAGATGCAAAAAAAATCTGTTAGAAGTTGTTCTTTTTTTTTCTGTGTGTAACTTAGGTATATGGGGTTCAGGAATATCATCTGTACTGAATTTTACTGACAAAATTGGAGATCGGATCCAGCTCCATAATTTTACTGTATGAGCCAGCCTGTATAATTTTCAGTTTGTAGAGCTCTGTGTTGTCTTGTTTTTCTGTTGTTCCATTTGCCTATTGTTGATCAGATCCATGTTGCCCTAAATTGTAAAGAACAGCTACGAGTCTAAACCTAGACATTTTCAGAAACTGGACTATTTTAGAACCTGAACATTTTTAGTTAGTGGCTCAAAATTGTTCTAGTAGAGGAGTAGACATTTAACATAAGGTAGTCCCATTTTAATTTAAATGTAGTCTATTTTTGTTGCAATAGCCCACTAGAGTAACTTTTCATTCATGAGCTGATCCTTTTTTTGGAAGTCGGATCCTTTTTTAATTCGTTTAATTCGAGGCGGCTCCTCCCTGCAGCCTCGGTGCGGCCAGCCAAGGCTGGCTATTCGAGGCGCCGAACATGGTAACGCTCTAGGAACTGCCCGTCATACTCATTTTCAACATGCTTTTGCTTTCCTGATTTTTTATGTGGTATATTATGCGTACATGTGCACGTTGCTTCTCCATTGATGTTGCACTCACTCAGTCTTTTGTTTTTCAGAACTATTTCTCCTGCCGGTCCCTTTAAGGTCCCTCAATAAGTAGGCAGAATCTCACCCTTTGGGTGTGCTTAGCCATCCTACGAAGATGGTCTGTTCAACTTGGCCTTTGTGTGACGAACATCGAATCATTGATGCAATTTGTATCTCCTTTCGTTGGATACAGAGTTCCATGTTTCGGGAAGAAGGGCTTAAATGATGTATGTGAATAATTGAAAGGCGACATTAATAGGTAACCTGCAGTTGTTGTATTTCTAGGCAAGATAGGATATGTATTCTTAGTGCTTACAGATTGCTGGTACCACATGGATCATATTTCAATCTAATACAGTGTTCTCTTGTGTAGGCCTTTTCTATTTGGTCATTTGATTGCACCAAAGATTTATTATTTTCCACTGCTTTAAGGATACAACCAATGAGGCAATTTTTGGAGGTAAAGAATTGCATGTGTTTTTCATGTAGTGAGTACTTTGCTCTATTTTTTTTCCTTCACATTGATTGAAACTTCTCTACTGCTGAGAAACTTACTGCTTAATGGCCGAAGGCGGAATTCCAGAAATAAGAACCGCCTCTGGACGCTCTCAGCGATTTGGGACATCTGGCTGTCCGTTGCATTTGCTTGATGCGTTTCCGGCCGTTGGATCTCGCGCGTGGATGATCTGGGCCACCAGATCAAAAAACGGCGCTGTCGCGATGAATAGTTACCTCTTGTTCATGCCACGGCGCGTTCCTCTACTAGCTTCACCGCGTCGATCTACTTTTCCTCGCCTCCTTTGGTCGCCCCCATTGATTTCCCCCACTGGGGATTCGGTGGTGGAGGTGGACCTCGTCTCCGGCGGCCACATGCTCGTTGGACCGGTCATCTCTGCCACGAGAGTTGCTCTTAGGTGGTCCGGGGCTATGATGATCGATTATGGCTGATACAAGCATGCCCTCGAGCAATCGAGGCACTTGTGGGTATTAAGTTGGATCCCCCCTTTTTTCTTTGAGTCGTTTGATCATGTGCTTATTTTAGTGGCTCTATCCTTGGATGGTCATTTATGATGAGTGATAACCAGGGCAGTTTCATGCTTGTAAGAACAGATTGATCTGGTGATGGAGACACTAGGGGAATGGTCATGATCAAGCAAAGGCGAACCCGAGCCCATTCAAATGGAGTTCTGTTCTCAAGCACAGTGTGCTATGTTGTTGCCATTCTGTATTTGTATTTAGCGCCTCTTCGTTTTGCAGGAATTTAAGACACATTGAAGGAAAAAAATGCAGGATTGCATTGTTAGAGCATCTCCAACACTGACCCCGAAAGTTCTGTCCGCAAATGTCCACGTACATGTCCTGATGTGTCCACGGACAGCCGGCCGGTTGGAGGCCATTCTTGCTAGGGCGATGATGCATGATTAAACGTGGCTGAAATAATTGTGCCTTTGAACAATCGAATGCTACATTTTGAGCTTGCGTTGGTTTTCCTTGAAGAGGAAATGGTGATTCAGCACAGTAGCATAAGTATTTCCCTCAGTTTTTGAGAACCAAGATATCAATCCAGTAGGAGGCTCCTCACAAGTCCCACGAACCTGCACAAACAAAAAAGAACTCGTAACCAACGCGATAAAGGGGTTATCAATCCCTTCACGACCACTTGCAAAAGTGAGATCTGATAGAGATAATATGATAAGATAAATATATTTTTGGTATTTTATAAGATAGATGCAGAAAATAAAGATGCAAATAAAAGTAGATTGGAAACTATATGATAAAAGATAGACCCGGGGCCGTATGTTTCACTAGAGGCTTCTCTCAAGATATCATAAGTATTACGGTGGGTGAACAAATTACTATCGAGCAATTGATAGAAAAGCGAATAATTATGAGACTATCTAGGCATGATCATGTATATAGGCATCACGTCCGCAACAAGTAGACCGACTCCTGCCTGCATCTACTACTATTACTCTACACATCGACCGCTATCCAGCACATATCTAGAGTATTAAGTTCATAAGAACAGGGTAACGCATTAAGAAAGATGACATGATGTAAAGGGATAAACTCAAGCAATATGATATAAACCCCATCTTTTTAACCTCGATGGCAACAATACAATACGTGTCTTGCAACCCTTTCTGTCACTGGGTAAGAACACCGCAAGATTGAACCCAAAGCTAAGCACTTCTCCCATGGCAAGAAAGATCAATCTAGTAGGCCAAACCAAACGGATAATTCGAAGAGACTTGCAAAGATAACTCAATCGTACATAAAAGAATTCAGAGAAGATTCAAATATTATTCATAGATAAACTTGATCATAAACCCACAATTCGTCGGATCTCGACAAACACACCGCAAAAAGAGATTACATCGAATAGATCTCCACAAGAGAGGGGGAGAACATTGTATTGAGATCCAAAAAGAGAGAAGAAGCCATCTAGCTAATAACTATGGACCCGAAGGTCTGTGGTAAACTACTCACAACTCATTGGAGGGGCTATGGTGTTGATGTAGAAGCCCTCCGTGGTGGATTCCCCCTCCGGCAGAACGCCGGCGACGACTCCAAGATGGGATCTCGCGGATACAGAAGGTTATGGTGGTGGAAATATTTCTTCGGTGGCTCCCTGGATGTTTTCGGGGTATGTAGGCTTATATAGGAGGAAGAAGTACGTCAATGCCCTCCCGAGGGGCTCATGAGACAGGGGGCGCGCCCCCCACCCTCGTGGCTGCTTCAGCTACTTCTTGACTTGCACTCCAAGTCCTCTGGATCACGTTCGTTCCAAAAATCACGCTCCCGAAGGTTTCATTCCATTTGGACTCCGTTTGATATTCCTTTTCTTCGAAATACTGAAATAGGCAAAAAAAACAGCAATACGGGCTGGGCCTCCGGTTAGTAGGTTAGTCCCAAAAATGATATAAATGTATAAAATAAAGCCCATAGACATCCAAAACAGGTAATATAATAGCATGGAACAATCAAAAATTATAGATACGTTGGAGACGTATCAAGCATCCCCAAGCTTATTTCTTGCTCGTCCTCGAGTAGGTAAATGATAAAAACAGAACTTTTGATGTGGAATGCTACCTAGCATAATTCTCAATGTAATTTCTCTTTATTGTGGCATGAATGATCAGATCCAAGTGATTCAAAATAAAAGTTCATATTGACAAAAGAAATAGCAATACTTCAAGCATACTAATCAAAGCTATCATGTCTTCTCAAAATAACATGGCTAAAGAAAGTTCATCCCTACAAAATCATATAGTTAGGCTATGCTTCATTTTCGTCACACAAAATGTTCCCAACTTCTATACCCCTGATGACAAGCCAAGCAATTGTTTCGTACTTTAATAATCTCAAACTTTTCAACCTTCACGCAATACATGAGCGTGAGCCATGGATATAGCACTATGGGTGAAATAGAATAATGATTGGGGATTGTGTGGAGAAGACAAAAAAGAGAAAGTCTCACATTGACGAGGATAATCAACGGTCTATGGGAATGCCCATTAATTAATGTCAACATGAGGAGTAGGGATTGGCATGCAACGAATGCACTAGAGCTATAAATGAATGAAAGCTCAACAAAAGAAAACTAGTGTGTGTGCATCCAACTTGCTTGCTCACGAAGACCTAGGGCATTTGAGGAAGCCCATCATAGGAATATACAAGCCAAGTTTTATAATGAAAAATTCCCACTAGTATATGAAAGTGACAACCTATGAGACTCTCTACATGAAAACATGGTGCTACTTTGAAGCACAATATATGAGATTCACTACATGAAGAACAAGGTGCTACTTTGAAGCACAAGTGTGGAAAAAGAGATAGTAGCATTGCCCCTTTATTTTTATTTTTTTATTTTCTTTATTTTCTTTATTTTCTTTTTTCTTTTTTTTTCTTTGGCCTTTTTTTTGGCCTTTCTTTTTTTCTTTTTGGGCAATTCTCTAATAATGATGATCATCACACTTTTATTGATTACAACACATGAATTACAACTCGAAACTAGAACAAGATATGACTCTATATGAGTGCCTCCGGCGATGTACCAGGATGGTGCAATGAATCAAGAGTGACATGTATAAAAATTATGCATGGTGGCTTTGCCACGAATACGATGTCAACTACATAATCATGCAATGGCAATATGACAAAAGTAATGTATGTCATGATGAGGATGAACGGAACGGTGGAAAGTTGCATGGCAATATATCTCAGAATGGCTAGGGAAATGCCATAAATAGGTAGGTACGGTGGCTGTTTTGAGGAAGATATAAGGAGGTTTATGTGTGATAGAGCGTATCATATCACGGGGTTTGGATGCACTGGCAAAGTTTGCACCAACTCTCAAGGTGAGAAAGGGCAATGCACGGTACCGAAGAGGCTAGCAATGATGGAAAGGTAAAAGTGCGTATAATCTATGGACTCAACATTAGTCAAAAGAACTCATATACTTATTGCAAAATTTTAGAAGTCATCAAAAACCAATAACTATGCGCATGCTCCTAGGGGGATAGATTGGTAGGAAAATACCATCGCTCGTCCCCGACCGCCACTCATAAGGATGCACAAGCCAGATACCCTTCATGCTTCAAATTTGTTACACAACTTTAACCATACGTGCATGCTACGGGACTTGCTAAATTCAACACAAGCATTCTTTAAATTCATAATCAACCAACTAGCATGACTTTAATATCACTACCTCCCTATCTCAAAACAATTATCAAGAATCAAGTTGATCATAGCATCCAATTCACTTCATATGATAGTTTTTATTATACCCAACTTGGATGCTCATCATTCTAGGACCAATTTATAACCATAGAAAATACCATGCTGTTCTAAGAGACTCTCAAAATAATATAAGTGAAGCATGAGAGATCAACAATTTCTTCAAAATTAATCCACCGCCGTGCTCTAAAAGATATGAGTGAAGTACTACAGCAAAAACTATCTAGCTCAAAAGATATAAGTGAAGCACATAGAGTATTCTGATAAATTTCAATCAAGTAGGCTTTTACCAAAAGGTGTGTTACAGCAAGGATGATTGTGGTAAACTAAAAAGAGAAGACTAATATAATACACGATGCTCCAAGCAAAACACATATCATGTAGCAAATAAAAATATAGCTCCAAGTAAAGTTACCAATGAACGAAGACGAAAGAGGGGATGCCTTCCGGGGGCATCCCCAAGCTTAGGCTTTTGGCTATTCTTGAATATCTTGGGGTGCCTTGGGCATCCCGAACCTTAGGCTTTTGCCACCCTTTATTCCATAGTCCATCAAATCTTTACCCAAAACTTGAAAACTTCACAACACAAAACTCAACAGGGAATCTCATAAGCTCCGTTAGTGAAAGAAAACAAAACCACCACATAAGGTACTATAATGAACTCATTATTTATTTATATTAGTGCTAAACCTACTGTATTCCAAGTTCTCTATGGTTCATACCCTTACATACTAGCCATAGATGCATCAAAATAAGCAAACACACGAAAAACTGAATCTGTCAAAAACAGAACAGTCTGTAGCAATCTGTAACTAACGCAAACTTCTAGAACTTTAAAAATCCTACCAAAATAGGAAGTCCAAAAAACTTTGTTTATTGAACAGCATCAAAAAGAATCAATGCAAAATCTCGTTTCTGTGATTTATTGAATTTTTTCTCGTGAGCGCAAAGTTTCTGTTTTTCAGCAGAATCAAATGAACTCATATCATAGGCTATCCTATAAGTTCTACTTGGCACAAACACTAAATAAAACATGAAAACACATCTAAACATAAATTAGAAACAAAATTTATTAGTAAACAGGAACAAAAACAAAAAACACAAAGAAAATTGGGTTGCCTCCCAACTAGCGCTATCGTTTAACGCCCCTAGCTAGGCATAAAAACGAAGATAGATCTGAGTAGTGCCGTAATAATAAGATAGATCACGAAAACTCAACTCATATTCTCTACGTTCGGCAGCAAGTTTTCTTTGAGGCAAGCAAAAATAATCGAAAGGGCTAAATTTAGTGGGACAAAAGTCCCCAAGATCAATCTCAGGAAGAACGGGTTCCTCCTTGGGCCCTTCATAATGCACAACTAAATCATCACTAAAAGCATTCTTTTGGCAAAATCTCGTAAGCCTATACTCAAGAGATTACCCTAGCTCATTATTTCTAAGAGCAAAATAATTATTAAGTTTGGAAATTCTATCAATCAAGACATTGGTAGGAACCTTTTTTCTAAGGTTTTCATTGAAAGCAACATAGTCCGAAGATTGAAAACGCCTAATTTCCTCTTGATCAAAGAGGACCGCCTCTATGGGAGGACGACCGGCGTCCACCCTATAGTCTGCAAAGATTTCTTTGGCCTCTCTTATTATAAATCTAAACTCATGATCCAAAAAGATAGTAACGGCGCGCTTAACAGAAGAATGCTCAATGTTGGAAAATTCTAGGAAAATTCTTTGTATGCAAGGATGCATATGCATAAATTGTCTTTCAAGTTCAACTACAAGCATAGCGATGGCATCCGCAAGACTACTAGTTCGATGAAGAATAGAACCACCCTTGGAAGGTAAAGCATCGGCACAAGTAAAGAAATCTTGAATAACACATTTTCCAATAATGTTACCACTACCGATTCGAAACTTTTTAGTATGCAAGATAGGGGGTTCTTCAGCCGGAGCCTCAGAATTTTCCATGTTATCACTATTGTCCATATCGACAATAATCTCCCCAACTTCAGACATAACGGCAAACAAAAGCGAGGAAGAAGAAAGCAAGCGGAAAAGAGAGGAGATTGGGAAAGAGAGGACGGATAAAACGGCAAGGGTGAAGTGGGGGAGAGGAAAACGAGAGGCAAATGGAAAATAATGTAAATGCGAGGGATATGAGTTTGTGATGGGTACTTGGTATGTCTAGACTTGAGCAAAGACCTCCCCGGTAATGGCGCCAGAAATCCTTCTTGCTACGTCTTGAGCTTGCGTTGGTTTTCCTTGAAGAGGAAAGGGTGATGCAGCACAGTAGCATAAGTATTTCCCTCAGTTTTTGAGAACCAAGGTATAAATCCAGTAGGAGGCTCCTCACAAGTCCCACGAACCTACACAAACAAACAAAGAACTCGCAACCAACGCGATAAAGGGGTTGTCAATCCCTTCACGTCCACTTGCGAAAGTGAGATCTGATAGAGATAATATGATAAGATAAATATATTTTTGGTATTTTATAATATAGATGCAGAAAATAAAGATGCAAATAAAAGTAGATTGGAAACTTATATGATAAACGATAGACCCGGGGGCCATAGGTTTCACTAGAGGCTTCTCTCAAGATAGCATAAGTATTACGGTGGGTGAACAAATTACTGTCGAGCAATTGATAGAAAAGCGAATAATTATGAGACTATCTAGGCATGATCATGTATATAGGCATCACGTCCGCAACAAGTAGACCGACTCCTGCCTGCATCTACTACTATTACTGCAGACATCGACCGCTATCCAGCATGCATCTAGAGTATTAAGTTCATAAGAACAGAGTAACACATTAAGAAAGATGACATGATGTAGAGGGATAAACTCAAGCAATATGATATAAACCCCATCTTTTTATCCTCGATGGCAACAATACAATACGTGTCTTGCAACCCTTTCTGTCACTGGGTAAGAACACCGCAAGATTGAACCCAAAGCTAAGCACTTCTCCCATGGCAAGAAAGATCAATCTAGTAGGCCAAACCAAACCGATAATTCGGAGAGACTTGCAAAGATAACTCAATCATACATAAAAGAATTCAGAGAAGATTCAAATATTATTCATAGATAAACTTGATCATAAACCCACAATTCATCGAATCTCGACAAACACGCCACAAAAAGAGATTACATCGAATAGATATCCACAAGAGAGGGGGAGAACATTGTATTGAGATCCAAAAAGAGAGAAGAAGCGATCTAGCTAATAACTATGGACCCGAAGGTCTGTGGTAACTACTCACAACTCGTTGGAGGGGCTATGGTGTTGATGTAGAAGCCCTGCATGGTGGATTCCCCCTCCGGCAGAACGCCAGCGACGGCTCCAAGATGGGATCTCGCGGA
The DNA here is from genome assembly GCF_002162155.2 of Triticum dicoccoides. Lineage (NCBI taxonomy): Eukaryota > Viridiplantae > Streptophyta > Magnoliopsida > Poales > Poaceae > Triticum > Triticum dicoccoides. The sequence goes on along the minus strand of NC_041386.1, from coordinate 671,980,360 downwards.
TACATAAGGTTACGGTGGTGGAAATATTTCTTTGGTGGCCCCCTGGATGTTTTCCGGGTATGTGGGCTTATACAGGAGGAAGAAGTATGTCGGTGGCCGCCCGAGGTGACCACGAGACAAGGGGTGCGCCATGTAGGGGTGGGCGCGCCCCCACCCTCGTGGCTGCTTCAGCTGCTTCTTGACTTGCACTCCAATTCCTCTGGATCACGTTCGTTCCAAAAATCACGCTCCCGAAGGTTTCATTCCGTTTGGACTCCGTTTGATATTCCTTTTCTTCGAAATACTGAAATAGGCAAAAAAAACAGCAATACGGGCTGGGCCTCCGGTTAGTAGGTTAGTCCCAAAAATGATATATATGTGTAAAATAAAGCCCATAGACATCCAAAACAGGTAATATAATAGCATGGAACAATAAAAAATTATAGATACATTGGAGACGTATCATTGAGGCACCTGTGGGTATCAAGTTGGATCCTCCCTCTTGCCTCTAGAATCCTTTTTGATCCTGTGATACTTGTTGTTCTGTCCTTGGATGGTCATTCTTGTTGGGTGATAACCAGGGCAGCTCCACTGTATAAACAGGTTGATCTAGTGATAAGAGATGACGGGGGTAGGTTATATGATCGAGGAAAGGGGAATTTGAGCTCACTATGCAATGAACCTTGAACCATTTTTATTTGTATTTAAAGGTGTTGCCTATTTATGCTCCAGTGGTTATAGCTGTCTTATGTAAGGATTTCTTCTCTCTCATACCGTAATTGCATGTGAGTTGTTCTTCATCTTTTATTGTTTGTTGTTGGTCCTTGATTTAATCTAGTTAAGAGTAAGCTGCAGTTTGTTATACTAGAAAGACTCGTTCTCAGCAAGTTATTAGTTGAATGACTTATTTTAATTCGTTGTGATACTATTACTTCTATTTTTACGCAAGTTACCAGTTGCAGCTATATGTTCTTACATGCTACAAATAATAATGCTATGGGATTTTTCTGAGAGTTTTTTTGGGAGATAATGCTGGATTGTTCGCGTAAAGAGTGACTTGAGTAGCATATGTCCCATGTCGCTGTCTGTATCCATAAACAATTTTTCGACTGCTGTGATTAAGTTGCTGGGTTAATCCGAGCCATTGAGCGGACATTTCCTTTTGCTTTCTTTAGTTTGTTTTGAGGCTTTCCCTAATTCTGTCCATCACAACTGCATTTTTTGGATCATGCACCAGACTAAATGTAGGTCAGCTTTGAAGGATGTGTGTTTTGTTAGCTTTCTAACTTATTTCCTTGCTAAGTAATGCTAAGTAAGAATTTGGGGTTATTTTGTTTTGTTGCTACCTTCTGGACGACGGGCGGGTGTCGGTGGGAAACGACACCTATGGGATCACAAGAATCCCTACTACGGTTGCGGGGCGTGGGATCGTGAGAAGAGCAGGATTGGTAATCAGCACAAAGATGATTTACCCAGGTTCAGGCTGCAAGGATGCGTAAAACCCTACAATCCTGCTTTGGCGGTTGTATTCAGTGTTCTTGAGCTCTCGAACTAGCTATGGGTGCTGCCTGGTTCCAAAGAGCCGAATCCTTTCCCAGTGTGCCATGGGCCTCCTTTTACAGATGAAAGGGGTTGCCACTGTGGCACACAGGAGGTGGAAAGTTCTACAGTGCTGCGAGCTATCACCCATATTACAGGACAAGGCGCATTTAATTTGCGGCTTAGGTGTCCCTTTGCTTTATGGGGGACGGGGGCGAGGCCCATCCCGTCCGTCGCCGCTCCTCCTCGTGTTGACACGCGCCCTGGCCAGCGATGCGTGTGGTGCCATGTAGGCAGGCAAGCAGCTGAGGTGGCATGATGGTGGAGCCTCCACGAAGGGCTGCATGATGCCACGCAGGTGCCTGCCCAGCTGGTTGGGTCGGCAGCTGCATGTTAATGGCGGTGGAGACTTGGCTGGTGCGGTCCTGGCAGTTGCCCCGCTGGCGTCTTTGGCAAGGGTCTTGCCGGTGGCCCGACAAGGGTCTTTCCGTGGCGCGCTTTTGTCCTCGGCAAGGACCTTGCTGGGGGTCTCGTGGGCTTCCTCGGCAAGAACCTTGCCGAGGATCTTTGCCTCCCAATCCTCATCTGATCTTGAATAATCTTTGTCTTCACAAATATCTGCATGCCACCATGGAGGTTCCTCCCGAGCCCTGTCCCAACGTGGTCGTTTGGAGTTTGGAGACTGTGGGCTTTAAGGGTGGCTCGCTCCGTTGGTGTGGGCGAGCTGCCCCGGCAAGGGTCTTGCTGGGGCTGCTGGGGCTGCCCCCCGGCAAGGGTCCTTGCCGGGGAAACCCACTTCGCCCGTCTGATCTCTCTGGCCTTGGTCCTTGATGTTGCTTTGTTTATCTTGTGCCTTCGGCTTCTCTCTGGCTTCGCTCCCTTTCCCTGTTATGCGTGGCCGTGGCGGGTGGCTCTGACTGTCCCTGCACAAGTAAAGGGGTCAAAAGGAGAGCCCCTACTTTTGCACACCGACAGGGGCCCCCGGGCCCGGGTGATCAATTGAAAGTATAGCGGGGGTTTTACGCCCCAAACTACGAATGTCGTGTTCTCCACAGGGACTAGGCGACGACGACTATGCTCGGCTGAATCTAGGTAACACAATTTTAAGAGATGAATGCAGAAAATAAAACCTAAACTAACAAGGTCGTTCCCGAAGATTATATAGAATGAAAGAAACAAACAAGTATAGGAAAGGTTAAGATATTGTTCACTGTCTTTTTTATGTTTTCACAATTCTTGAGAATATAAGATTCTAACACAGAAGATCAACAACGGCGAAAGGGAAATAATAGGGTAAGATCATATATATATAACATATAAGAAAAAGACAAAACTAAGACAATGGGACATGGACAAAACTGTTTAACACCACAACATTATATATAAATCACAGATACTACAAACTAAACAAGTTTCTACAGCAACCACAGTATACAGGGAATAGATTCAACTAATTTTCACACAGGCACAAGTCTGAAACTAAACAACAGTACTAACACTTAACATATCTGAACATTACAAAGTACTTAACATCACACTTCTCAAGAGTACAGACATTCGAGATCAGAGAGAGTGTGTGAGAGAGAGAGATTGAGAGAGGGCAACAGCAGTTTGGGAATGGAGCAGCAGCTTGAGGACCCGGAGAAGAAGCAGCAGAGATCGAGAGAAGAGGCAGCAACAGTTTCAGAGAAGAGGAGAAGCAGCTTGGGCGTGAGGAGAGAAGTAGCAGGGGGCGTGAGAAGAAGAGATGCGGCAGGGGATTGAGAAGGAGGAGTAGTAGTAAGAGGAGTTGGGGGAGCAGCAGGAAGGACGGGGGAAGAAGAAGAGTAGCAAGGGCGTGGGTTGCTGGTTCGCGCGGAGGACCAGACGCCCGTCTGGTCAGGTGCGCGAGGTGCAGAAGCGGATGGAGGCTGCTGGTGGTGTGGTGGATGGATGGCGCGCGGCGAAGTGGAGCTGGTGACTGGTGGATGGAATGGATGGCGCACCACCACGCCGGCCAGGCCGTGGCGGCGGCCGGAGGTGGAGAAGGAGTGGTGAGGGGGAGAGAGATGAAGATGTGGCCAGGCCCAAGGGGATCGAAGGCCACCTAGGGATTTTGACCCCTCTCGATCAGATCTTCCCATATTGCACTTTGGCCCTTCTCTTCTCTTCTTTTGGCTCAAGTAGATCCCTCTCCTCTTTAGCTAGCCCCTCTGGATACTTCTTATCATCACACACAAGTCCATTCTTCCTTCTCTTCTTTTCACTTGACTAATTCTCTTAGCCACCTAGTCCAGATCTTGGAAGTTTATAGTGCCTTTGCGCACTTTTCTGCAAAAGAAACAAATGACGAGTAAATGGTCTTTTATATGATGTTCATCCAAATATATCAGAGTTCATAGTAAGAATGGATGAACATATATCAACAAATGGTGTATATATGTGCCAAAATTATGTATATGAAATGTGCTTATCAAGTTCCCCCACACTTAAATCTTTGCTTGTCCTCAAGCAAAGGCATATGACAAAAGCAAGAACATGATCAGTGAACTGACTAGAGAATGTCAAGTGAAGTAGATCTCTAAACAGTGCATGCTTTGGACTTGGCTAGTGAAACTTAATGGTTAAGAGTGCTACATATCAATAGGACACTAGTAAACTCGACCATTTTAAACTTTTGCAATGATAAACGAAGATTAGCAAGTTCAAATGCTGATTGTGCCAAAGGGTTCCTAAAGAGAGCATGATCCCAAAAAAAAACTTATTACCCGAAACATAACATTATGGTAGAAGCACTTATTGAATTTGAAGGAAGTAATGGTAATATTTTATTGATCTCACCAAAGGAACATACCACCGATCCCGAGAACATGGTATACACCCGGCTTGACCAATTATTAGTTTTTTTTAGTTTGTCTCCCCAAAGGAACATACCACCGATCCCGAGAACATGGTATACACCTGGTTCGACAATTACATTTCTATTATTATTAATTACTGCCCAAGCTAACCCGATTTCACATGCAACCGATCCCGGGAACATGACATGCTACTGTAGGTAGCCAGACTTATTTATTCATTATTACTTATCTTAAATGAACAACGCATAAGAACAAAAACAGGAATCATCACTTCTCCATGTCTGGTTCACATGCTACCGATCCAGGGAACATAGCATGCTAATCCATAGTGGTTAGGTGATTGCTCTCAATGGGAAGACACTTGGCACAAATTCAGCATCTAAACGTGGTGATCTAGGTGTATCATAGTAAATGCAGAAAATGACGAAGTTTTCTAGTGTACTAGGGATTTGATCACTCAAAACTAGTAGTTCTCACTAATTTTAGCAAAGCATGCATGGTGTAGATCACTAGTTTACAAGGCATTCAAAAATCAAGTTCACAAATTCACATCAAGCACAATGCCAAAGGTGAGATTCAGCTTGACAACAAGTAATAACTGGCTCAAGCAACCCAACTAGCAATTGAATTCAGCATGTATTTATGATATTCAGAATGGGTCATGAAACAGCTCACCGGGCTTAATGAAGTAGCACTCGCTTGATCACCTCACCAACTGCAGCTCTTCTCCTTTCCTTCCTTATGGATGTTCCAGCTTCACTCTTCTTCGTGTGTGCCCCATTGGTTCTCCTCATCGCCATGCTTTGAGTCCACCAGGATCCCATGGGATGTCATCTCAAACTTGGTCAGCCCACAATGAATGGTACACAAGCGTAAACCTGAAAGAACACTCAACAAACAAGCCAATACAAATGATAGGGACAATGCCCTCTAAGTCATCAATAGAGTATCCTATCACATAAGCATATCTAAGCATATGACTAATAGATATCATCAATAGACCGCATGTTGCATAGGCAGTATCCATGATATGGCATATCTTGTCAAGAAAGCTGAGATCATACCTGAGATAGTTAGGAAGAACCTTCAGCACTACCTCAATTGAAGATACCAAGTGAGGTGTGCTTGTAGAAATTTCCACTGGACTCATGTCAACAAGTGAAATAGTAGAGCTTGGCTCCTTGACATCTGAATCCACCTCATCATAATCAACCATGAAGCTCTCCATCTCAGGCTCAAGTGTTGAGGAATCAATGCAGCTGACATCATCGAAGGAGAACTTCTCCATATCTGGCTCTACCAGCACATGCTCAATATGAACTAAAGGCGACTCCTCAATATCAAAAGCAACTAACTGCAGCTCCGGCTCATCCATGGAAGAATCATCACAATGCAAAACTGAATCTCCAACACTAGTATCCATGTGATCTGTAGCGCGTGTGTCAACTAGAATGGTGTCATCATCGTCAAACATAATCCATGCAAGCTCAATCTTGTCACACTGAGATAGAGGTTCAGGATTTTGTGTAAGAATTGGCGGCTGAGGTGTAGTGATTTGTTGCAAGCAAACCAATGAATCAGAGGTGGGCTTATCATTGTACCACTGAAGTTGGTGGAAAGCTATGCTCTCAATGAGCAGAAAAGCATCATCAAGTGTCTTGTTTGTAATAGCTCCACCCGCTGCCATATCAACGTAAGCTCGAGTGTCCCAAGTCAATCCTCTATAGAATATCTGCAGCTCTAACCATCTCTCGAGCCCGTGGTTAGGACATCTCCTGAATAAAGCCTTGTATCTCTCCCAAGCATCATACAAGCTCTCGCCTTCACGCTGAATGAAGCTGAAGATCTCATCTCGAATTGCGGACTGCTTGTGTAGTGGGAAATATTTATCCAAGAAAGCTTGTGATATCTCGTTCCAACTGAATGATCTTGATGGCAAGGATCGATACCAAGCACGAGCATCATCCCGGAGAGAGAATGAGAACAGCATGCACTTGATAGCATCTTGAGGAACTCCATGGTACTTGACTGTACCTGAATACTCCATGACTCGGCATAAGTGCTCATAGGGATCCTCAGTGGGCAGTCCTCCAAACTGTTGTTGTTGAACCAAAGCAATAAGACCAGGCTTCATCTCAAAATTCTCTGCCTCTATAGTTGGCCAAACCGGTCCTGTGATATAACATTGACTACTTGGCATCCAAAGATCACGAAGCAATGCCATATCTTTACCAAGTGTAACTATAGAACAACCAGCAAAGATTTATGATTCCCTACACACACTCATAAACAGTAAACACTAGTCAGAAGGTTAGTATCCTAATAAGCCGAAGCAACAATGGGGGAAAGTAGAGGAAAAACACTGAAAATGAAATACACGACGAATTGAACAAGGAGCTAAAGTAAATCTAGTCTATAGCCTAACTCAATCGCTCGACGCTAGTCCCCGGCAACGGCGCCAAAATGATCAATTGAAAGTATAGCATGGTTTTTACGCCCCAATCTACGAATGTCGTGTTCTCCACAGGGACTAGGCGACGACGACTATGCTCGGCTGATTCTAGGTAACACAATTTTAAGAGATGAATGCAGAAAATAAAACCTAAACTAACAAGGTCGTTCCCGAAGATTATATAGAATGAAAGAAACAAACAAGTATAGGAAAGGTTAAGATATTGTTCACTGTCTTTTTTATGTTTTCACAATTCTTGAGAATATAAGATTCTAACACAGAAGATCAACAACGGCGAAAGGGAAATAATAGGGTAAGATCACATATATATAACATATAAGAAAAAGACAAAACTAAGATAATGGGACATGGACAAAACTGTTTAACACCACAACATTATATATAAATCACAGATACTACAAACTGAACAAGTTTCTACAGCAACCATAGTATACAGGGAATAGATTCAACTAATTTTCACACAGGCACAAGTCTGAAACTAAACAATAGTACTAACACTTAACATATCTGAACATTACAAAGTACTTAACATCACACTTCTCAAGAGTACAGACATTCGAGATCAGAGAGAGTGTGTGAGAGAGATAGATTGAGAGAGGGAAGCAGCAGTTTGGGAATGGAGCAGCAGCTTGAGGTCCCGGAGAAGAAGCAGCAGAGATCGAGAGAAGAGGCAACAGCAGATTCAGAGAAGAGGAGAAGCAGCTTGGGCGTGAGGAGAGAAGTAGCAGGGGGCGTGTGAAGAAGAGATGCGGCAGGGGATTGAGAAGGAGGAGTAGTAGTAAGAGGAGTTGGGGGAGCGGGCAGGAAGGATGGGGGAAGAAGAAGAGTAGCAAGGGCGTGGGTTGCTGGTTCGCGCGGAGGACCAGACGCCCATCTGGTCAGGTGCGCGAGGTGCAGAAGTGGATGGAGGCTGCTGGTGGTGTGGTGGATGGATGGCGCGCGGCGAAGTGGAGCTGGTGACTGGTGGATGGAATGGATGGCGCACCACCACGCCGGCCTGGCCGTGGCGGCGGCCGGAGGTGGAGAAGGAGTGGTGAGGGGGAGAGAGATGAAGATGTGGCCAGGCCCAAGGGGATCGAAGGCCACCTAGGGATTTTGACCCCTCTCGATCAGATCTGCCCATATTGCACTTTGGCTCTTCTCTTCTCTTCTTTTGGCTCAAGTAGATCCCTCTCCTCTTTAGCTAGCCCCTCTGGATACTTCTTATCATCACACACAAGTCCATTCTTCCTTCTCTTCTTTTCACTTGACTAATTCTCTTAGCCACCTAGTCCAGATCTTGGAAGTTTACAGTGCCTTTGCGCACTTTTCTGCAAAAGAAACAAATGATGAGTAAATGGTCTTTTATATGATTTTCATCCAAATATATCAGAGTTCATAGTAAGAATGGATGAACATATATCAACAAATGGTGTATATATGTGCCAAAATTATGTATATGAAATGTGCTTATCACCGGGCCATGCATAAGTGCAACACGTTGTTGGGCCAGGCCCAGAACGGTGCGCGGGCAGGCAGGGCATATTTTACTGCGGTAACTGTTCCATCCGCTGCGCTTCCCCATGACCTGCGTCGAACGCGTGACGTGGGGTCGTGCGGGCGTGTGTGACCGAAGCATGCTGGTGTCATCTTGCGGTGGACAGTAAAGAGGTGGCTTGCGTGTCTCTTCGAGACCGCAGGGCCGCTGCTCATTTACTGCCCTTACTTGGGAACCGCCGCCCCACGCGTCTCATTGTGCCCGTCCTCCGCGCCACGTTCGCTGCATGTATGATGCAGAGCAAACGACAGGCATGCTAGATACAAGAAGTCATGGGCGTGCGGGCCGATTCCCACGCGCCTTCAATTGAGCGGGGAAGGCGGTCAATGGCCCCGCCCGTGGTCAATTCAACAGGCCGGATTGGTCAAGAGGGGCGTCCGAGCCTCGCCCTCGCCCCTTTATAAAGAGGAAAGTGGGAGGAATGGCGCCTCTCAATCCTCCGCCATCTGCTTCTCGCCATCCTTGCTTTCTCCTTCCTTCTGTCATGGCAAGGGGGCGTGGCAACGCTTCATCGGTGGCGGCGAGGGTCTCGGATCGACAGCGCATCGCTCCTCCCCAAGAGCTCGTACCGGCGGTGCCGCTCGTTATAGGGAGGGGGAGGGGGCGACGTCGAGGCCGCCGTGGCGCTCGAGGGAGAGGAGGACGGGGCGGCAGATCGGCTTCGCCTCCGCCAGCGGCCCCTCCTCCGGTGGAGGGCCACGTTGGGGACAACCCTTGCGAGTTCTTCAGGTTGCGCGAGCCGCCGCACCGTCGTCTTAGCCTTCCGACTCCGTTTGCGCGGGAGATGGAGTTGGATCCACCGCAGGCGTTGCGGCTGCATATGAGGGGTTGCGGGAACAGCAACACATGGGCCGATGTCGAGTTCCCCGCCCCTCACATCATGTATCTCCTTTGAGGGTGGAAGAACTTCGCCCGCGTCCATAGCTTGACGGAGGGGCTCACTCTCCATTTTAAATTAATGGACAGCGGCCTCCTCTCCGTCAAGATCTTCGGGCACTTCGGAACTCGCGTAAGGTGCTGCGTGGAGAACTCCTCCGATGATGAAGATCCCTCCTCGAACGAGAGTGACGGGGAGGACATCGGCAGCAACGACGAGGGTAGCGGGCGGCAGGATGACGGGTCCGACTAGGCGTCGGGCGCGTCGCTCCGGGGCGGCACCGGCGACTCCATCATCCGCGTCGCTGGCTTCTTGAACTTCTTGGGGTCGTCTCCTTGGGCGGCTGGCGTTGGGAGGCTGTGGAAGAGGAAGAGGGCGGGTGGCAAGGCCGTCAAGTCGGAGTACACGGGCACCGACACCTTCATAGCGTATTGACGGTCCTGCCGCCTCGTCTTCTAGCTCTTCTACCGCCATCATCATCACCAGCCTCCCTTCGCGGTGGCCACCAGGATGTTCTCTCGGTGCCTTCTGTTGCTTATACCTTGCCTAGGCGCTCCTCTTGCCCTTTTGCCTTCTTGTTCCATTTCCTGAGGAGAGGGACAAGAAAAGGATCACGGGCACCTTATCTCTTTTTAGTCTTGTAAGCCTTCGGGCCTTTATCAGATTTAGAACTTGTAATCCCCCTTGTTCATGTTTTTCATTCCATATGAACTGTACCTGTACGAGACGTTTTTAATGAAAAGGGAAGTTTGCCGGGTTTTTTCGTTCGCGGGTGAAACCCACGGCAAGGAGTGAACCCTTGTTACCATCTAGGATAAATGTTTTTGCCTGGAAACATGCCTTGCCATTCCCCCATTTTGCTCAACCTTTCTCACGCTCTTGGCGGAGGCAGGGATGAGGTGGGTTTAGGCTCCTCGTTCTATTCCCTTGCTGCCGTGGCTATCACCGACCTCGGACCCTTGAGATAATCCTTGGCTACGGAAAGAGGGGAGCACGGTAGCCTAGAGATAAAACGAGGTTTCACATATCCCAGTCCATAACGAAATGCATGATAGAGGATGAAAGACTTATTTGGATCTGCAGCGCCCAACAACCTTGGCTTGCCACGGACGAATCCCTGTATTTGCAGCCCCCAGCAACTTTGTCTTGCCGGGGTCGGGGCACCGATCCGTTCCTTTCTCCCAAACAGCTCGGCAGAAATGCTGATGTGTCCTGTGAACCAAAGAGGACAGAGAAGAACAGAAAGATGCGCACTCGACCTCTAAGCTAGGGGTTAGCCGCTGCTAAGCACTATCAACCCTAACCGAGGAGGAGACTCAACCTAGCATGCGTGCTATAACTTAGGGTGCCAGCGCTTCGTTTATTAGTGCTCAGGGTCTGTGCCTGGCTTTGTACAAAGGGTTACATGCCTTGCCGGCAAGGCTTGTACAAAAGGGTGGCTTGCCAGGAGGCCCGGCAGCCGCGCCTTATGGGTAAAACTTGCGAAGATGCTCGATATTCCAAGAATTGCTCACTGGAATGGCATCTTCGGTCTCCAGGGGGACTGCGCCGGGCCTGGTGACTCGTGTTACCCGATAAGGGCCTTCCCACTTTGGCGTCAACTTGTTGGAATTCTTGGTCGACTGAACGTGCCGAAGAACAAGGTCGCCTTCCTCAAAGCTCTAGGCATGAACCTTGCGGCTATGATAGCGGCGCAAGGCTTGCTGGTAGCGTGCTGGTCTCACAGCCGCCCGGAGACGATCTTCCTCAAGGAGCATCGCATCATCCTGCCGCAGTCGCTCTTGCTCAAGCTCATCATAAGGGAGCACTCGAGGTGACCCATATGTGAGTTACGTGGGGAGAACTACTTCTGCCCCGTAGATCAGGGCAAATGGTGTCTGGTCGGTGGCTCGATTTGGCGTCATTCTGATTGAGCAAAGAACCGCTGGCAACTCGTCAATCCAGCGCCTTCCACTCTTGCACATCCTGTCAAAAGTCTTCATTCTTAAGCCTCGCAGAACTTCAGCATTGGCTCTCTCCACTTGGCCGTTGCTCCGTGGGTGTGCCACGGAGGCAAAACAGACCTTGCTGCCGAGATCTTCAATGTGTTGCATGAAGGCATGGCTTGTGAACTGTGTGCCATTGTCGGTGATGATTCGGCTGGGTACCCCAAAACGGCAAACTAGTCCTTTGAAGAACTTGACGGCTGACTGCGCTGTCACCTTCCTCACTACTTCCACCTCTGTCCACTTTGTGAACTTGTCGATTGCAACGTACAAGTACTCAAAGCCCCCGACGGCATGGGGGAAAGGGCCCAATATGTCGAGCCCCCAGACCGAGAAGGGCCAGGAGAGAGGGATGGTTTGAAGGGCTTGAGCTGGTTGATGAAGCTTCTTTGAATGAAACTGGCACGCTTCACACTTGGTTACTAGCGCCATCGCATCCTGGACGGCGATGGGCCAGAAGAAACCTTGCCGGAAAGCCTTGCCGGCAAGGGCCCTCGACCCTATGTGGGAGCCACATATGCCTCCATGTATCTCCACCAACAGCTCTAGTCCTTCCTCCCGGGAGATGCACTTCAATTTCACCCCATTTGGTCTCCTTCTGTACAAAACATTGTCAACGAACCGGTACAGAGTAGACCGGCGGGCTACTCTTTCCACCTCTTCCTGCTCCCCAGGAAGCTCTCCTACTTGGAGGAATCGGACAGTGTGCTGCGCCCATGCCGGAGCCTGCGGCTCGACGGCAAGGACTAAAGGCATCTCTTCTGCCATGGGAGCAGCCGTCTCTACGGCCATGGCCTGAGGCCCTGCCGGAGTTGGCTGCCCAGCGGCAGGATCGACATCCATGGCAACATCCTTGCCAGTGGCTCCGGGGAGCTTGGTGGGGAAGGACTTGCTGGGGCCTAGCTTCCTCCGCTTGTTTTGCCCGGCTGATGGTTCGACGGATGGTTGAGTTAGCTGAAGCACAAAATTACCTGGTTCCATAGGTAGCTTGAGGGCAGCACGCTTTGACAAGTAGTTGGCGATGTCGTTCTCCGTCCGAGGGACGTGCTCCGCTTGTATACCGTCAAAGCGCTCCTCTATCTTCCTCACTTCATCCACGTATGCTTCCATCAATGGGCTTTGGTAATCTTTGTTGATCTGCCTGACAACGAGTTGCGAGTCGCCCCTGACGACAAGCTTTTTGACTCTGAAGTCCGCCGCGATCCTGATACCGGCAAGCAAACCCTCGTACTCGGCGGTGTTATTGGTTGACATCTCCCGGGGAAAGTGCATTTGGATGACGTACTTGAGGTGCTCTCCGGTGGGTGCGACAAGCAGTACACCAACACCGGCGCCTTGAAGTGAAAAGGCCCCATCAAAGTACATGATCCAGTTGCGGCTCATTTCCTTACCGGGGAGAGTGGTCTCCTGTAACTCTTCGTCAGGTGTCGAGGTCCATTCTGCAACAAACTCCGCCAAGGCTCTGCTCTGAATTGTCGAGCTACTTTCAAACTTTAACCGAAACTCGACAGCTCCAGGGCCCATTCCACGATCCCCCCAGTTGCATCTGTGTTATGCAGTATCCGTTGCAATGGGAGGCGGGTGACCACGGTGATCTCATGCGCTTGGAAGTAATGGCGTAGCTTCCTCGAGGCCATAAGGAGGTGAAAGAGCAATTTTTGCACACCTGAGTACCTCGACCTAGCTCCCTGCAAGTGGGAGCTGATGAAGTAGACCGGGTGATGCACCATCTTCTTCCTTTGTGCCACTTCACCCGGCCGTGTGGGCCCTGCCGTACTGGCGTCAGCCCTTGTCAGGGACTCAGTCTTGCCGGGACCGAGCCCTTCAGCCCCTGCCGGGGACTCAGTCTTGTCGGTTCTGGCCCACCATCCGTTGACTCTGCCACTGCCGCCACCCCCTCGTTGACCTTCCTTTGCACCACTAGTGCGGTGCTAACCACTTGATTTGTTGCCGCTAGATATAGCAACAACGGTTCCTGTGGTTTGGGCGCAACCAGCACCGGGGCAGAGGAGAGGTACTTCTTCAAGTCTTACAGTGCTGCCTCGGCCTCTGGGTTCCACTCCACTGGGCCCGTCTTCTTCAAGATCTTGAAAAAGGGAAGGGCACGCTCCACGGACTTGGAGATGAATCTGCTCATGGCGGAAACGCAGCCAGTGAGCCGACACACGTCCTTGATCCGCTTGGGTGCCTCAATCTGCTCGATGGCCCTGATCTTATCTGGGTTTGCCTCAATCCCGCGCTGTGACACAAAGAACCCGAGAAGCTTGCCGGACGAGATGCCGAAGACACACTTCTTGGGGTTCAATTTGAGGTTGATCTTGCGCAGGTTTCCAAATGTTTCCTCCAGATCTTGCACAAGTGTTGCTTTGTCCTTGGTTTTGACCACTATATCATCCATATAAGCTTCCATATTTCTATGTAGCTGGGGCTCAAAACCAATTTGGACCGCTCTTGCAAATGTTGAGCCAGCACTCTTCAACCCGAAAGGCATCCATAAAAAGCAATACGTACCACATGGGGTGATGAATGCTGTCTTCTGCTCATCCTCCTTTGTCATGAAGATCTTGTGGTACCCTGAGTAGGCGTCGAGGAATGATAACAGATCACACCCAGGCGTGGAGTCAACAATCTGGTCGATCCGGGACAACGGGAAGGGATCCTTTGGACAAGCCTTATTGATGTCTGTGTAGTCAATACACAGTCTCCACTTCCCGTTTGCCTTGCGCACCACTACCGGATTGGCCAACCACGTCGGATGGAGTACTCCTCTTACCAAGCCTGCTGCCTCTAGCTTTCTGATCTCCTCCGTGATGAATTCCTGCCTCTCTAGAGCTTGCTTCCTGACCTTCTGCTTGACGGGCCGTGCATGAGGACAGAAAGCAAGGTGGTGCTCAATCACTTCCCTAGGATCTCCGGGGATGTCAGAGGCTTGCCATGCAAATAAATCTACATTTGCCCGCAGGAAGGTGATGAGCTCGCTTTCCTATTTGTCGTCGAGGGTGGAGCTTATGGTAAAAGCTCCCCCCGTACCGTTCTCCTTGACAGGCACCTTCTTGGTCTCTAGTGGCTTAGCTCTAGACTTCTTGCTCTTGTCGGCGGAGCTCTCTCGCATGTCCTCAACGGGAGTGCAACACCCCGAAGGGGTGCGCTTGCTGGAGTGGGTGTGAGGGGTCTCGCCGGTCTTCTTCCCTCCCGGGGCTCCATCGGCAGGAGCAGGTGCCTTAGCGGCAGCTGCTGCAACCTCTTCCCGGTAGAGCTGGTCACCGCAAATCAACGCATCTTTCTTGTCGGAGGGAACGGTGATGATGTTCATCGGCCCGGGCATCTTCAGCATGTTGTAGGCGTAGTGTGAAGGCGCCATGAACTTTGCTAGTGCCGGGCGTCCGAGGATCCCGTTGTAAGGCAAGGGGATCTCGGCTACGTCAAAAACAATCCTCTCCGTCATGTGGTTCAGCTCGCCTCCGAACGTCAGAGGCAGCGTGACCTTTCCCTTTGGCTGGCTCCTCCCTAGGTTAGCCCCTTGGAACGTGCCCTTCTCCTCGATGTCTCCATCAGGGATCTACAACCTATTAACCACAACAGGCGAGATCAAGTTCAGCCCGTCCCCTCCATCAACCAACATCTTTGTCACCTTGAGGTTGCGGATCGTTGGTGAAACCAACAACGACAAGCACCCGACCGTAGTAGTGCGGTCAGGGTGGTCCTCGGTGTCAAAGATGATGGGTGAGGGAGTTCCAGACTAGGGGGTGTCCGGATAGCCGAACTATCATCATCGGCCAGACTCCAAGACTATGAAGATACAAGATTGAAGACTTCGTCCCGTGTCCGGATGGGACTTTCCTTGGCGTGGAAGGCAAGCTTGGCGATACGGATATGTAGATCTCCTACCATTGTAACCGACTCTGTGTAACCCTAGCCCTCTCCGGTGTCTATATAAACTGGATGGCCTGAGTCCATAGGACGAACAACAATCATACCATAGGCTAGCTTCTAGGGTTTAGCCTCCTTGATCTTGTGGTAGATCCACTCTTGTAACACACATCATCAATATTAATCAAGCAAGACGTAGGGTTTTACCTCCATCAAGAGGGCCCGAACCTGGGTAAAACATCGTGTCCCTTGTCTCCTGTTACCATCCGCCTAGACGCACAGTTCGGGACCCCCTACCCGAGATCCGCCAGTTTTGACACCGACATTGGTGCTTTCATTGAGAGTTCCTCTGTGTCGTCACCGATAGGCTCGATGGCTTCTACGACCATCATCAACGACGCAGTCCAGGGTGAGACCTTTCTCCCCGGGCAGATCTTCGTATTCGGCGGCTTCGCACTGCGGGCCAATTCGCTTGGTCATCTGGAGCAGATCGAAAGCTACGCCCCTGGCCGTCAGGTCAGATTTGGAAGTTTGAACTTCACGGTGGACATCCGCGGGGACTTGATCCTCGATGTATTCGAGCCACAGCCGAGCGTGCCGCACTGTCACGGCGAGCATGATTTAGCTCCGCAGCCGGACAGTACCCTGGAGGCCGCACTCGAACCTGCTCCGATCTTCAATTCGGAGCCGGCTGCGCAGATCGAGGACGGATGGCTAGACACCGCCTCGGGGGCTGCAACCTCTACGGTGATAGAGCCGAACACTGACCTTGTCCCTCATAAAGCTCGTGACTCCGAGGTGTCGGACTCCTCTCCGGACTCCGAACCTCCCGTGCCCCCTCCGATCAAATCCGATTGGGCGCCGATCATGGAGTTCACCGCAACGGACATCTTTCAACACTCACCTTTTGGCGACATCTTGAGTTCGCTAAAGTATCTCTCGTTATCAGGAGAGCCCTGGCCGGACTGCGGTCAGGACGGTTGGGATGCAGACGACGAAGAAATTCAAAGCCCACCCACCACCCACTTGGTAGCCGCTGTCGACGATCTAACCGACATGCTAGACTACGACTCTGAAGACATCAACGGTATGGACGAAGATGCCGGAGACGACCAAGAACCAGCGCCTACTGTGCACTGGAAAGCCACCTCATCATATGACATATACATGGTGGATATCCCAAAGGATGGGAATGGCGAAGAAACAGCGGAGGATGACCCCTCCAAGAAGCAGCCCAAGCGCCGGCGTCAGCGGCGCCGCTCTAAATCCCGCCACAGCAAGAATGAAGACTCCGGCACCGGAGATAATAATACACCGGACAGTGCCGAAGACAACCCACTCCAGCAAGATGCAGCGCAGGAGGACGGAGACGCTAGCCCTCATGAGAGAGCGGCAGAAGAAGAGGTAGAGGATTATATGCCTCCCTCCGGAGACGAGGCAAGCCTCGACGATGATGAATTCATCGTGCCTGAGGATCCCGTCGAACAAGAGCGTTTTAAACGCAGGCTTATGGCCACGGCGAACAGCCTCAAGAAAAAGCAGCAACAACTTAGAGCTGATCAAGATCTGCTAGCCGACAGATGGACTGAAGTCCTCGCGGCCGAAGAGCATGAGCTCGAACGCCCCTCCAAAAGCTACCCTAAACGCAAGCTGCTCCCCCGATTAGAGGAGGAAGCGTATGAACCCGCATCACCAGGAGACAATACGGCTGACCAACCACCCCGTGGTCGCGACAGAGAGGCCTCTAGGCCCTTCACTAGACCCGTACCCCGGCATCGCTCGAAAAGCACAAGGCCACAGGGGAATGCTCCGGACTTGCGAGATATATTGGAGGATAAGGCAAGACAATCAAGATCGATCTACGGATCGCGTGGGCGCCCTACGGTACGTGACGATAGCCGTCGCGCCGGACACAGTAAGTCCGGCCGGTTCGAACAAAACAGACAAAGTTCTTTTGAGCTCCGTCGTGATATCGCCCAGTACAGAGGTGCCGCACACCCACTATGCTTCACAGATGAAGTAATGGATCATCAAATCCCCGAAGGGTTTAAACCCGTGAATATCGAATCTTACGATGGCACAACAAACCCCGCGGTTTGGATCGAAGACTATCTTCTTCACATCCACATGGCCCGCGGTGACGATCTTCACGCCATCAAATATCTCCCCCTCAAGTTTAAAGGACCAGCCTGGCATTGGCTTAACAGCTTGCCAGCAGAGTCAATTGGGACTTGGGAAGACCTGGAAGCCGCATTCCTCGACAACTTCCAAGGCACGTATGTGCGACCACCAGACGCTGATGACCTAAGCCACATAATTCAGCAGCCAGACGAATCGGCCAGACAATTCTGGACACGGTTCTTAACCAAGAAAAACGAAATCGTCGACTGTCCGGATGCGGAGGCCCTCGCGACCTTCAAGCATAATATCCGCGACGAGTGGCTTGCCCGGCATCTGGGACAGGAAAAGCCGAAATCCATGGCAGCCCTCACATCACTCATGACACGCTTCTGTGCAGGTGAGGACAGCTGGCTAGCACGCAGCAACAACCTCAGCAAAAATTCTGGCAGTCCGGACATCAAGGACCGTAGTGGCAGGTCGCATCGTAACAAAAACAAATGCCGCATTAACGGCGACAATAGTGAGGATACGACAGTCAATGCCGGATTCAGAGGCTCTAAACCCGGTCAGCGGAAAAAGCCATTCAAAAGAACTGCTCCGGGTCCGTCCAATTTGGACCGAATACTCGACCGCTTGTGCCAGATACACGGCACCCCCAAAAAGCCAGCTAACCACACCAATAGGGACTGTTGGGTATTCAAGCAGGCAGGCAAGTTAATTGCCGAAAACAATGACAAGGGGCTGCATAGCGATGACGAGGAAGAGACCCGACCGCCGAACAATAGAGGACGGAAGGGCTTCCCCCCACAGGTGCGGACGGTGAAAATGATATACGCAATGCACATACCCAAAAGGGAGCGGAAGCGTGCGCTTAGGGATGTATACGCGATGGAGCCAGTTGCCCCAAAGTTCAATCCATGGTCCTCCTGCCTGATCACTTTCGACCGAAGGGACCACCCCACCAGCATCCGCCACGGCGGATTCGCCGCATTGGTCTTAGACCCAATCGTCGATGGATTTCACCTCACCAGAGTCCTGATGGACGGCGGCAGCAGCCTGAACCTGCTCTATCAGGATACAGTGCGCAAAATGGGCATAGACTCCTCAAGGATTAAACCTACCAAGACGACCTTTAAAGGCGTCATACCAGGTGTAGAAGCCAATTGTACAGGCTCAGTTACACTGGAAGTGGTCTTCGGATCCCCGGATAACTTTCGAAGCAAGGAGTTAATCTTCGACATAGTCCCGTTCCGCAGCGGCTATCATGCCTTGCTCGGACGTACCGCGTTTGCAAAGTTCAACGCGGTGCCGCACTACGCATACCTCAAGCTCAAGATGCCAGGCCATCGAGGAGTCATCACGGTCAACGGAAACACTGAACATTCTCTCCGAACGGAGGAACATACAGCGGCTCTCGCGGCAGAAGTACAATGCAGCCTCTTAAGGCAATTCTCGAGTCCGGCCGTTAAGCGGTCGGACATAGCTAAGCGCACCCGGAGTAACCTACAACAAGACCACCTGGCACGTTCCGAGCACGCGTAGCAGTGCGGCTCCAACCCCAGCCCCCGCAAAACGTCAAAATAGGTCTTTTGCGTACACCATTACGCTCTGAAGATACCATGGGCATGGGGAGAGGGGCATGACCACGATAAGCCCAGACTGCGGCTCAACCACACAAGGGGCTCTCAAGTGTGTCGTTCTTTTTTTTCTTTTTACCTTTTATTTTTTACCCACAGGACTCCGTTCGTCAGAGGTCCTGTCCGGCAGCAGACCTGCCGAACTCACGATGCAACATCGAGGGAAGGATAAAGGCTACAACGAATATAGAGGTGGTCTCCATTACGAGCATTTTTATACACCACTCCGCAGCCTACCCTTGGAGGGGGACATGTTTAACAGTCCCATCCCCTGCTTATCGCACTATTTGTATCATTCTGCATTCATAGCAGCACTTATTGAATAAAACAATGCAGCACCTTTTTGCTTATAATTGCATTTCCTTTTTATACATATGTTCATTTACGGCATGTGCACCCGTACACTTTGGTACGGCTAAAATACACCAGGGGCTTATGTTTCCTGCATAATGGTGTGATAAGTCCGAACACTTTCACAAGTGCGGCACCCCGAACTTATAGCATTATATGCATCGGCTCCGAATCATGTCTTGGGTCAATAGTTGGGTTTTCCCGTCTCCCATGTTTTGGTACCTTACGTTCCATTGTATCGGCTAAGGTAGCACTGTGAGAACCACTGCGATTGCGCCCCAGTTGAGCTGGGTTAACGCCTCAGTGGAGAAAGCTAAAACTGACCGTCATGATGAGGCGAGAGCCGGTCGCTGTTCGAGAGGTTTTTGCGAGTCCTTAAAGACTTATGCCGCTTAGAGCGAGGAGCCGGATCTTGTCCGGCCTAGGCGTGGATAGCGCCCCAAATTCGGCCTTCCGAAGACTAGGGGCTTCACCGAAATTTAAAATTATAGAATTCTATGGCTAAGTGAGAGTGTTCAAGCATTATAAGTCCGGTTGCCTTGTTCGCTGTGTTGAGAGCCTCCCTAAATGGACACAAAAATGGGAACAAGAGTGCTCAAGTTTATCCCGAACACCCCAGCACTCGTGGCATGGGGGCTGAAGCCGACGACTTGCCATCTCTCAGATTTGATAAACAGCCACACAAAAGGTAATATTTTAATTTAACAAGCGTTGCTTAGTGCATATGAACTAAGTTTTCAGCGCACAAGATAACAAAATGCGAGTCTACTAAAAAATTACATCTTTGGAGCACTCCCCCGCAATAGTGCGGGCGCCCTTCAGCACATTCTTATAATACATCTCGGGCGTGCGATGCTCCTTGCCCTCTGGTGGCGGGTCCGTCACAAGCTTC
The DNA here is from genome assembly GCF_002162155.2 of Triticum dicoccoides. Classification (NCBI taxonomy): domain Eukaryota; kingdom Viridiplantae; phylum Streptophyta; class Magnoliopsida; order Poales; family Poaceae; genus Triticum; species Triticum dicoccoides. The sequence goes on along the minus strand of NC_041386.1, from coordinate 671,960,259 downwards.
TGGGCATCCATCTTGCCCCAGTGCACCTTTGCGCGGGCAAGGGCCCGACGGGCACCCTCAATACAGGCGGAGTGCTTGATGACTTCAACCCACGGGCAAGCATCCACCAGCCGCTGCACCAGGCCGAAGTAGCTCCCAGGCATGGCCTCCTTAGGCCACAGCCGAACTATGAGGCCCTTCATGGCCTGTTTGGCCGCCTTGTGGAGCTCGACCAGCTGCTTCAGCTGGTCGCTAAGGGGCACCGGATGTCCGGCCTCAGCATACTGAGACTAGAAGACCTTCTCCGTTGAGCTCCCCTCCTCGGCCCGGTAGAATGCGGCAGCATCGGACACGCTGCGAGGAAGATCTGCGAACGCTCCTGGAGAGCTCCGAATTCGGGTAAGCAACAGGTAATTAACACTCACATGCTTACTTTGCATGAAAAATGCCTTACCCGCTGCTATTTTCTTCACCACCTCAATCTCCTGGAGGGCCTTGTAGGCTTCGGCCTTAGCGGCTTTGGCACTATCAAGAGCCGTTGCAAGCTCAGACTCTCGAGTCTTCGAGTCACGCTCCAGGCTCTCATGTTTTTTCACGAGATCCTGGAGCTCTTGCTATACCTCCACCACCCGCGCCTCCTGCTTCTCTCGCTCGGTATGCTCCGCGGCCGCATTGCGTTCGGCCGCGGCCACCGCCTCTTTCAGGGTCGCCACCTTGTTAGTGGCCCCTGCAATACCCATGTTATCCTTGTCATTCTTTTTGCAACCAAAATCCTTTTCTGTAAGGTACAATTTTAATAAGGTGTTACTCACCTTCCTTGTCCTCGAGCTGCTTCTTGGCACGGCCGAGCTCGTTCTCGGACCGCTCGAGGTTTTCCTTCAAAGTATTGACCTCCGCAGTCAGTGCGGCAGAGGTCAGCAGCGCAACCTGCAATCCCATATTGACATATTTTTTATGACTCCTGCGTATATCTTTTTAGATCCTCAGTCCGGCCTTTCTTTCCGAACACCGAACCGAGCATCAGGGGCTACTGTCTATGCGGTACCATTTTATACATATCGAAATTATTACCTCACAGCCTATTAGAAGGCTGCTGCAGGCTTTGGTCAGCCCGCTCTTGGCGAGCTGCACCTTCTGAATCACCGCATTCATAACGATGCGGTGTTCCTCTTCGATGGAGGCGCCATTGAGTGCCTCCAGCAATCTATCCGGCGCCTCCGGTTGGACGGAGGCTGCCGGCGTCACGGTCTTGCCCTTCTTACAAAGGGGTCGCCCGCCGGACTCCGGAGCCACTGTGGGTTCCGGGGCGGAGTCCGGTGCAAAGTCCGGGAGGTTGTCCTGCGACACCTCCGGGGCCCTCTCCTCCTGGTGGGTCCCTTCCTAGGATCCCACCTCGGCATCGTCCGCGTCACAGGGGGTGGAGGCAGTCGGAAGAGAATCCATATCCGACGCACCTAAGGACCCGCTCGATGAAGTGGGAAGATCATCCTTAGGCGGACTGCAGGGTTGTATGCGGCATTAGAAAGACATTATGTGGCGAAAAATATAAACCTTGAAGTTATTCGGGAGTCCGGATACTTATGATCTCGCCAGGGGCTTGGCCCTTGGAGGCCAGTCCTCGTCGTCGTCACTGGCGTTGGCGGAGCAGTCCGGGGGAAGAGTTTTTCCCTTCTTGGACCCTTCGACCTCCCTTGTTGGGGAGGCCTTCCTTTTCTCCCCC
>NC_041386.1:671952231-671958175 GCF_002162155.2 Triticum dicoccoides | reverse complement strand
GGGGAGAGGCTTTCTTCTTCTCCTCCTCGCCTTGGTGGGAGGAGTCGGCCTCGGATTCATCATCCGATAGCACCTGAAAACGGAAACTCTTCCGAGTCCCCGTGGCCTTCTTCTCCGGCACCACGTGGGGTGCCGGAGCTAGCAGCCCCATTAGGCGGGCATTCGCTGGGTCCTCTAGCAATGGGGCCGGACAGATAGTCCGTTCGGCCTTCGCCAGCCAGTCCTGTCAAAGGTAAAGGGAGTTTAGATCCCGCATAGAGTCAAACTATGGAAAACAAGTGGCAAAATCACTTACCTCGTCAGCTGGACGCTGCGAGCGGAATCCGCGATCTTCGGTAGCGGATGCGGGCGCCTCGGCGCCCTTGAACAGCACCTTCCAGACATCTTCGTACGTAGTGTCGAAGAGCCCGCTCAGAGTCTGGTGCTGCGCCGGATCGAACTCCCACATGTTGAAGCCCCATCGTTGGCACGGGAGAATCCGGCGGATGAGCATGACCTGGACTACGTTGACAAGCTTGAGCTTCTTGTCCACCAGCTTCAGGATACAGGCTTGGAGTCCGGTCAGCTCCTCCGAATCCCCCCAGATCCGGCCACTCTCTTTTCAGGAGGTGAGCCGTGTAGGGATGCCGGATCTGAATTCGGGGGCCGCTGCCCAATCAGGGTCACGCAGCTCGGTGATGTAGAACCACCCCGATTGCCACCCCTTAATGGTTTCCACGAAAGTGCCCTCCAGCCACGTAACGTGGGACATCCTGCCCACCATGGCGCCTCCGCACTCCGCTTGGCTGCCCTTCACAACCTTCGGCTTGACACTGAAGGTCTTGAGCCACAAGCCGAAGTGGGGCTGGATGCAGAGGAAGGCCTCGCACACGACGATAAACGCTGAGATGTTGAGGATGAATTTCGGGGCCAGATCATGGAAATCTAGGCCGTAGTAGAACATGAGCCCCCGGACAAAGGGATGAAGTGGGAAGCCCAGTCCGCAGAGGAAATGGGGAAGAAATACTACCCTCTCATGGGGCCTGGGGGTGGGGATGAGCTCTCCCTCGTCAGGGAGCCGGTGCGCGATGTCGCTGGACAAATATCCGGCGTCGTGCAGCTTCTGGATCTGCTCCTCCGTGACGGAGGAGGCCATCCACTTGCCTCCCGCTCCGGACATAGTTGGAGAAGGTTGAGGTGAGAAGTGCGGACTTGGGCGCTGGAGCTCGAGTTCGCGGAGACGGATAAGCCAAGTAGGAAGAAGGCGCAGGTAAAAGGGTTGGATCTTTATCCCCTTATATGGGCGGACAAAAACATGTGTCCCCACCAGCCTGGTAAAACTCGCTTATCTCCCAAGTGTCACAATCAATGGCGCGGTTGGGTTACCCACGTATGTATTGATGGGAATCCCGGAATAAGGGGAACACGATCTCTGCTTCGACAAGACGTGCCAAGGAAACCGCTTCGCTAAACGCGCGGAGGTGGAACAATAAAAACAATTTGAGTAAAGGCTTGGTAATGGTGTGACGTCATGCCACAAAATACGTCAGCAGATTGAACTTGTGTAATATTATTCTCTCTACAGTGGTATGTGGAATTTATTTTGTAGAGCCAGACACTATCCTGGTGTTCACAATCTTCTATAAATTATTCGGAGGAAGAACCCGCCTTGCAATGCCGAAGACAACATGCGCGTCAGACTCGTTGTCATTGAAGCCTGGTTCAGGGGCTACTGAGGGAGTTCCGGACTAGGGGGTGTCCGGATAGCCGAACTATCATCATCGGCCGGACTCCAAGACTATGAAGATACAAGATTGAAGACTTCGTCCCGTGTCCGGATGGGACTTTCATTGGCGTGGAAGGCAAGCTTGGCGATACGGATATGTAGATCTCCTACCATTGTAACCGACTCTGTGTAACCCTAGCCCTCTCCGGTGTCTATATAAACCGGATGGCCGTAGTCCATAGGACGAACAACAATCATACCATAGGCTAGCTTCTAGGGTTTAGCCTCCTTGATCTCGTGGTAGATCCACTCTTGTAACACACATCATCAATATTAATCAAGCAGGACGTAGGGTTTTACCTCCATCAAGAGGGCCCGAACCTGGGTAAAACATCGTGTCCCTTGTCTCCTATTACCATCCGCCTAGACGCACAGTTCGGGACCCCCTACCTGAGATCCGCCGGTTTTGACACCGACAATGGGCGTGCTGGACCATTTCAGCGGCTTCCGCGCGTCAAACAATGGCTCCACCGCTGTGATCTCACGCGCCCACTGCTTGAGCCGGCGGTGGGATGTATGCAGTGAGGCGCCACCATCAACGCACATGGCCTCTGTGGCTTTCTGGAACTCGTGGTCGCCGGACTCGTCGTCCTCGTCACGATCATCGTCTTCCTGCTTCTTATCGCTGCCTCGGGCGGGCCTCTCTTGCTGATTACCTTTGTCGCGGCGGCCTCCTGGGCCGCCACGTTTCTTGCCGGATCCTTCGGCACCATCTTGGCCCTTCTCCTTGTCCCGCCGCTCATACTCGGCCTTCTGCTTCTCAGCAAGCAGCTCTACTTGCCGGCAGTTTTGGAGGTCATGTCCCTTGGTGCGATGGATCTTGCAATACTGCTTGTCGGAGCCCCTAGCTTGTCGGTAGTCGCTAACGCCCGGAAAGCGACACACCTGGCAACCTCCTTGCCAGGGTCTCCCGCCTTGGTATTCTTGGTGGCACCGGTGTCGTCGGATCCCTTGACGGCAAGCACGTCCTTCCCCTTGCGCTTTCTGTTGCGGCGCCGGCCCTTCTTCGCCCGGCTGGCGGTATCATCCGTGGAGTCGGTTTCCGCACCGGCGTCCTCGCTAGGGTACTTCCTTCCCTATTCAGCGCGAGCGCACCGATCGGCCAGAACATAGAGTTTGGCCACATCCCTGACCTTGTTCATCGCCAGCTCTTCACGCATCTTACGATTGTGCACATTTTGGTGGAATGCACTGATCACAGCAGCGGGATGAACATCGGGGATGTTGTACTGCACTCGGCTGAACCTTTGGATGTACTTGCGCAAGTTTTCTCCTTCCTTCTGGGGGATGATATGTAAATCACTCGCCTAGCCATGAGCTTGGTGGCCTCCGGTAAAGGCGCCGACAAACTCATGGCACAGATCCGCCCAAGAAGAAATGGAGTCCATTGGCAAGTGCATCAACCATGACATAACATTAGGCTTGGGCACCCACAGGAAGTAGTTGGCAAGCACCTTATCATCGCGGGCCCCAGCAGCTTGCATCGTGATGGTGTAGATGCTGAGGAACTCCGACGGGTGAGTCTTGCGGTTGTACTTCTGGCCAACGTCAGGTTTGAACATGCGGTGGGAGGGCCACTAGAACTGCCGGAGCTCACGGGCGAAAGCCGGACAAGCCACCTCGTAGGGTAGGCCACCGTAGCCTCCCGGTGTTGGGTGGTCCGTAGTAGGCCCTACCCGCCTGTCCGACTGGTGGCGTGCATCACGTCGGCGCTCGATGGTGGTTCGAGCGTCCTCATGAGCCCGCTCTCGAAGAACTTGACGCTGGTCGCGATGGGTTCGCGAGTCGGTCGACGTGATGGAGATATCATCACGAGCATCGTCACGACGGGTCGTCACCCGCGGTGGCTGGTGCAGAGGAGGGGAGTGCACCGTGGTCGCATCGCCCCCGGCCCCACCTCCGCTAGCATGCATCGACTCGACGGAGCGACGGCCTACGGGTCCCGTCGGCCGCAACTCGTCGTTGTTGGCGATGCCGACGAGGCTCTGGACGGTGGCCCTCCATTTGTCAAGCTTCTCCGTAGTGGGAGGGAAGTCGAGGAGTAGCTGCGCGCGTGCTAGGGCTTCTGCTGGCGTGGGCGGCGGCGAGAGCTGGGTGGACCGCGATGCGCTTCGACTTGTAACCATGTTAGAAGGAGCCTCACCACGGCTTCGCAATCGTCCGCCGCCCTCGTCAGCGCCTCGGCGCGCATGCTAGCCTCCCTCCTAGTCGGGGAACCCCGCTTCGTCCATCTAATCTTTGTGGCTTTCGTCCTTGATGTTGCTTTGTTTGTCTGGTGCCTTCGGCTTCTCTCCGACTTCCCTCCCTGTCCCTGTTATGCGTGGCCGTGGCGGGTGGCTCTGACTGCCCGTGCACAAGTAAAGGGGTCAAAAGGAGAGCCCCTACTTTTGTACACCGACAGCGGGCGATGGCAGCGTCGAGAATGGCGGCCACGCTGTCGCTACCCTCCCGTCAGGCTCGCTCAGAGCTCAGAGAAACCGACAGTCGTCGATGTAGTGAGATTTGCATGTCTTGTCCACCGGCTGAGCAGCAAGCCGTAGCTGCAAGTCGCTGAGCATGGTGAGGATCTATGTCTCTCTCGTTCTATATAAGTATCTCTCTCAGTTCCGTTCCCCTTTTTTCTAATCACTCATGCCTGTTAGGACCACTAAGGTTTTTTGTTTTTGTGGTTGAAGTTGTGGATTACTGTTAAGAATGATTACCCCGACGAGTTAGGATTTAAATGTGTTGTTCCAGATCCAGATGGGTTGGTTTTGAGTTATTGTTTGGGTTAGAAAATTTTCAAACCATGCATCTTTTAGCATTTAGAGAAAACTACATGTGTTTATTCTGGGTTGTAGTTAAGAGAGCACTTCCATGTCACCGTGAATGCTGGGTGCTGCTCTGACATGTGCTGCTGGACCGATTTGTGTTTTGGGGGGCATCAATTTGGTGCTAACCCTGTCCATGTGCAGATAAAAGGAGAAGAAGGGGATGGATGAGCAAGGAGCAGAACAACCAGAAGAAGAAGGGCAGGGGAGGTGGAGCGATATGAATGTCCAGGGAGGGCCGTCCCCTTCTCCTCCTCTCTTGTCTTTCCTTGTACTGCAGCAACCCTTAATCCCCTTTGATTTGATTTATTCAGTTGTGTTACTTGTTCTCTCCTAAGAAAAACTAGAAACCTGAAGAAAATTGTATTGAAAGTAGTTGAACTTCGAGCTTGTATATGTTTTGTATTTCTCTTTTCACTGTAAATTAGCGAAACAAAAATTGAGATCTTTACACCGTGTATGAATGATCCGATGGACATATGAAACGACACTGAGGTTGTGCGAAAAAATTTGTCCAGGGTATAGAAAACCAATTAGTGTCGGCTGCCTTGAATGGAGCCACAAGGAAGAGAGAGATCAATGTACATGACCTGAAGATGATAAAGCGCCACTTCCATGATGACATTAACATCGCCGTGGTCTGTGTTAAACGACACCTAGGGCGACATCAAATCATGGTCGTGGAGCAGCAACTGCTCCAGTGACCCTGCCATGGCGGCGATATGAACGACATCACCATAACCACAATAATGGTCCAAGCATGAGGTGAAAATACTCTCTTTATCTCTCATTTCTGTTAAATGAATAGTTACTTGACTTGATGCTGGCTAAGATCTATGTGGAGCTAGGAAATGTTTTGTTTGACTTTCACCATGAATATGCAATGTCCATTATTTCTAAATTTTGTTAGTTCCACTCTGGAAGCACACCTTGCACAATAAGATAAATGCTGCATGGGGCGCCATGGCTTGGTTAACTCATTAATGTGCTATTTACTTTGTGTTTTAGAAATTGATTCATATAGAGAGCCTTTTTGCTCGGTCAAATGTGAGTTATGGTGCTAGCTGTAGCTGAAAGGTTAACTCATTTTCTTCTTCAGAAATGCATAATTAATACTTGCATTACATGGCTGAAAGGTGATCACCTAATCTATGCTTGGTTAACTCATTAATGTGCTATTTACTTTGTGTTTTAGAAGCTGATTCATATAGAGAGCCTTTTTGCTCGGTCAAATTTGAGTTATGGTGGTAGCTGTAGCTGAAAGGTTAACTCAATGTTTTCTGAAATGCATAATTAATACTTGAATAAAATGTCTGAAAGGTTCTCACGTAATCTATGCTCGCAGGTCTCCGCCGGACGACGACCCCCC
>NC_041386.1:671829410-671952123 GCF_002162155.2 Triticum dicoccoides | reverse complement strand
CATGTCGTCTACTACTTCTCCCACCCAGCAGGTAGCAACATCTGTTGAGAAATGACATATACAACATTTTCCCTTTTTAGTAGTGATTTGATGCACCAATAAATAGATGTTTCTACTATCTCAGAAAGTTTTAGCTGATGGATATCTGCTGGAGAAATATTAGTCATTTTGTTGAGCATGGCTAGAGTCGTATTAACACATTCATGTGAGAGGGGATTGAAACTTTGCTTTATGCATGTTATTGTCCTTCAATAAAGTTTTTTAGCTCAATGGAAGTGTTTGTCCTTGGTGATGCAAACCTTGGTGGGATAGTTTTTGTCATGTAAACACCTAATATTTGTACATGGTTATGTCCACCTTCAATCGAAGGCACACAAATCCCCATTTGTGGTTTCAGCTTTACGGGAAGTTTTTAGTCGTATATGACTAATGCTTATAGTTTATTATCAAGCATTTCTACTGGTGGGCCTATTTTTAAACTATAGTTTGGTTGATGAACTATTTCTATTGATGAGCTCATTTTAAAAATATAGTTCGGTTGGTGAAGTTGTCTACTATATCACTTATCTCGTAGAAAGGTTTCTGTTTCTTTCTTCATCTCAATATTAGCCATTTTAGTATATGTCCATTGTTCATTATATTTCTGAACGACATTTTTTATTAGCAGTCCTAATTATGTGTCTCTGTTTATATTATATATGTAAAGGCAAGAATCAAACAATTTTATTTATGTTACTATGTTTGTAGATTGGTAAATCGTACTTCAGTTGTATTGACCTGCAACAATAGTTCTATGATTAGAGCTTATAGTTTATTGTCAACTACTTTACTGATGACACTTTTTTATTTACATTGTGAGCTGCTGGTGTTGCTTCCTGTTGGACATAGCTCATTCTCCAGTCTCCACCTTCGATTTGTGACACAGATTGGTTTATTGTGATGTTCCTTTTAACAAGGATTGGGTGATGCTAGCCCACTAGGATTGTGTCATCGCCACATACATAATTAGTCACAGGAAAAATATAAAGCATACCAAGGTATTATTAAGATTGATTGAAATGATTTGCTCTTTTCTGGGGTCTAGATAAGTTAATTATCTTCATATGTAAAGTTTACACCATCAGAAAATGTACTAGGATAGAGTCTAGATGCTAGAGATTTTGCATACATGTGAACTATACCCTATCTCAATGTGTGACATCACGCTGGAGCATCCAGTATGTATATAGTGATCCAGTATACGACTAGCTATAACAAGGCCTGCTCTCGTGTTTGTCCCGGACACACCCAGTATGTATATAGTGATACAGTGGACACATCCAACTAGCAGTATCATTTCATTCTGAACTAATAGCATGGATTCAAATTTCTTTTTCTTCTATTTTTTCTTATTATTGTGTTGTTGTTTTGCACGTATTTGTTGTCCAGGCATAGGTCGCTTCCAAGGCCGTCTCGGCCCGCTCCCACGGTACTCCTTCCCTTCATTGTGCCATCTCCTCCAAAGGAACCGAGGCACTTTGCCGCCGCCGGCTGCACGCTCAACTGGTGATCGTGTCTTTTGTCAAAGGCCTGAATGGTTCAGTGAAAAACATGTTATGTATAATTTCAAAGCTTCTTACGTTGTAGTAGGAAAAGCTATGAGTTTATTGTAGAAAGCATCATTTTTCTCAATTATATAGTACTTTATAACTTTGTATGCATATTATTGAAAGTTTCGTTTTGACTGGTCTAAAGTTTCTGTGAAGATTTTTGTAAGCACCACCAGTGAGCTGATTTTGCCCTTTCAAGTCCTAATTCAGTAGCTTACTTATGAGGCATGTGCTTAATATTTCCATTTTGTGCGTTTGTATTGTGTCTTAGATGATGGCGATATGTTGTGAGGATGAGTGCTTCTCCAAGCATGCTATTGGATATATTTGATGTAATCCTGTAAGCATCCATCTGAGTCAACCTCATGTTAGATAACATATTTCCTGTAGTGATCTGTAGTGAAATTGCAGTTATCCTAGGCAACAACTACACTTTGCTTTTGGTATTTAATTTGTATGCCTTGATATATCTTTGTAGTGTTTGTGGGCAGCAACTATACCGTGCTCTTGGTATATATTAAACTCAGTTATCCTAGGCAGCAACTATACCTTGCTCTTGATATATCTTTGTAGTGTTTGTGATATATACTGAACACAGTTATTCTGAGCGGTTATTCTAATTTCCTCTGGATGTTCTAAATTCTTTGTTATATTGAAGTTTTAGACATTGGGTCAATGCGCTGAGCCAGGCAACGTTGGGGCGCTTCTGATCTTAGCATTACTTGCTTGACCAAAACGTAGGGACCGGCACCCTTGCGCCAATGAGCGATCCCGATCTAGTTTGTCGAGGATGCAAGAGATCTGTGTGCCTCTGCAACATATACAAGTACAACAGGTGGCATCATAGATGTGCTGAGAGGCCAAGCCCTGGGACCCGACGGCTATCATCGACGACCAGCCGCCGCGTGTAGGTCTGGTCGGCGGTGTCGTCAGCGTTTCTTAGCTGGTCTTGCCTAGTCGGACGATGAAGTGGTGCCGGTGGCGTAAGTGCAGGCGCACACACGAGTTGTTTGGTCAAATTCCCACTAGAGGGAGATGAGAGGAAGAAGAGATATGGTGAATAGGAGAGAGAACTTTTGCCACGTCAGCAAAGACTGGTCAAAACCATGCTGAGTCGGCCGCAATACTGGCTTGGCTGAGACGAGGGACCAAACTTACCAGGTTTGAAGAGTTGAGGGACTAGGCATTGTTGGTTTTGAAGTTGCGGGACTGAATCTAAACTTTCGAAAGAATTGAAGGATGAAAAATATACTTTTCCCTAGAAAAAACCCCATAAATAATGTGTCCCGCAATCTTCCATACTAGAGCTATTGTTTTGTTTGAAACGTTCACGTGCGGGAACGGCTTCCAGACTGGAATATGCATTTCAAAGGGATCCGAAAAACGGATGAGAGTTTTACAGTCTTGAATAATCATCAATGGGAAAGGTGATTCCTTCCGCCACATACCGGTGTTATCCGTGAGTCAAAGGTAAACGATGCATCTATAAGCTTAGATCGTCTAGATATTTTTTTCTAATAACACTAGTGTTTAGGTCAAGGACATGAAAACCTTTTGCGTTGCACGTGGCTCAAGTTTTCTATAAAATGATTAGAATGATAAAGGTGGTGACTAAGGCTGGTAGTCCTGCTGGAGTTTGTTCATGTCCAAATATCATCGAGTGCATGGGTTAGAGGATTGGCTGAAGCCAATCGAATGCCAAACGGCAGCTACGTGTGGTCAGGAGAAGAACATGCATGTGGTTCCTCTCTTCCACTGCAACATTGCATCGAAGGCAAGCTTCATCGCCGATTATTGTCTTGTGGTGTTGTTTATGTCGCGTGTTCGGTCGATCGAGAGTTAGCAGCCAGCCGAATATCTTGAACTCGAGAAATTATTTTGGCTGGCTGCTAACCGGAGCTAAACTTCTTGCCATTGGCGTGAAAGTTTGATGACGGTAAACTCTGAATGGGATGTGATAATGATGATAAACTCTGATTGCGATTGCCGTCGATCGCCCGTGCCGATCTCATCGCCGACACCATTGTGGTGAGCCTCTTGTTCTTATCTTCATTCTAAAAGAAAAAAAATCTTACTTGTATGATTTAGATAGATACTTGTATAATTTTCTTACTTTTATTATTGTTTGTTATTATATAATGCGATGGTTTTGGTATCCGCCCCCGTCGGCCCTCATCCTATCTATGATTGGGATGTGGTATATATTATCTTTTATAACTATTTGTTTCATTTGGCGTTTATGACAATTATGCCGACCAACGTGACATAGATGTTTTTTCTAGGAGGTATGTGAACCATAAATTCCAACCGACCCTCTTGTCGAGAGGTTAAATTTAGTTGAAAAAGAAAACAATTATTTAAAGAAAAAAATTGAAAAGAATTGAGGAGGAGAAGATGAAATTGGATTTGCATGTTGCAGATGTCGTCAATTATCACAAGATCAAGATGGATGCAATGCGCTTGAAGATTAGAAAGATTAAAAAATATGCTATTCATACTAAGGCTTGGTATCATTATGCCGTTGCATCAATTGTTACCTTAGTTGCGATTATGATCACATTTGTTGTTGCATTGAAATGTTTTACATAGTTGCAATGTATGGTTTAATTAGATGCTCTAAAGAGCTATATGTTGTTCAATGAGCACTATGTATGAACTTTATGTATCTATTTTTTCAGTAATAACATTTGATCACTACTATACTTTTGTTTTAATGTGATGATGAACTTCTATTAATTTGGTGACTTCTCTATTCATGATGTTCTGTAATGGTTTTTGACACACCTAATTATATATAATGCACGTAGATGAACTGGCAACGGATGTAAGGTGACAGACGCACCTCCGAGTACATTAAGGGCATACATAATTTTCTTGAAGTGGCTGAGGCAAATAGGCAGAATGGTTTTATGTGTTATCCATGCCCTATCTATGGGAATAAGAAGTCTTACTCTGACTTGAAAACCCTTCACATCCACCTGCTTAAGAAGGGTTTCATGCCCCTGAATATGGTGATGCTGTAACGGGGGAAGCTGAAGATCAAGAGGAATCAGCCGATGTGCCCGATGGTGATCTTTGCCGGGTCATTGTTGATCCAAAGAGACAATGCCAAAGTGAAAGGGAGAAGTTGAAGTTCGATTGCATGTCAGAGGATCACTTATAAGGGTTGTACCCAAATTGCAAAGATGGCAACACAAAGCTCGGTATCACACTGGAATTGCTGCAATGTAAGGCAGACAATGATGTATCTGACAACGGATTTGAGAAGCTACTAAAAATATTGAAGAAGAAGCTGCGAAAGGATAACGAATTGCCCAACAGTACGTATGGAGCAAAGAAGGTTCTGTGCCCTATAGGATTGGAGGTGCAGAAGATACATGCATGCCCTAATGACTGCCAATGCCTGGTATGCGGTGCATTGCAGTATAAGATCAGGCGAGATGACCCTGGTGATGTTGAGGGCGAGTGCCCTAGGAAGAGGGTTCCTGCCAAGGTGATGTGGTATGCTCCTATAATACCATGGTTCAAAAGTCTGTTCAAAAACAAAGAGCATGCCAAGTTGATGCGATGGCACAAAGAGGGCCGTAAGAAAGACATAAAGTTGAGAGCACTCGCTGACGGGTCGCAGTGGAGAAAAATCGAGAGAGCAAGGGGGGACTTGGTAGCTGACGCAAGGAACGTATGGTTTGGTTTAAGCACGGATGTCATTAATCCTTTTGGGGAGCAGAGCAACAATCATAGCACCTGGCTCATGACTCTATGTATCTATAACCATCCTCCTTGGTTGTGCATGAAGCGAAAGTTTATTATGATGCCAGTGCTCATCCAAGGCCCTAAGCAACCTAGCAATGACATTGATGTGTACCTAAGGCCATTAATGGAAGAAATTTTATAGATGTGGAATGAAAAAGGTGTACGTTTGTGGGATGAGCATGACCAGGAGGAATTTGACCTTCATGCGTTGCTGTTTGTAACCATCAATGATTGGCCTGCTCTCAGTAACCTTTCAAGATAGACAAACAAGGGATACGACGAATGCACACACTATTTAGATGACACTGAAAGTATATATTTGGACAAATGCAGGAAGAATGTGTACTTGGGACATCATCGATTTCTTCCAATGAACCATCAATGTTGAAAGAAAGGCAAGGATTTCGAAGGTGAGGCAGATCACCGGAAGAAGCCCGCGGTCCGTACTAGTTATCACATACTTGATATGATCAATGATTTACAAGTAATCTTTGGAAAGGGTCCCGCCGGACTATCTGTTCTGAATGACGTTGAGGGATGCGCACCCATGTGGAAGAAGAAATCTATATTTTGGACCTACCCTATTGGAAAGAGCTAGAGATCCGCTTTCCAATCGACGTGATGCACGTGACGAAGAATCTTTGCGTGAACCTGCTAGGCTTCTTGGGCGTGTATGAGAACACAAAAGATACACCGGAGGCATGGGAGGACCAGCAACGTGTGCACAAAAAAGACGGCATGCATCCAAAGAAGTACGAAGGTCATGCGAGCTATGTTCTTACCAAAGAAGAGAAGGAAATCTTTTTTGAATGCCTGCTCAATATGAAGGTCCCGTCTGGCTTCTCATCGAATATAAACGGAATAATAAATATGGCAAAGAAAAAGTTACAGAACCAAAAGTCTCATGACTGCCACGTGATTATGACGCAACTGCTTCCGGTTGCATTGAGGGGCTTTTACCGAAAAACATTCGATTAGCCATTGTAAAGCTATGTGCATTCGTCAATGCTATATCTCAGAAGGTAATCAATCCAGAAATCCTACCAAGGTTAAGGAGTGATTTGGTGCAATGCAATGTCTTGTCAGTTTCGAGCTGGTGTTCCAACCATCCTTCTTCAATATCGTGACGCACGTCCTAGTTCATCTAGTCAATGAGATTACCATTCTGGGCCCTGTATTTCTACACAATATGTTCCCCTTTGAGAGGTTCATGGGAATGTTAAAGAAATATGTTCGTAACCATGCTAGGTCGGAAGGGAGCATCTCCACGGGCCATCAAACAGAGGAGGTCATTTGGTTTTGTGTTGACTTCATTCTTAACCTTAAGAAGATTGGTCTCCCTCAATCGTGGTACGAGGGGAGACTGACTGGAAAAGGCACGCTAGGAGCAGACTCAATAATATGTAGGGACAGTCATTCTTTGTCTCAAGCACACTACAAATTTCTAAAGAATTATACCTTGGTGACCCTGTATGTCGATGAACACAAGAACATTCTGTGCTCCAAACACCCGGAGCAGTGTGATGACTGGATTACATGTGAACACATCAAGACTTTTGGCAATTGGTTGCAAACACATCTCATGGGTGACAACACTGTTGCAGATGTGTTGTACTCATTGGCCAGGGGACCATCTTCGACTGTATTGACTTACAAAGGGTATGGGATAAATGGGAATACATTTTACACGATCGCCCAAGATCAAAGAGCACTAACCAAAATAGTGGTGTACGCTTTGATGCAGCAACCAATAGGGGAGCGAACACATATTATATTTACATAGTGGACATATGGGAACTTGACCATGGACATGATTTTAAGGTCCATTTATTTCGGTGCAAATGGGTCAATCTGTCAAGAGGCGGGGTACAGGAAGACCCGCAGTACGGAATGACAATAGTGGATCTCAACAATCTTAGGTACACAGACGAACCATTCGTCCTAGCCAATGATGTGGCACAGATTTTCTATGTGAAGGACATGTCTACTAAACCGAGAAAAATAAAAGATAAGGAAGCGAATACATCATACGATGAGCCAAAGAACCACATAGTTCTTTCAGGGAAAAGAGACATCGTGGGAGTGGACGGCAAGACATACATGTGTGAATATTATGAAAAGTTTCATGAAATTCCTCCCTTCAAAGTCAAGGCTAACCCAAGCACCCTGTTAAACGATGAAGATTATACATGGTTACGGCGCAATAAGCAAGGGACACACGCGAAGAAAAAGTGAAAACTTTCTCTCCACAACTATCCTGATGATGCCTTTTATCTAGAATATCACTGGACTTACATGTCAAGAAATGAAATGCCACTTATAACAAATGGATTTTCATCCGAAACCCTGATACTTCAAAAGAGATTGTCCATTTTTGTACGTGAAGTGCATCCAGTTTTTTCCGTAACCCTCTTAACTTTTTAGCACATGCTACGTGGTTGAAATGATGATAACATGCCAACTTTTAACCTTTTCAGAGTTCATTTGTAGTGCCTTTCAATTTCAGGGTCATTTAGCCCAAAAAATGAGTAAATGCATGAAAAATACCAAATGAAGTCAGAAATGGCAGAAAATTGATGATGTGGCTTTGAATGGTGCATTTTGAACACACAAAAAGTCTGGGGTTCAAATAACTTAAAAAAATGAAATCCCTTTATAACAGATGAGTTTTCGTCCGAAACCCTGATACTTCGAAAGAGATTGTCCATTTTGTACACGAAGTGCATCCAGTGTTTGCCGTAACAATCTCAAAGTTTTAGCACATGTTATGTGGGCGAAATGATGATACCATGCCAACTTTCAACCTTTTCAGAGTTCATTTGTAGTGCTTTTCAATTTCAGGGTCATTTAGCTCAAAAATCAGTAAATGCATGAAAAATACCAAATGAAGTCAGAAAGAGTTGAAAATTGATGATGTGGCTTTGAATGGTGCATTTTGAACACAGAAAAAGTCTGGAGTTCAAATAAGTTCAAAAAAATGAAATCCCTTTGTAACAGATGAGTTTTCGTCTGAAACCCTGATACTTCGAAAGAGATTGTCCATTTTGTAAACGAATTGCAACCAGTTTTTGAAGTAACCCTCTCAACTTTTTAGCACATGCTATGTGGGTGAGATGATGATACCATGCCAACTTTCAACCTTTTCAGAGTTCATTTGTAGTGCTTTTCAATTTTAAGGTCATTTAGCTCAAAGAACGAACTAATATAAAAAATAATGAACTAGAAAACTTTTATAAAACTCTAATAGCAAAAATAATGAACTAAAAAGAATCAATTAAAATATTCTGTGATGGTCAACTAAACTAAAGCTATAATATTCTTCAATAGCAAAAAGAATCAACTAAAAAGCTTTATAAAACTCTAATAGAAAAAGGAATCTTCTAAAAAGAATCAATAAGAAATAAAATTTATGCAACTGAAATTATATAAAACTTATGCAACTAAAAAGAATCAATTTTTTTACTTATGATCAACTAAAACAAAACTATAATATTCTTCAACATAAAAAAGAATCAACTAAAAAGCTTTTCAAAACCACTAGTATTTTTGAAACTGAAATTATATAAAATTTATGCAACTAAAATTATCAAAGTAGTTTTTTGTTCAAAACATTAATATCAGAAAGTATTTTCATAAAGTAGTTTTTGTTAGAAACTTTAATAGAAAACAAAAATAACAAAATCTGTTTTTGAGTAAAACACCCATTTAAAATAACCTAAAATTTACCAAATTGAATATAATGATAAAATGCACTAATATTAAATACCAGGAAAAAGAATCACTCCAAATTCTATTTTTAAAGTAAAGTTATTCATAAACTAGTTATTAACAAATATTTCAAAGAATTCAATTTTGAAAACTAATGGCACTAACAGAAAGTTTATAATTTTTGTGACCAAAAGCAAAAAAGAATCACTCAAAAAATGGCACTAACAGAAATTTGAAAACTAATGGCACTAACAGGAATTTGAAAACTAATAGCACTAAAACAAAGTATTTAGCCGTAAGTAGAAAAAAAAAGCAAAAGCCAAAACAAAAATACTAGAAAAAAGATTTAAAAATGCCGCCTACTGGGCCACCACGGCCTGCATACGACTAGAAACCCAACCCGCTAGTTGGGCCAGAATGCAGGCCTGAAGTAGGCCCACAGGTAGAAAGACTGCATTTAGGCTCGTAGGCCTGTATAAGAGAGGAGCTCGAAAGGGTTGCCACAGCCGCGCTTATAAATTACGCTTGACACCTCTAAGCTAGTGAGGTGCAGCTAAACATCCACCGGCCCGACGTCGTGCCAGCTGCAGACCTTTCGTCCCGCTTGGTGGCAACAACCGGGACCAATGCCACCCTTTCGTCCCGGTTGGTGGCACCAACCGGGACCAATGCCCACCTTTCGTCCCGGTTGGTGGCACCAACCGGGACTAAAGGTCTTTGCTTCCCGCCCTTTGGCTGCTAAAAATAGACCTTTAGTACCGGTTGGTGGAACAAACCGGGACGAAAGATAGAAATTGGTCCCGGGTGGTGCCACCAATCGGGACTAAAGGATGGGGCTATATAAGCCAACACTTAGGATTTTCCCCAATTTCTCACTTTCTCCCCCGACGCCGACGCCTTGCGCCTCGATGCCGCCAGGCTGCTCTGCCCGCTCCTCGTCGCCGTCGTCGTCCCTGCCCCAATGCCGTCTGCATCTCACATCGCCGCGCCCTGCCTCCTCCTTGTCGTTGCCGCGTGCCCCTGCATCATCGATTCCGGTCTATTGCAACAAAATTTATTGCTACAACTACGTTTTGCTGCAATAAAATGCAATATTACCACAAATTCCCCAGTTGTGGTAATAGGCCGCGCATATTGCCATAACTTAGCTTGGTCGCGATAAATACTAACTTTGTGGCAATAGAGGACTCATATTGCAACAAATTGTACTGGCGTTGCAATATGGTAGCGGTATTGCGACAAACAAATTTCGTTGCGTGAGGGCAGTCATTTTGTTGTAATAGAGACTAGGTATTTCAACAGAACAACTATTCGTGGCAATATTCAGAAAGATATTGCAACATCAGCGTGATGTTGCATTAGTTACAAATATTATTGCAAAAAGGGGCTAACTATTGCAACAAACTGCATGGACGTTGCAATATGGTAGCGATATTGCGACAAACAAATTCCGTTGCGCCAGGCAGCCATTTTGTTCTCGTAGAGACTAGGTATTTCAACAGAATAACTATTTGTGGTAATATTCGGAAATATATTGTAAAATCGGTGTACGTTGCATTAGTTACAAGTAAAACAGTGGAAAATATATTATTCAAATTTATAGATATTAAGTTACGATTTTTGCAAGCTTTAAGGAGTAATCAAAATATATTTTAATTGCACCAATTTCAATTAACCAAAATAACAGAAAAAGTTCATAAATGGATAAAACACACTTTCTTGATAGGAATACATATTTAAATTGTTAAATTTGGATTTGAAATGGCCAAGTTATTGCCAGCTTAAAACTAAGGTGTTTTTTTGCCAAAACTAGGGTGGCATCCACGGTGAGCTCCAGAGGCAATGACAAGTGGGGCTGGCCACCGTGCAGTAACCCAAAAAAATGTGGAGGCTGTCGCCTGGGCAGGGATTCGAACGCTTGTCCTCAGTGCTGCAGATCATGGTTCAGACCAATGAGTTGTACAAATGTTGGTGAGAATATGGGGGTCTCATTGTAAATATTTGGTACCCGCAAGGTTAACTGCACCTGAAGCAAAAGTTCAGAGTTGCAGCCCGATCAAGAATTCAGCCACCGATGACTAGTGTCTTTTGTCCATTTAGTGGTTCGTGTCATTAAGTTGATTTGAAAATACTGAATCATACGGTTTGCTAAGCTCTGATTAATTTTTGTCAGTTTAGTATACTCATTTGATTATTCATTTGATTGCAACTTGGGAAGGCTTTATAGATATCTCCAGCTCTTACAGTCGTATGGTGGATGAGCTCGCCGGAGAGCCGGGTTTGGAGCTCGTACTCTGCCCAGAGCGCCGACTGTGCAACCGCATCTCTGGCGTCGGCAGCGGTCCTTGCCGCCCGCCATGCCTACTCCGCCGCGCGCTGCCGCTGGATGGCCGGGTCGATGAGCCGGTCGCAGCGCCGGAAGGTCTTCCACGCACGAGACTTGGATCTGGCGCTGCGAGACTTGGCACCGCACTCCAGTTGCTTGTCCGACATGGGAGGACGGAGGCCAGATCCCTCGGCCTTGTCGTCGCTCCGGTGCTTGCGGGCAAAGAAACCTTCGCACGCGCCGCCTCCACCGCGACACCCAAAGCCACCGGCCTTGTCGTCGTTCTGGCGCTTGCGGGCAGAGAAGCCGTCGTGCGCGCCGCTTCCACCGCGACACCCGAAGTTGACGCCCCCACGACGACCGAAACTGTCGCACCGCCATGCCCGCACCCGCGGTAGACATTGCTGGGGAGATTGGGTGGCTGGATGCACCAGAAATGACTGTCGGAGGAGAATGGATTTCTCATCGGAGGTAGGAGAATCACGTCGGACGAGATTTGGGGATATGTCGGACGGCAACCCTAAAAATCTTCGGCGCCCGGATATATAGTGGAAACGGGGGCGGTTTACGTGCCTTCTGTAGAAAAATTACGGGTCGAGCCCTTTTTAGCAGATCCCCTTGGGCCGTTTTTTTGGCCCGTTCTATAAACCGCCCCGTATATTATTGGAGTTCATCGAAGTTTTGCGAAATATGTTAGAGATGCTCAAAATAGGGCCGGCGCTAGCAATCTGGCTAGGTTTGGCGGCTGCCATACCTAAAATTCCACCAATAAAAGTATGTGTGCCAGCCAAGTTTTTTTTTCTCAATTCCGATTTTTTTTGCTAGGGACCGGGAAAACCGGTTTCCGGAAAATCTCGGAATTTTTGGACTTTTTTCGTTCGACGAATTTTGTTCCTCAATATAAAGTGTCTGCGCTTTGTTTTCACACAGTGATGTCCCTGTCCCAGTGGCCATCCCATCTTCTCTACGAAGTGAAGATTGTGGCTTCGAATCACTCTTCCTCCGTCGGGCCATTTTATGTTTTCTAAATTTATGTAAAGAAAAACTTTAAAAAGTAATTTGGCAAAACTGCCATACCTAAAAAGGAGCATATGAAAAAAGAAAATAAAATAGGAAGGAACAAAGGAAGGGAGAATGTCTACGTGATCAATTGATGTCGAGTGAGTCAGTTGGTTATCGCATCTACAGTCAGCCGCCGTCGCGTGGGTTCGATCCCTTCTCAGTTAGTGTTTTTTGCGGCAGTATTTTTCTGGAAATAGCGAAGGAAAATGGGCTCGGCCCACCATGGACGACGGGTGTGCGTCCCGTACGGATAACCCTATAACGGGGGGAAATCCTATTCACCGCTCGCTGCGACAGACATGGGCCGGCCCACTTATACATTGTGCGTCCAACCAGATTTGGGAACCTCCTAGAAGGTTCCTGATTCTCCAAAAAAATCTAGAAGGTTCCCTTCACCGGGCTTTTTCGTAGGTTCGATCCCTTCTCAGTTAGTGTTTTTTGCGGCAGTATTTTTCTGGAAATAGCGAAGGAAAATGGGCTCGGCCCACCATGGACGACGGGTGTGCGTCCCGTACGGATAACCCTATAACGGGGGGAAATCCTATTCACCGCTCGCTGCGACAGACATGGGCCGGCCCACTTATACATTGTGCGTCCAACCAGATTTGGGAACCTTCTAGAAGGTTCCTGATTCTCCAAAAAAATCTAGAAGGTTCCCTGCACCGGGCTTTTTCGTGTATCGTTTTTTTTGTTCTTTTCGGTTTTTATTTTTTTTACTTTTTTCCTTTTTTGCTTCTTTTCTTTTTAATTTATGTTTCTTTTCTTTATTTTTTTCACAATTTCACCACTTTGCAAAATTTATTCGCAAATTATGAAAAATGTTTGTTTTTTTAATTTTTGTTTGTGAGTTTCAATAAATATTCCTATTTCAAAATTTGTTCGCAATTTTCTAAAAAAAAGTTTTGTTTGAAATTTTTTGTTCGTGAGTTTCATAAAATATTCCCATTTCAAAAAAATTGTGCACACATTTCAAATTTTGTTCGGCAATTTAAAAAAAAGTTTGCAATATTTTAAACAATTTCTTTTCAAGTTTTGTTTGCAAATTTAAGAAATGTTTGTGACTTACGGAAAATGTTCCTGTTTTCAAATCTTTTTCTCAAGTTCGAAAATGTTCAGTTTTTTACAAAAATCAGTGATTCAATTTTTTTGGGGCAGGGGATTTTATAAAATATTTGATTTTTACAAAAAATTTGTTCCTATTTTTAAAATTTGTTCACAAATCCAAATAATATTTGGTGAATTTCGTAAAATGTTTTTGTTTCCCATTTTTGTTCCTGTTTTTTCGAAAATGTTCTCATTTTCAAAAAGTTATTAGTAGTTTCAACAAATGTACTCATTTTCAATTTTGTTCCTTTTTTTTCAAAACATGTTTGAGATTTCCAAAGATGTTCGAGTCTTACAAATTTTGTTTGACTTTCAGAAAACATTGAATTTTGTGAAAAATAAAAATTCTGTTTGAAATTTCAAAAAAAAAAGATTAAATCTTTCGATCCCTATAGTTTACATAAACTGAGCTGCCAGATTTAGACAAAAACATTATGTATTATGGTGGGTAGGGACTTGGTTCACTCACGTTAGATCGTGTGTTCTATACTACTCATGCACACTGTTTTGGGACAAAACTTGATTATGTAGCTGATGTGTTCTCGGCTGAGGCTGCAGCTCTACGGGAGTGTTTCAAACTCGCAAACACAGCTGTTTGTAAATTTGTTCGTGTTCAAACAGACAGCCTAATTCTTGTGGAGGCTCTACAAGAAAACTTGGGGCATTCGATGATCGCAACGCCAATCCTAGAAGATTGCAAGTTACTGCTAGTTGATTTTCGGAAGGTCGTTTTAGAGCATTGTAATCGGGACTCTAATAAGGTAGCTCATGTGCTAGCACAAAATGGCCGTGTTGATCCATCAAACTTGTGGTTGGACTCACCGCCCTCTTTTATCTGAACTATTAGCAGGCGATGTAAGTGTTATTTGATTTAATAAAACTAGCCATGATGGCCTTTCCCAAAAAAAGCTGGCGCTGAATGCCCTCTTACCAGTGCCGGCCTATATACTTTCGTATTTCTTTTCGTCAAAGACACAAAAAAAGGTGCAGATGACAGGATCGATCCTATATCTCTGCGTACGAAAGGTCAATGGATTTTGGAAAAAAAGGTTCATTGCTTTTGAAAAAAAACTCCATGAATTTGAAAGGAATCCGCGCATTTAGGAAAAAGGAAAAACGATAAAGAAAGAAAAAACACAAAAACAGAATAAAAACATCATGAGAAAAAATCACAAAGTGACAACAAATCCATGAAATTTTACTCAAATTCATGAACCTTTTTCCAAAATTGATGATTTTTTCTAATTTGTTAACTTTAAAAAAAATCAATGAACTTTTTTCCAAATTCGATGAACTTTTTTCAAAACGAATGAACCTTTTCAAATTGATTAACTTTTTTTTCAAATTCAAAGAACTGTTTTCAAATTTTATGACTTTTTTAAATTAAACTACAACAGTAGCATCAATTATACCAGTAGAACTGGATATAGCAACTAAACCATGATATTCCAACAAGGACGGCGGCGACAGGGCTTCTTGGCTCCATCGCGCGTGGATCCGATGCAAGACGAATCTGACAGGCAAGGGCGTCGCGATGCGGAGGGTCGCGACAGTGCGATCCCGCTTCCTAGCGGCTACATTGGGAGGCGGGTGATGCAGATGTGGCCTTTGGTGGCGGGGTCCGTTGGGTCTTGGTGGCGGCGGCGATCTCGCCAGATCCATCGTCCCAAGGACCAGGTGGCACCAGCTGCGAACAGTGACGGTTGGGATCCCTAGATGCCGGTCACGACCCCTACTTCCCGCGCGACGGCCACCCCTCCCAGGCTGCAGCTCGCGCCGTCCTGACCCGGGCGGCAAACCCTGGCCGGCGAGCCGTCCCTGTGATCTTGCACGCCGTTCCTGGTCGGCCATGGCTCCCGCCGCCCTCTTCCTCCATCCTCAATGCTGACCAAGCAGTTCCGCCGTCCCTCTTCTCGACCTTCGCCCGCGAGCTCGAGCCTCTCCACGTGCCATGGATGCGAGCTTCCCACACGCCGCCTACCGTCGGACTTATGGAAGATGACAGACTTGAGACGATTTCGTCGGGAATCTCCCGATCTAGTTTAGAGGCAAGATGACGGTCGTGAGACGATTTGTAGGGACTTGAAAACACTCAATGACAACAACAATGCAAAATATGGTATCCTCTAAACATATGATGCCATGGATTGGTCATGTTGAACTACTTATACTTACCATACATATATAACAAATAACTGGGAAACAATGTATAAATAAAAAATATAAAAATATCGACGGCGAGAACGTCAAAGAGGAGGGCACCGCCTCTCCGTGATTCTCGAATATTGTGGTTTTTTCACAGAGAAATAACTTTTTACAAACATATTTTAGTAACATTATTTTTAGCAGCATATATATGTTATATTGCTTTGAAATATTATTTTTTCATCAAAAAAATAGAGTCTATTTATCCTTACCGCTAAACACCCTTCCTAACTATCCACGATTACTGTTAGTCTAAACCAAATCACACGGCGTCTTCACGGGCGATTGGATCTGAGCTTGAGGCGGAGATGGCGGAGGACGGAGGCAGAGGCCGCCGTCTCTGCCGGTCGACGACGGAGAAATGGCCGCAACCGAGGAGGACGGCCATGGAGGGGAGGGTGCTTCCTCGATCCGGATGAGGGGAGCAGCAGCTGCGACCTCGATGCGGATGAGGAGAGCAGCAACCGCGCCCCTGTTCTTCGCGGCGCGGCGGCCGGCTGCCTCGGCTAGGAGCTTTGCCCTCTTATTCCCGCGCGGTGCAGCGGCGACCTGAGGACGAGTTCGAGGCACAGTGGTGGTTACAGCACACGACGCCGGGGGAGGCGGCGGTGCTTCCTTGCCTCGTCTGTTCTCCTTATCTGAGGTCCGTCCGACGGCAGATGCACACCCGACGTCGTCATGGAGGCTCCGACCCCGAGGCACCCTCCCTGCTTCCTTCTGGTTGCATCTCCCCCAGGTGAGCTCCTTCTTTCTTCAGTTCCTCGTAATTATTTTTCATTCTGCAGTAGGGTATGGGTGTCCGGGTCTCTTTTAACTTAATCCCCACAAATTCTCACATTGCTATGTGCATATTCTATTTTATCCATGCCTACACGGTGCACAACAGAACTCCTAGCAGGCTTGCAATATCACGCGTAAGGGAAGATGTGTGCCTCTCTGGCTAGCACCTGCTCGATCAAATGCCTAGCCATTTCTATCGTTTATTGTAGGAAATATAAGGTGCACCCAAATAGGAGGCCATTCTGTGCAGCCTAGTCTTTTTAGTTCTAGGAATCCTATGGTAGAGGGTGGTGTTAGTTCTATAAATAACTTTCAGACATTTGTAGTTTTTCAGGTTGTAGCGTGACAACTTTGATCAAAATTTGTTTCAGTTGACTCTACATTCCATTCGTTGATTTTGTGTTCTTAACTGAAACTAGAGTTTGTTGATGGAAGTGACTTGGATTAGTATTCTTCTCTTTGCTATGCTAATATTCACCTTGTTCAGTTGACCCCACTTTCCGTTCATTGATTTTGTGTTCTTAAATGAAAGCAGAGTTTGTTGGTGTAAGTGACTTGGATCAGTATTCTTCTTTTTGCATATGCTAATATTCACCTCTAACAGCTGCTAAAGTATCATGGCATTATATCAAACTCTTCTCTGCCCAAATTTTCCAGGCTCGAAGAGAGGAAGAGTAGGCCGGCGGCAAGGATCCAGTGACGAGCGCCTCCGTAGTGCAGATACTTTGGATCTATGTGCTTTGGCCAAATTGGTCGAGCCTGAGACTGATTGGAAGGTAATATTGTTCATGCTCTTTGGTGATGAGATTGATTAACTTTCTTCCATATTAAAAAAATCAAACTAAATGCTCTTATATGTATTACAGACCTTTTCTGATATCCTTGAATTAGCCGTGGAAGGCAGAGGAAGTAGAGATAAAAATGTATCATGCTTTTCTCTTCTTTTAAGCATTTCATCTGTTTGATTCATTTTAACAGTAAAATGATTTCCTTTATTCATACGTGATTTGGAAGTGACTCTCACTCATGTGAGGTTTAGCATTAGGGATATTTCCATATGTCTACTTTGAGCTCATTTTATCATCTTTTTTGTTAGCGCCTTCCTGTTCTTCATTCATGTTAGACAGCGGTCCATGTACAGACCAAGAACAAAAAGCTGCTTATGAATGGTTTGAGTGGAGGTATAAACAAATTGTGGTCTTTTGGCTAATTGGTTGGATGACTACTTTCACTTTTTACCTTGCACAAAATAGCCGATTCCTTGGTTTCCCTTTATGTTTTTTTCTCGCAAATGGCTCCGTGATTTCTAATGCTGGCCATTTTGTTGGTTCATTGTGGCACAGTTGGAAGCAACCGCATATAAATGTGTAAGTGGCATCATGATTTGGGACACCACAACGACATTTTGCTCATATCATAGTGCATACAACCTTTTTCACATGTGTTATCTTATTGTACCATGGATATGCATTGCATATGTATATTCATTTGTTGTATGCTTTACAGGACAGATGGGCCTGGAAGATACACCAGAAACAGAAGAAAATTTTCTCAAAATTGCGAAAGAGAGCTATAGAGGCCGGTGATCAACTCTAAGCTCCACTTACAAGGCATACAAAACAGATGCAGCTAGATTGGCTAATCTGCCGGAAGATTTACTACTGGAAGAGTGAATGGATGATTGAGTACTTTGGCACTGATTAAAAATTTCAGGTTATCTCTAAGATCACTCTTTGTCTACTATGTGTTAAAATGAAATAGCTTTTCTGACGGGTTATATTTGGTTTTGATGAATTGATAGGAACACAACCGACGCTAAGAACGGAACATGGTCTAACACAGAGTCCCAGGATGTTTAAGTGAGTACACTGACTTTTGGTTATTCTATAGTTATTCAATGATGTGCGTTCGGCATACTTCTGCATCAGCTGGGATTATTCATGTGTTGGATCGTGTTATTCTTGTTTCATCTTTTATAGTGTCAATATTGATGCGGCACCTATAATTGTTCTTTCCGTTTTGAGGACAAAACACATTAAAAGGTTGAAAACAAAGAAACTGAAACCCATGGTCCACTTTCAAGTGAGCATGTCATTGGCCTTCATAATTAGCTAGCTGCTTCTTCTCTTTCACCATGCGTTGCTGCTGCATTGAGTCACAACTTAAAAAAATGAATATGTGCTAGCTAGGGACATGAACTTAATTGAGACTATAGATTGAGTCACAACTTAAATCAATAGCGGAAGCTTTAAGTACATGTACTTGTGTATACGCTTTAGACATTTACACTTGTAAGATTGTTCTGACCCCTAAGTTACATGCTTGCTGACACAGTATTACTCCTCTAGTTAGTCTGGCAACAGTTCTTTTTAACAATGGGGCTGGAATAATTGTATGGCATATGTTATGTTGGACTCATCAACTAGTTTTTTATTTATTTCTTGATTGCAGGATCTAAAGAACTAGCTCGACTGGACTCTAGATCACGGACAGTTTAGTCTTGGCACTTAATTGGGATGGCTAAATTACATTTGAGTTTCATTTGATGGATATTTACTATGAGAATTATGAATTTTATTAATGTACATGTTATACGTATGGTTTTGAATATTGTAATTGAATGTCTGTATTTTTTTAGGTTGGAATAGGCTATTGCCACAGCCCATTTTTGGTTGCCACATGTTAGCACCACGAAAATTAAAATTGTCGCAATAGTTTCTCGCTACAAACATTTCACCCGTTGTGATACCTACTTATCACCACAAAAACTATTATGTTACAATTTCTTGTTACGGCGACCGAAATATTTGTTGCCATAAGTTAATGCCACAAATGTAGCGGTTCGTGGCAAAATACCTAATGCCATGAAAACAAGGATTGTTGCCATAGTTTTTTGCCACAATTGACTATTGCCACGAAAGAGTATGTACCACGAAACGAGCATCGTTGGCATAACTTGTTGCCACAAATTTCTATCTCCACGAGCTATCAGTCGCCACGATTCTTTACATGTTTCATTAAAGCTATCTCCACAAAGCAAATTGTGGCATCACGTGAGTGTTGCCACGGAAAAACATGTGGCGACTTCCCACATGGTTGTTGCAATAGCACACTTTATTGCCACGATTGCTTTTTTGTGGCAATAACCTATTACCATGCGTCCAGTCGCAACGGCTGCCAACGAACGATGTATCGTAGCAATAGGTACTTATCGCCACAAATTGGCATGTATTGTGACGAACGATTTTGTTGCAATAGACCCGGATCCTTGTAGTGCTCGCCATCGCCGTGCGCCCCTGCGTCATCGCTATCGCCGCGCGCCCCTGCCCCGCCGTCGCCGTCGCCGTCGCCCCTACCTGATGTAGACCAAACCTCATGGTGAGATCCGATCTGTCGTTGCGGCCTGATATTTCACGACAGTCCACCTTCAACAGCAATAACCTCTCGCCCGGGCACGCGATGTACGCGAAATAGAGGGATTGAATCTGACGGTCCAGCAAGAGAAAACCAATCTCGATGACGGTACTCAAACGCAAAACAATTTCCTCGCATAAATCGCAACAAAGATGTTTTCTAAAGCTTCCTCCAAAACTTAGGGATTTTTAGACAGCTTCCCGAAAACTCGATACGCGGGTCTACGCTAAAAACACATCGTGTTTATTATCAAAATATAACCTCCCTTTTACAAAGAACTAGTTTGGCTTTATATAATAGCCGCACCCTAACTATCTTGGAAAGAAGAATTGCAACGTACTTAAAACAACTGAAGGTAACACGTAAGAATATCTAAACCGACTTGAAAGATTGAAAGAAAATAAAACTAGTACTAGCTTTCGTGCATGAGCTGGTTTGTGCATGGGTTGGGTCAATTTGGGTGGGCCCCAACAAATATCCTTCAAGCCAAAAACTCCCAAATAAATGACCTTCTCACGTACATGGCTTCCTTGATTGGCAGGAGAAGAAAGAATAATATTCTTCTTCTTTTGATTCTTACGTTGGACTCCTTGGTGCCTCCTCCTGAACGTAGCTTACCAAAATAACTAAAGTATTCTTTTCCTTCGTTTCCTCTTGATGCATGAAAGCCCAACACCGAAGGAATTATCATCTTAACCTGAACAGGCTTCTCTTCTCTCCTGATGCACATCGCTTGCAACGCTTCAGCATGCATGCATCTATCTACTAGTGGTTGCTCATATTCGAAACTTAACTGTGGGTGTTTTGATATACATCGCTCCATATCAGCTCCAGTCAAAACCGCGTCAATTTTTGAATTTAAATTACGCGTGGTTGTATCATCCTCTCCCCCTTGAAACGAAACCGTCCCCGGTTTCGAGTCAATCTCTTTTGCAATATTTTGATCTGCAGATTGAACAACGGCAGTAAAAATTTCAGCAACTTCGGCCTTCTTCTTGTCTTCTTCTTCATGCTCTTTTATCTTCTCAAAATGTTCTTTCCTCCAAGAAAGAAAACGTTCCTCACCCATTGGCATGAGGTTGTACTTCTTATCCCTCTTGACGGTATATGTGTGTGTGTTTTGCAATCATACACCACATCATGCTCTTTGTACCATGGCCTGCCCAATAACAAATGACATCAAATCATCGGTGCCGGAATCACGTCACAGAAAATCTCGCAAAAATAATTTCCCAACAAGAACGGTACCTTAGTTTGGTGCGTGACAGTGAGCACTTCACAACCCCAACGGGACAAGTATGTTTGTGCTCGTGGTGTCATTGATAGATCTAGCTTCTCCACCATCTCAATGCTTGTAGCATTGATCAAACTCATGTGGTCGATTGTCATGCCACATGATCTCTCCTCTACCACAACACGAGTATGAAAAAGCCCATCCCATCGACCTTCCTCCTCCAGTTGAAATTCATAGCTTAGCTTCCATGATAATCCAGTCATCTCCTACACAGTGTCGTGAACAACCTCGCTCTGAATACCACGTGATGTAGACCGAACCTCTTGGTGAAATCCGATCGGTTGTTGCGGCCGGATCTTTCACGACAGTCCACCTTCAGCAGCAGTAACCTCTCGTCCACGCATGCGATGTATGCGAAATAGAGGGATTGAATCTGACGGTCCAGCACGAGAAAACCAATCTCGACGACGGTACGTACTCACGCACAAAACAATTTCCTTGCAGAAATCGCAACAAAGAGGTTTTCTAAAGCTTCCTCCAAAACTTAGGGATTTTTAGACAGCTTCCCCCAAAACTCGATATCGGGGTCTACCCTAAAAACACATCGTGTTTATTATCAGAATATAACCTCCCTTTTACAAAGAACTAGTTTGGATTTATATAATAGCCGCACCCTAACTGTCTTTTTTAACACAGTACAAACGCAAGCGCTCATATACACGCGCATATACTCACCCCTATGAATGCGGGAAACGGTTCGAACCGGCGCGCCGGCTGAACGCTCCACCGGTCGTGCGCGGCTCGCTGGATCAAGTTAGATCCTACGGCCCAGCAACGCATGCGCCCCACCTTATCCCTTCGCTCCGCTTATCTCCTTCATCGTCTTCCCCACATCTTTCTCTTTCTGTTTCTTTAACCTCGTGCACAGGCCTCTCTCTCCTCTTCCTCCCTGACCTCTCTCTCCTCCTTTCAGGCCTCTCTCTCCTCTTGTCTGGTCGCGAGGTTCGGCTTTCTCGCGCGTGTCATGAAGCTAGTTCACGGGGAGGCTGCATGTTGCACGGTGTGGCCATGGCCTGTGAGCTCTCGGCATGGCCTGCGAGACCACAGGAAGTTTTGTGAGCTGCAACCGGCGAGGGCGTTTGCTAGAACCGGCTAAGCAGGAGTTGTAACCAGCGACACCAACTGCTGGTGCGGCAAAAGCTTCAACCAATGTGTAAAATAGCTTCAACCAGCAAAGGATAGAGCTTCAAACCCATGGAAAAAAGCTTCATGGGGTGTGGGAAAAAAGCTTCAACGACAGAAAAAAGCTTCAACCAGTGTGTGAAAAAGCTTCAACCGGCGAAGGAGGAAGCTTCAACCATGGAAAAAAAGCTTCAATCGATGTGGAAAAAAAAGATTCAAACTGTGGAAAAAGTTTCAACCGGCGCGAAAAAAGCTTCAACCAGCACAAAAAAAAGCTAAACCAGTGCGACATGCTGATGATGGTGTGGGCTGCGGGCGACGGCATGGCGGTGCTACGACGGCGACGGGTGAACCTTTTTTGCTACGGTGAGCGACGAGTGCGGCAACACCAATGAGTTTTTTTTGCTGCAACCTCCATGTTTTTTTGCTCGACCAACGGACTTTTTTGCTACTTCCGGCAACCCGAGTAGAGTACAGTTCGCGAGCTCGTCGTCGAGGGTGCCTCCACCGGGGGACCGTCGCCACCGGAGTTGTGGCGTCGCATCGGTGCTCTGAGCCGTCGCCATGGGGAGCTACAACCACGGGCACACACTGCTGCACTGGCGTAGCCGACGAGAAACGTAGGAGACGACGGTGGCGTGGGCGGCGACCGGCGGTGAGGGCGGCGACCGGCAGCGAGGGCAGCAACATGCGAGACGAATCGAGGGGCTGTGCTTCGAGGCGGGGCATGTCGATTGTCAATGGCAGTTGGAGTTTTTCTCCAAGAAGATGGCGTCGGGGGAGGAAGGGAAACAGATCATGCGGTGTGTACGGGCGTTGACCCTACTGAATCGGGTGGCTGGCATGCGACTGGCCCAAATTTGGGCCGGCGTGCCGGCGCCTAACGCTTCCCTATGAATGCACACACGCACACCCTACCGCTATGAGCACCTCTTAAAGACTGAGTCGGCACATCATCTTGAAAATTACGAAGTCACCATAGCGCTGCCCTATGAATGCACACACGCACACCCTACCCCTATGAGCACCTCTTAAAGACTTAGTCGGCACATCATCTTGAAATTTATGAAGTCACCATAGGCACCTCGTTGTCGACGGAAACGTCTCCTCCCACTGAATGCGCATCGCCGGAAGTCCTGAAATAAATCCAGGAATAAATGCGAGCACCAGGATTTGAACCCTGGTGGGCTGGGATACCATAGTCCTTCTAACCATCCAACCACAGGTTGGTTCGCACTCTAACTATCTTGGAAAGCAAGACTTGCTACGTACTTAAAACAGCTGAAGGTAACACGTAAGCATATCTAAACCAACTTGAAAGATAGAAAGAAAATAAAACTAGTACTAGCTTTCGTGCATAAGCTAGTTTGTGCATGCGTTGGGCCAATCTGGGTGGGCCCCAACCGATATCCGTCAAGCTCAAAAGCTCCGAAATAAATGCCCTTCTCATGTACATAGCTTCCTTGATTGGCAGGAAAAGAAAGAATAATATTCTTCTTCTTTTGATTCTTACGTTGGACTCCTTGGTGTCTCCTCCTGAACGTAGCTGACCAAAATAACTAAAGTATTCATTTCCTTCGTTTCCTCTTGATGCATGAAAGTCCAACACCGAAGCAATTATCATTTTAACCTGAACAGGCTTCTCTTCTCTCCTGATGCACATCGCTTGCAACGCTTCAGCATGCATGCATCTATCTACTAGTGGTTGCTCATATTCGAAACTTAACTGTGGGTGCTTTGAAATACATCCCTCCATATCAGCTCCAGTCGAAACCGCGATGATCTCCGAATTTAAATTACGCGTGGTTGTATCACTACCCCGACGCCGCCATCGCCGTGCCCTGCCCCCACATCGCCGCCCCCAATGAGCTTGCCGCCCCTCTGCTCATTATATATGATGATATATATGGTTCTTGATGATATATATGGTTCTTGATGATATATATATCAGGAGAACCATATATATCATCAAGAACCATATATATCATGATATGATGATGATGATATATAGATGATTTTCATTATGGTGATATATATATAGATTATTTCCATTATGGTGATATATAGATTATTTTTTCTTTAGAATTTTTGTGTAGATGATATGATGATGATGATTTTTAGATGATGATGATGATATATAGAGTTCTTTGATTGTGATGATAGATGATGATGATATATAGAGTTCGATTGTATGAAAACTAGGTCAATTGTTTTTTGTAGCTCCTCGTAGCCACCACCACTGCCATTGATACGTCTCCAACGTATCTATAGTTTTATTATTATTCCATGCTATTATATTACTTGTTTTGGATGTTTACTCGGCTTTAATATGCTCTTTTATATTATTTTTGGGACTAACCTATTAACCGGAGGCCTAGTGCCAGTTTCAGTATTTTTTTTTATTTTAGAGTTTTGCCGAAAAGGAATACGAAACGGAGTCCAAACGGAATGAAACCTTCGCGATGATCTTTTTTGGACTGAAAACAAACCAGAAGACTTGGAGTTGAAGTCAGAAACACCACAAGGCATCCACGAGGCAGGAGGGTGTGCCTAGGGGGGTAGGCGCGCCCCCGCCCTCATGGGCCCATTGTAGCTCCACCGACGTACTTCTTTTGCCTATATATACTGTTATTCCGAGAAACATCAGGGAGCCACAAAACCACTGTTCCACCGCCGCAACCTTCTATACCCGTGAGATCACATCTTGGGTCCTTTTCCGGCATCCTGTCGAAGGGGGAATCGATCATGGAGGGCTTCTACATCAACACCATTACATCTCTGATGAAGCGTGGGTAGTTTACCACAGACCTTCGGGTCCATAGTTATTAGCTAGATGGCTTCTTCTCTCTCTTTGATTCTCAATATAAAGTTCTCCTCGATGTTCTTGGAGATCTATTGGATGTAATATTCTTTTGCGGTGTGTTTGCCGAGATCCGATGAATTGTGGATTTATGATCAGATTATCTATGAATATTATTTGGTTCTTCTCTGAATTATTATATGCATGTTTTGATATCTTTGCAAGTCTCTTCGAACTATCGGTTTAGTTTGGCCTACTAGATTGATCTTTCTTGCAGTGGGAGAAGTGCTTAGCTTTGGGTTGAATCTTGCGGTGTCCTTTCCCAGTGACAGTAGGTGCAGCAAGGCACATATTGTATTGTTTCCATCGAGGATAAAAAGATGGGGTTTATATCAGATTGCTTGAGTTTATCTATCTACATCATGTCATCTTGCTTAATGCGTTACTCCGTTCTTATGAATTTAATACTCTAGATGCATGCTGGATAGCGGTCGATGTGTGGAGTAATAGTAGTAGATGCAGAATCGTTACGGTCTACTTGACACGGACGTGATGCCTATGTTCATGATCATTACCTTAGATATCTTCATAATTATGCACTTTTCAATCAATTGCTCGACAGTAATATGTTCACCCACCATAATACATGCTATCTCGAGAGAAGCCACTAGTGAAACCTATGTCCCCCGGGTCTATTTTCCATTATATTGCATCTCTTTAAATCTCGTTTACTATTTTGCAATCTTTACTTTTCAATCTATACAACAAAAATACCAAAAATATTTACTTTACTATCTTCATTAGATCTCACTTTTGCGAGTGGTTGTGAAGGGATTGACAACCCCTTTATCGCGTTGGTTGCAATGTTCTTGATTGTTTGTGCAGGTACTAGGTGACTTGTGCGTCGTCTCCTACTGGATTGATACCTTGGTTCTCAAAACTGAGGTAAATACTTAAGCTACTTTGCTGCATCACCCTTTCCTCTTCAAGGGAAAAACCAACGCAAGCTCAAGAGGTAGCAAGAAGGATTTCTGGCGCCGTTGCCGGGGAGATCTACGTCAAGTCAAGCCATACCAAGTACCCATCATAAACTCTTCTCCCTCGCATTACATTATTTCCCATTCGCCTCTCGTTTCCCTCTCCCCCACTTGTAAAACGATTTTCGAAAATCTTTGCCTTTTTTTCGCCCCTCTTCCGTTCGTATCTTTTCGCTTGCTTCTTGTGTGTTCTTTCCTTAGTGCGGTTTGTTGCCATCATGTCTAAAACTGGGGAGGTTATCATTGAAAAAGATAGTAGAAACGATGGGGGAAACTTGGATGCTTTTGATAATCCTCATGAAGAACCTACTATTTTGCACACTAAAAAGTTCCAGATTGGTAGTGGTAATATTATTGGAAAATGAGTTATTCAAGATTTCTTTACTTGTGCCAGTGCTTTGCCCACTATAGTTGGGTCTATTCTTCATAGAACTAGTAGTCTTGCAGATGCTATATCTTTGCTCATAATTGAACTTGAAAGACAATTTATCCACATGCATCCTTGCATACAAAGGATTTTTCTAGAGTTTTCTAATATTGAGCATTCTTCTGTTAAGCGAGCGGCTACCATCTTTCTAGCACATGAGTTCAGATTTATAATGAAAGAGGCCAATGAAATTTTTGCGCATTATAGGGTGGATGCTAGTCGTCCTCCCATAGAAGCGATTCTTTTTAATCAAGAAGACATAATGCGTTTACGATATTTAGATCATGTTGCTTATAATGAAAAACTTAGAAAAAGGGTTCCGACTGATGTTCTAGTTGGTAGGATTTCTGAACTTAATGATAATTTTGCTATTCAGAACAATGGGTAAGGTTTTCCTCTTGAACAAAGGGTCATGACTTTTTGCCAAAAGAATGCTTATAATGATGAATTGGTTGAGCAATATGAAGGGCCAAATGAGGAACCGATTCCTCCCGAGCTTCATCTTGGGGACTTTTGTCCCATTAAATTTAGCCCTTGTGGTTACTTTTGCTTGCCACAAAGAAAACTTGCTGCTGAACATTGGGAGTACGAGATGAGTTTTCACGATTTACCCTATCATTATTATGGCCATAGCTAGATCTATTCGTGTTTTTATGCCTAGATAGGGGCGTTAAACGATAGCGCTTGTTGGGAGGTAACCCAATTTTATTTTTGTTCTTTGCTTTTTGTTCCTGTTTAGTAATAAATAATTCATCTAGCTTCTATTTAGATGAGGTTTTATGTTTTAGTTAGTGTTTGTGCCAAGTAGAACCTTTGGGAAGACTTGGGTGAAGTCTTTGCGATCTTGCTGTAAAAAAACAGAAACGTTTGCGCTCACGAGAATAGCTGTCATTTTTCTAGAAGAGTGATTTTAGGTTGATTCATTTCGAAGATGATTAACAGACAAATTCTTCATGTCCACCAATTTATTTCAGAATTTTTGGAGTTACAGAAATATTCAAAAGTTATAGATTTCTACAGACTGTTCTGTTTTTGACAGATTCTGTTTTTCGTGTGTTGTTTGCTTATTTTGACGAATCTCTGAGTAGTATCGGGGGGTATGAACCATAGAAAAGTTGGAAAACAGTAGGTTTAACACAAATATAAATAAATAATGAGTTCATTACAGTGCCTTAAAGTGGTGGTTTATTTTTTTATACTAACGGAGCTCATGAGATTTTCTGTTGAAGTTTTGTGTTGTGAAGTTTTCAAGTTTTGGGCAAGGATTTGATGGATTTTGGAATAAG
Source organism: Triticum dicoccoides (assembly GCF_002162155.2). Taxonomy (NCBI): domain Eukaryota; kingdom Viridiplantae; phylum Streptophyta; class Magnoliopsida; order Poales; family Poaceae; genus Triticum; species Triticum dicoccoides. Next base: position 671,924,216 of record NC_041386.1, on the reverse strand, counting down.
GAGTGGCTGGAGCCTAAGCTTGGTGATGCCCAAGACACCCCAAGGTAAAATTTAAGGACAACCAAAAGCCTAAGCTTGGCCAGCCCCTCTTTCGTCTTCGTCTATCGGTAACTTTACTTGAGGTTATATTTTTATTCATCACAAGATATGTGTTTTGCTTGGAGCATCTTGTATGATTTGAGTCTTTGCTTCTTAGTTTACCACAATCATCCTTGCTGTACACACCTTTTGGGAGAGACACACATGAATTGGAATTTATGAGAATACTCTATGTGCTTCACTTATATCTTTTGAGCTTGGAAATATTGCTCTAGTGCTTCACTTCTATCTTTTTAGAGCATGGCGGTGGTTTTATTTTATAGAAATTATTGATCTCTCATGCTTCACTTATATTATTTTGAGAGTCTGTTAGAACAACATGGTAATTTGCTTTGGTTATAAAATTAGTCCTAATATGATGGGCATCCAAGATGGGTATAATACAAACTTTCATATAAAGTGCGTTGAATACTATGAGAAATTTGATTCTTTATGATTGTTTTGACATATGAAGATGGTGATATTAGATTCATGCTAGTAGAGTAATTGTGAATTTGAGAGATACTTGTGTTAAAGTTTGTGATTCCCTTAGCATGCACGTATGGTGAACCGTTATGTGATGAAGTTCGAGCATGATTTTTTTATTGATTGTATTCCTTATGTGTGGAGGTCGGGATCACGCGATGTTTAACTCCTGCCAACCCTTCTCCTAGGAGCATGTGTGTAGTACTTTGTTTTGATTACTTCTAGATATTTACAATAAGAATGTTAGTTCTTTATGACTAATGTTGAGTCCATGGATTATACACACTCTCACCTTTCCACCATTGCTAGCCTCTCTAGTACCGCGCAACTTTCGCCAGTACCATACACCCACCATATACCTTCCTCAAAACAGCCACCATATCTACCTATTATGGCATTTCCATAGCCATTTCGAGATATATTGCCATGCAACTTTCCACCGTTCCGTTTGTTATGACATGCTCCATCATTTTCATATTGCCTTGCATGATCATGTAGTTGACATCGTATTTGTGGCAAGGCCACCATTCATAATTTTTCATACATGTCACTCTTGAATCATTGCACATACCGGTACACCGCCGGAGGCATTCACATAGAGTCATAATTTGTTCTAAGTATTGAGGTGTAATCTTGAGTTGTAAGTAAATAAAAATGTGATGATCTTCATTATTAGAGCATTGTCCCAGTGAGGAAAGGATGATGGAGGCTATGATTCCCCCACAAGTCGGAATAAGACTCCAGACGAAAAAAAGGGGCCATAAAAAAAGAGAGAAAAGGCCCAAATAAAAAAAATAATGAAAGAAAAAGAGAGAAGGGGCAATGCTACTATCCTTTTACCACACTTGTGCTTCAAAGTAGCACCATGATCTTCATGATAGAAAGTCTCCTATGTTGTCACTTTCATATACTAGTGGGAATTTTTCATTCTATAACTTGGCTTGTATATTCCAATGATTGTCTTCCTCAAAGTGCCGTAGGTCTTCATGAGCAAGCAAGTTGGATGCACACCCACTTAGTTTCTTGTTTGAGCTTTCATACACTTATAGATCTAGTGCATCCGTTGCATGGCAATCCCTACTCAATCACATTGATATCTATTGATGAGCATCTCCATAGCCGTTGATATTCCTAGTTGCTGTGAGACTATCTTCTCCTTTTGTCTTCTCCACAACCACCATTCTATTCCACCTATAGTGCTATGTCCATGGCTCACGCTCATGTATTGCGTGAAGATTGAAAAAGTTTGAAAATACTAAAGTATGAAACAATTGCTTGGCTGAAACCGGGGTTGTGCTTGATTTAATTATTTTGTTTGATGAAGATGGCGCATAACCAGACTATATGATTTTGTTGGGATAGCTTTCTTTGGCCATGTTATTTTGAGAAGACATGATTGCTTTGTTAGTATGCTTGAAGTATTATTATTTTTATGTCAATATTAAACTTTTTCTTGAATTTTGCGGATCTGAACATTCATGCCACAATAAAGAAATTTACATTGAAGAAATATGCTAGGTAGCAGTCCACATCAAAAATTATATTTTTATCATTTACCTACTCGAGGACGAGCATGAATTAAGCTTGGGGATGCTTGATACGTCTCCAACGTATCTATAATTTTTGATTGTTCTATGCTATTATATTATCTGTTTTGGATGTTTAATGGGATTTACCATGCTCTTTTATATTATTTTTGGGACTAAAACCGGAGGCCCAGTGCCAATTACAATTTTTTTTGCCTATTTTAGAGTTTTGCAGAAAAGGAATACCAAACGGCGTCCAAACGGAATGAAACCTTCGCGATGATCTTTCTTAGACCAAAAGCAAAACAGAAGACTTGGAGTTGAAGTCAGAAATGCCACGAGGCATCCACGAGGCAGGAGGGCGCGCCCAGGGGGTAGGCATGCCCCCACCCTCCTGGGCCCTCATAGCTCCACCGACGTACTTCTTTCGCCTATATATACTCTTATACCCTAGAAACATCAGGGAGCCACGAAACCAATTTTCCACTGCAGCAACCTTCTGTACCCATGAGATCCCATCATGGGGCCTTTTCTGGCGTCATGCCGGAGAGGGAATCAATCACGAAGGGCTTCTACATCAACACCATTACCTCTCCGATGAAGCGTGAGTAGTTTACCACAGACCATCGGGTCCATAGTTATTAGCTAGATGGCTTCTTCTCTCTCTTTGATTCTCAATACAAAGTTCTCCTTGATGTTCTTGGAGATCTATTTGATGTAATATTCTTTTGCGGTGTGATTGCCGAGATCCGATGAATTGTGGATTTATGATGAGATTATCTATGAATATTATTTGGTTCTTCTCTGAATTCTTATATGCATGATTTTATATCTTTGCAAGTCTCTTTGAATTATCGGTTTAGTTTATGTGACACTCCAAAAAATTTTATTTAATTTTCAACAAAAACCTTGTTGGATTTGAAGAAGGCCATTTAACCTTCCTAAAACCTCTCTCTCTCAAAACTTTTCCCCTTGGCAAGGACTTTGATTTTTGTATCTTCTGCAACCCTGGTATTTGGTTATTAAAAACCTTTCTTCTGAGTTTCCCTTCTCAAAAACATTTCTTGGAATTTATTTTCTTTCAAAAAGAAACCCTATGGGTTTTGGAGCTACTCTTTTGTTTTGAACCATCCTTGGTTTTACCATGCCTCATGTGGTAAATTCTCCCAAAACCCCTCCCTCCACTTTGGGGCAATCCAAACAGTCTGTCCCAACAAGTTCAATCCATTTTTGGATTTTAATCCATTTATTTTTCTCCCCAAAACAATTCTGTCATTTATTCTAAGCCTAGATGCTTTACAAAGGAAATGCCTGATTTACTTTGAGTTTTGATCTCAAACCAACTCCTCTGGATAGTCCCTAGCACGCACAACCTGGACCCATCAAGATCCACTCTTCGTCTTTTCAAAATTTTCAAGTTTCGACCTCTGCAAGTTTGGACCAGATTCATCATTTTTGGTGAAATTCATATTTTTCCTTTCTCCAAAAATCCCACCAAAATTCAGGCAGCCCCCAGATGCTTTGAGAGACCACCACACCAAAGATCAGCCCCAGATAAATTTTTCTCATGCTCGAATCATTTCATCAAACACTTGGCCGGCACTGTTCCTGTACGCTTTCAGTAAAATTCAGAAGTTTCAGAGTTATCTTCAGTGTCGTTTTTCGTCAGTGGCTTGTCATCAATCACCCGTGCACTCTGGCGCGTTGCGCATGGCCCCTTCTCCCTGACCAGAGCACCGCACGCCCTCTTGGATGGATGCAGGTGTCGGTGGGGCGAGCATCACCGACGCCGGCAGCTTCTGCGGTGGCAGAGCCACCCGTGGCGGCCAACGGAGCCAGCACCTGCTCGCTACGCCGTTCTGCGCCGCCCAACGCTCCCTAGCCCTCCGCGTGGCCTCATGCATGCCAGCACACACCGCAGCACCGTCACCGTGGCCCGGCAAGCACAGGGCGCGCCCTCTACCGCCGACGGGCCCCCGCCGCCCCGTTCAGCCAAAACCACCCAACACGCCCAATCCAGCCAAGGTTAGATGCTAAACGGATCCCGTGGACCTCCACATCGATGATCAACCTCCTAATCTCTCCGACCAAGCACTGCGCCGCCGTAACCATCACCGGAGATCCCTGTTCTCGGCCACCGCCTCGGATCACCTATAAAATGGAGTCCCGAGCTCGTTCTCGAGCACGCACCACCACTGCACCCCACTAGTACCCCGCCAAGCCACTAGGAGGACCTCGAGGAGGTCTCCTCCCCCAACTCCGACTGCCCCGATCCGCCTCGGCCACCAGCTCGATCCACTCCGGTGAGGCCATCCTCGCCGCCCTAATCTCGTCAGTAGTCTCCTCGGGAACCCAGTGATCTAACCCCGGCTTCAATTTGACCCCGCAGCCCTCCCCGACGAGATCCAACTCCACCCGAGCCGCCGTCCACCGGAGCAAGGACCACCGTCGACGTGGTGCTCACCGACGACCACCACCACCACCCACCGACGTGGAAGGACACCCTGAGCACGTAGGTACTCTCCGATCCTCCCAACTCGCCGTGGATCGCCGCCGGCGACCACCGCAGCTCTCGGGCGCCGACGAGCTCTATTCCTCCCCCTTTGAAATTTCAAACCCGATGGGTGGGACCCCTCATCAATGATTTCTCTTTTTCGAACCGTTTTCTGTTTTTATAAGTTGGCCCCTAGAAACTTTCTGTTTCATTACAGATGAGTCCCTGGATATAAAACCTTTATAACTTTTTAAGAAAAACTGATTTTTGATTGATTCTTTTTCTGTCATCTTTATTTTTCTGTCTAGTTTTTTGTCATATTTATTTGAAAAATATTTGGAACACCTTTTTGTGCACTCTCGGTATTTACGTTAGTATGTATTTTCTTATACCGTAGATACCAGAGGAGGTGACGGAACCGCGAACTTCGCCAAGTTAGACTCCGACTACTCCGAACCAGGCAAGCATGTTTGAACTTTTGATATGATGAGTGTTTGTTGCATGTTTGCATTTAGTAGTTTCATGGCATGTTTATGAGCATTTCGAGAAATGTTATATTTCATGCAAAGATGAGGCAAGTGAGTTCGAAAATCCATATGTTGTTGGATATAAGTTGCATGGCCATGTGATGGCATGAGAATGGGTAAGATGGCAGTGTTGTAGCATGCCAGTCTTATGCCAGACTGTTGACTCCAGTGTCAACGTGAATCAAGTCACGATCCCATTCGTTTCCCTTCCTGTACTACCACATGTTTTCCGCAAGGGATATGGCTTAGTAAGTTGCAAACCGCTTTCCTGGTACACAGCAAATAGAGAGGCCGTGATGAGGGTTCCATGGCCCTGGATGAAAGCCCATCATCCGGTCAGGGGGCATGGGTGTTTCCGGTTGGGACCGAGAGGGGGGCACCCCTTAGAGCGCGCGTATATAAATTTGATCCCATGCTATCCGAGGTTGTGACCTCCCCGTCTCAAAGTTTTTCTTGGACGTTGCCTAGGGTGATTCCTGGCATCGTGAGGTGGGATGGGTGTGTACTGGTTAGATGTGTTTCTACCGAAATACCGTAAACGGAACTAGTCCTCCGTGACTACAGAAATCCGTTGGCTGTGGGCAATTAGTACAAACTCTGCAGAGTCAAAAATCCTTTGAATCATCTTGTACATGTCCAAGTACTGTGTTCACCTTATCTTGTCAAAATGTCAGTCTCAGTGACAAAACTCCGGTGAACCACATGAGTGTTAAGTCCAGTTAAAAGTTTATTCCTGTGGATGGACTAACCCGTTTATTATTATGTGTTGAATATTTCCTACGAGTATTATATCTTCGTGAATTTATCAGATATGAATAATGAAATATACGCCCTTTCTGCGATGTCGCTCAGACGTCCGACTATGGCACACTTGTTATTTACTTTTGATATAAGCCCTTTCTGCGATGTCGCTCAGACGTACGACTGTGGCGCACTTGTTATTTACTTTTGATATAAGCCCTTTCTGCGATGTCGCTCAGGCGTCCGACTGTGGCACACTTGTTATTTACTTTTGATTTAAGCCCTTTCTGTGATGTCGCTCAGACGTTCGACTGTGGCACACTTGTTATTTACTTTCGATATAAGCCCTTTCAGCGATGTCGCTCAGACGTCCGACTGTGGCACACTTGTTATTTACTTTTGATATACGCCCTTTCTGCGATGTCGCTCAGTCGTCCGACTGTTGCACGATTGTCATTTACTGTGTCAGTCAGTCTCGTGCGATCCTGGATTTGGTCATTGTATTATATCCGCTTCCGCTACCCGAATAAATTCATCGAGCCTCACCTCGACGCTCGATGAGCTGCCAGTTTAGGAGTCATGTTATTCACTCCACTGTGACATTTCCACCACCACTATTATCTCGAGTCAGTAGCATGCCACCACACCCTGTGCCATAACCGCCCTTATGTACAATATTGGCGTGTTTGTAATAAATTGTTGAGCAACCTCAGCTCAACCCTGTAATATATTTAATGCTACTGGCCTTCAGTATCAATTATTTGTCTACCAGTAAGGATAACTCTTCCTATACTGGAATCAAAAGATCGATTTCTCAATAAGTATTTTATTGAAAAACCGGTCGTGACAGTTTGGCCTACTAGATTGATCTTTCTTGCAATGGGAGAAGTGCTTAACTTTGGGTTCAATCTTGTGGTGTCCTTTCCTAGTGACAGTAGGGGCAGCAAGGCACATATTGTATTGTTCCCATCGAGGATAAAAATATGGGGTTTATATCATATTGCTTGAGTTTATCCCTCTACATCATGCCATCTTGCTTAATGCGTTACTCCGTTCTTATGAACTTAATACTCTAGATGCATGCTGGAGAGCGGTCATGTGTGGAGTCATAGTAGTAGATGCAGAATCGTTTCGGTCTACTTGACACGGACGTGATGCCTATGTTCATGATCATTGCCTTAGATATCTTCATAATTATGCGATTTTCTATCAATTGTTCGGTAGTAATTTTTTCACCCACCGTAATACATGCTATCTCGAGAGAAGCCACTAGTGAAACCTATGGCCCCCGGGTCTCTTTTCCATTATACTTCATCTCTTTAAATCTTGTTTACTATTTTGCAATCTTTACTTTTCAATCTATACAACAAAAATACCAAAATCATTTATTTCACTATTATTAGATCTCACTTTTTGTGAGTGACCGTGAAGGGATTGACAACCCCTTTTATCATGTTGGTTGCAAGGTTCTTGATTGTTTGTGCACGTACTAGGTGACTTGTGCGGTACTAGGTGACTTGTGCGTCGTCTCCTACTGGATTGATACCTTGGTTCTCAAAACTGAGGGAAATACTTACGCTACTTTGCTGCATCACCCTTTCCTCTTCAAGGGAAAAACCAATGCAAGCTCAAGAGGTAGCAGCCGTCCCTGCTGTGACACCGATCCCCTCACGCCAGCCGCTGCTCCCTGCCCTGGCATCGAGCCCCTGACGCCGGCCATCGCTCCTTGCCCTAACGCCAAGCCCCCAATGTAGGCCGCCGCTTCCCGCCCCGACACCGAGCCCGACGATCTTTAGCTCATGTGAACATATTCCCATTGTTTTTTTGTTCATAGAAATTAGTTAAAATTTACCCAAGTTACTAAGTTAAAATGTTCATATATTCAAAATGAGTTAATTAAAAGAGTCACTAAGTTAAAATTTACCCCCTCCCTAATAATTTCGACATGAGGGGGGACATCGGACATGCATGAGAGAGAGGCGATTCGCTCGCCCGACCAACTGTCGAGGCCACCCAAACCCTAGAAGTGCGTCGCTGTCAATCTACCCCGGCTCTCCCTAATAAATTCAACATGAGGGGGGACGTCGGCCATGCATGAGAGAGAGGGGGTCCACTCACCCGATTACCTATGAAGGCCACCCAAACCCTAGAAGAAAGAGCGTTGTTGTCGATTTACCCCCTCCCTGATAACTTCGACATGAGGGGGGACACCGGACTTGCATGAGAGAGGCGGTCCGCTCGCCCAACCAACTATCTCGAGGCCACCAAACCCTAGAAGAAAGAGTGTCGTTGTCGATCTATCGTTGCCGACATAGGTCAATGGGGTAGAATGCATGGATAGTTTGATATCCTGCATAGCGATATTTTTGCAAAGTGTCCTCTCCTAAAAGTATAACCCCGATAACTTCGACATGAGGGGCACTAGTAGAAAAACGACCTTATGTTCACCTCATTAGTCCCGGTTCAATTACAAACCAGCACTAATGTGACCATTAGTGTCGGTTCCAATGGCTAGGCGGGCGACACTCATTAGTCCCGGTTCGTTTTGAACTTCTAGTACCGGTTCATGCCACGAACTGGCACTAAAGAGGTGGGGCAGGCTGCTATCAGGCTGGGGCCCCACCAACACCTTTACTCTCGGTTCATTGCACGAACCGGTACTAGAGGTGCACCTTTAGTCTCGGTTCGTATAACCAACCGGGACTAAAGATGCCTCAATATAAACCCTTCATCGAGCCTGAGCCCATTTCTCTCTATTTTCCCCTTTCATTCCTTCCTCTCCTCTGTTCTTCCCAATTGCTCGAGCTAATCCTTAATTTTTGCCCAAATTTGTCAAGATTTGAAGGCCCCCCATCCATCAAAGTGATCACAAAGGTTAGAAACTTTGTCCTTTTATCTCTCATACTTGATTAGCTCTTCCAATGCTATATAAGTATAGTAATTTGTGGGGTTTAGTTTGCGAGTAATTATATGTGGTAGTTTATTTGATTTATATGCAATTTGAGCATAAATTAACTCTTAGTTTGCATATGTAGGTGTGGTTTACTTAGTTCCTTCCTGTTCCTATCGTAACCACCGTCGATCGCCAGCACCGTCCCATCGCCGACACCACCTTGGTGAGCCTCTTGTTATTATCTTTTTTATATAAAAAATCATGTTTGTGTGATTTAGATATATAGTTACTTGTATAATTTTCTTATCCATACGATGTTTGTTATACATAGTGCCATGGTTTTGTTATCCGCCCCCGTCGGCCCTCGTCTGGTTTATGATTCAGAAGTGGTATATTCTCTTTTATAAGTATTTGTTGCATTTCGTCTTTATGAAAAAATCCCATCAAGTTGACATAGATATTTTTATCTAGGAGGTATGTGAACTGGAAATTCCAACGGACCCTCTTGTCGAGAGGTTAAATTTAGTTGAAAAAGAAAACGAGTATTTGAAAGAAAAAATGAAAAGAATTGAAGAAGAGAAGGTGAAACTGGAGTTCTACATTGTTGATGTCGTCGATGATCACAAGATCAAGATGGAGAAAATGCACTACAAGATTAGAAATATTAGAAAATATGCCATTGATAGTCAGGCTTGGTATCATTATGCTATTGGGCAATTGTTACCTTAGTTGCGATCTTGATCACATTTGTTGTTGCATTTTAATGCTTTAGCTAGAGTGTTTGTATGTTGTTTTATGAGAATAAGTGTGTATGAACTTTATGTATGAACTTGTATTAATTTGGGATTTTCGCTGCTGTGTAATGAAGATGAGCCGACAATGGATGTACGATGACCGATGCTCTCCCCAGTTTGTTAATGGCGTGCGTACTTTTCTGCTTGTGGCTAAAGACAAACAAGCGGGTGGATGGTTTTATGTGTTGTCCATGTGATGGATGTAAGAATGATTGGAATTACTCTAAGTCAAAAACCATTCACTCCACCTGTTTGTGTCCGGTTTCATGCCCCACTATAATTTTTTGACCAAGCACAGAGAAAGAGGGGTTATGATGGAAGACAATGAAGAAGAAGAGGACAACGACAACTATCCTGGCCATGGCTTCCCTGAATACGACAGTACAACAATGGGGGAAGAAGTTGGCCGGCAATGTGGGAACAAGCTGAAGAAGAGGCATCAGATGAGCCCGATGGTGATCTTTGTTGGGCCATTGCCGATGCAAAGAGAAACTGCGCAAGTGAAAAGGAGAGGCTGAAGTTATAGCGCATGTTAGAGGATCACAAGAAATCATTGTACCCAAATTGCGAAGCTGACAAGAAAAAGCTGGGCACCACACTGGAATTGCTACAATGGAATGTAGAGAATGGTGTATCTGACATGGGTTTTGGAAAGTTGCTAATAATGTTAAAGAAGATTCTTCCAAAGGACAACGAATTGCCCGAGAGTACGTACGAAGAAAAGAAGGATGTCTGCCCTCTATGATTAGAGTTGCAGAAGATACATGCATGTCATAATGACTGCATCCTCTACCGTGGTGAGTACGAGGATTTGAATGCAAGCCCGGTATGCGGTGCATTGCGCTATAAAATTAGCCGCGATGACCCTGGTGATGTTGAGGGCGACCGCCCCAGGAAGAAGATTCCTGCCAAGGTGATGTGGTATGCTCCTATAATACCACGGTTGAAACGTTTGTTCCAAAACAAAGAGCATGCCAAGTTGATGCGATGGCATAGAGAAGACCGTAAGAAAGACGGGAAGTTGAGAGTACCCACTAACTGGTCGCAGTGGAGAAAACTTGAGAGGAAGTGGATGGACTTTGCAGATGACGCAAGGAACATATGGTTTGGTCTAAGCGCAGATGGCATTAACCCTTTTGGGGAGCAGAGCAGCATCACCTGGCCTGTGACTCTATGTATGTATAACCTTCCTCCTTGATTGTGCATGAAGCAGAAATACATTATGATGCTAGTGCTCATCCAAGGCCCTAAAAAACTTGGCAATGACATTGATGTGTACCTAAGGGCATTAGTTGAAGAACTCTTAAAGCTGTGGAATGAAAAAGGCGTGCGTGCGTTGGATGGGGACAATGAGGAAGAATTTGACCTACATGCGTTGTTGTTTGTGACCATGAATGATTGGCCTACTCTCAGTAACCTTTCAGGATAGGCAAACAAGGGATACCGCACATGCACACACTATTGGGATGATACCGACAATATATATTTGAATAATTGTAATAAGAATGTGTACCTGGGACATCATCGATTTCTTCTGAGCAGGCATCCCATAAGAAAGAAAGGCAAGTATTTCAAAGTGAGGCAGATCACCGGACAAAGCCTCACCACCCTACGGGTGATGATGTACATGATATGGTCAAGGATTCAAAGGTAATCTTTGGAAAGGGTCCTGGCGGACAATCTTTTCCGAATGACACTGACGGACGCGGACCCATGTGGAAGAAGAAATCTATATTTTGGGACCTACCGTATTGGAAAGACCTAGGGGTCCCTCTGCAATTGACGTGATGCAAATAACAAAGAATCTTTGCGTTGCTCTGCTTGGCTTCTTGGGCATGTATGGGAAGACAAAATATACACCGGAGGCACGGGAGGACCAGCAACGTATGCACCGAAAAGATGACATACATCAGGGTCATGCCAGCTATGCTCTTACCAAAGAAGAGAAGGAAATCTTCTTTGAATGCCTACTCACTATGAAGGTCCCATTTGGCTTCTCGTCGAATATAAAGGGAATAATAAATATGGCAGAGAAAAAGTTCCACAACCTAAAGTCTCATGACTGCCACGTGATTATGACACAACTGCTTACGGTTGCATTGATGGGGTTTCTATCGGAAAACGTTCGATAAGCCATTGTGAAGCTATGTGTATTCCTCAATGCAATCTCTCAGAAGGTAATCGATCCAGAAATCATACCAAGGTTAGAGAATGATATGGTGCAATGTCTTGTCAGTGTCGAGTTGGTGTTCCCACCATCCTTCTTTAATATCATGACGCACGTCGTAGTTCACTTATGCGAAGAGATTTCCGTTCTGGGTCCTGTATTTCTACACAATATGTTCCCCTTTGAGAGGTTCATGGGAGTTTTAAAGAAATATGTTCATAACCATGTTAGGCCAAAAGGAAGCATCTCCAAGGGCCATTGAGTTTTGTGTCGACTTTATTCCTGACCTTAAGTCGATTGGTGTTCCTGAATCGCATCATAAGGGTAGACTGGATGGAAATGGCACGCTAGGACCGAATCAAATAATATGTATGGACGAGCATCCTCTCACTCAAGCACACTACACAGTTCTACAAAACGTCATCAATTTTCAACCCTTTTTAGTTGATTCTTTTTGCTATTGAAGAATATTATAGTTTTCTTTTAGTTGATCATAACAGAATATTTTAATTGATTCTATTTAGTTCATTCTTTTTGCTATTAGAGTTTTATAAAAGTTTTCTAGTTCGTTCTTTTTGCTATTAGTTCATTCTTTGAGCTAAATGACCCTGATATTGAAAATCACTACAAACGAACTCTGAAAAGGTTGAAAGTTGGCATGGTATCATCATTTCATAGCATGTGCTAAAAAGTAGAGAGGGTTACGGCAAAAATTGGATGCACTTCGTGTACAAAATGGACAATCTCTTTCGAAGTATCAGGGTTTCGAATGAAAACTCATCTGTTACAAAGGCATTTCATTTTCTTAAATAACCTAAGTATTACCAAATTGAATATAATGATTAAACACAGTAATATTAAACAGAAGAAACGATAATCACTGAAAAATCTATTTTTATAGTAAAGTTATTCAAAAACTAGTGATGCACACAAATTTGAAATAATTCAAATTTAAACAATCCAAATTTGAAAACTACCGACACTAACAGAAAGTTTATAATCTTTTTTATGTAAAGAAAAAATATTCACAAAGATACTCTAGATAAACCAGAAAGCAACCCAGAAACAAAAGAAAATAAATAAAGAAGAAAACAAAAAAATGAAAACAAAAAAATCGAATTGTAAAACGCGATGAATCCTTCTCTCTGATTTCCCCCGAACATGAATATATGGAGTTGGAATTGAGGTCGGTGGAGGTCCAGGGGACCCACGAGGCAGGGGGCGCGCCCTAGGGGGGGGGGTAACCCTGCACCCTCGTGGACAGGGTGTGGGCCCCTTAAGTTGATTCTTTCGCCAATATTTTTTATTAATTCCAAAACGTGACTCCATGAAGTTTCAGGTCATTCCGGGAACTTGTATTTCTGCACAAAAATAACACCATGCCAATTCTGCTGAAAATAGTGTCAGTACGTGTTAGTTCCATTCAAATCACACAAGTTAGAGTCCAAAACAAGGGCAAAAGTGTTTGGAAAAGTAGATACATTGGAGACGTATCAACTTCCCCAAGCTTAAACCTTTGCTTGTCCTCAAGCAATTCAGTTGACAAACTGAAAGTGATAAAGAAAACTTTTACAAAATCTGTTTGATCTTGTTGTTGCAAATATGTAAAGCCAACATTCATGTTTTTAGCAAAGATCATGAACTAACCACATTCACAATAACTCTTAGGTCTCACATTTACTCATATCAATGGCATAATCAACTAGCGAGTAATAATAATAAACCTCAGATGACAACACTTTCTCAAAACAATCATGATATGATATAACAAGATGGTATCTCGCTAGCCCTTTCTGAGACCGCAAAACATAAATGCAGATCACCCCTGAAGATCAAGGACTGACTAGACATTGTAATTCATGGAAAAAGAGATTCAGTCATAGTCATACTCAATATCAATTAATAACAATACATACACATGACAGTGGTGCTCTCCGACTGATGCTTTTTATAAGAGGATGATGACTCAGCATAAAACTAAATAGATAGGCCCTTCGCAGAGGGAAGCAAGGATTTGCAGAGGTGCCAGAGCTCGAGTTTCAAAACAGAGATAAATGATATTTTGAGCGGCATACTTTCATTGTCAACATAATAAATAAGAGATTTCGATATCTTCCATGCTACATACATTATAGGCGGTTCCCAAACAGGATGGTAAAGTATAAACTCCCCACCACCAACGAGCACATGCCACGGCTGATCCAAAACAACGGGTACCGTCCAACTAACAACAATCCCGGGGGAATTTTGTTTGCAATTATTTTGATTTGATTTGAGCATGGGACTGGGCATCCCTGTTACCGGCCATTTTCTCATGAATGATAAGCGGAGTCCAGTCATCGTGAGAATAACCCACCTAGCATGGAAGATATAGATAGCCCTAGTTGATACATGAGCTATTCAAGCATACAAAATAGAATTTCATTTGAAGGTTTAGAGTTTGGCACATACAAATTTACTTGGAACAGCATGCAAATACCGCATATAGGTAGGTATGGTGGACTCATATGGAACAACTTTGGGGTTTATGGAAGTGGATGCACAAGCAGTATTCCCGCTTAGTACAAGTGAAGGCTAGAAAGAGACTGGGAAGCGACCAACTAGAGAGCGACACAGTAATGAATGTGCATTAGGATTAACCAACAATGAGTGCAAGCATGAGTAGGATATAAATCACCATGGACATAAATATTGTGGAGGCTATGTTGATTTTGTTTCAACTACATGTGTGAACACGTGCCAAGTCAAGTACTCGAATCATTCAAAGGAGGATACCATCCTATCATACTACATCACAACCATTTTAATAGCATGTTGGCATGCAAGGTAAACCATTATAAACTTCTAGCTAATTAAGCATGGCATGAGTAACTATAATCCCTAATTGTCATTTCAAATATGTTTTAGTCATAATAGGCTGAATCAGGAACGATGAACTAATCATATTTGCAAAAACAAGATAGGTCGAGTTCATACCAGCTTTTCTCATCTCAATCATTTCATCATATATCATCATTATTGCCTTTCACTTGCATGACCGAATGGTGTGGATAATAATAATAGTGCACGTGCATTGGACTAAGCTGGAATCTGGAAACATTTAATTCAAAGGAGAAGACAATGTAATGTGGGCTCTTTGTTAGATCAACAATAATGCATATGAGAGCCACTCATCATTTTCATCTTGGCCTTCTCCTCTAAACCCCCAAAGAAAAGAAAAACAAAACTATTTACATGGGAAAGCTCCCAACAAGCAAAAGAAGAATGGGAAATATTTTTGGGTTTTATTTTTAATTACTACTACTAAAGGCATGGAAAGTAAACTAGCTAAAAGCTATAACTAATTTTTTTTGGTTTTTCTTAAAGCTTTTCGAACACACAAGAAGAAAGCAAGAAATGGAAATAAACCAGTATGGATAATACAATGAAAAAGTATGGACACCGACAACTAGAATGAGTGTGTGAACATGAATGTAATGTCGGTGAGAAATACGTACTCCCCCAAGCTTAGGCCTATGCCTATGGATGGTGTGGCGGATATCCAAAGCTGTAGTCGGGGTTGTACTGAGATGCAGCAGCTACTCCTTAGAGAGCTACATCCTGAAGGAGAGCTTCCTCCGTCCTCCACTCATACTCATTTGCCTCCTCCCTAGTTATCAAATATCCCCCATTTTCCTGAAATTTAATGAAAGTAGGAGCAGGATGGGTGATATGGACATCATGCTGTTTGTCAAAGATTACTCGGTACTGGAGGAACTATTCGTTCCTCTCAAGAAACTGGTGGCAAACAATAGCATTATAATCTAGAAAGGCAAGTGGCAAATCAATATCATTTTCATTTATGGATACACCAAGATAATCAACTAAACGATTTGCATCAATTCCACCAAATTAATCTCCATTTTTAGCATTAAGATGTAACCTCTATGCAACAATGGCCCCCAAGTTATATCGTTTATCGCCTAATACCGCACTCTTGAGGACACTAAGATCTGGAACGCACATGTGGCAAAGATCATCCTTACTGTTAATACACCTACCAATAAAGAAAGAAAAGTAATGTATGGAGGGAAAATGAATGCTCCCTATGGTAGCTTGTGTGATATCCCTAGTTTCTCCCACAGTGATGCTAGCAAGGAAATCATTATATTCTGATTTGTGGGGTTCACTAAAGGTGCCCCACTGTGGGATTTTGCAAGCAATATTAAAATCTTCAAGGTCCATGGTATAAGATTTATCATAGAGGTCAAATAGAATAGTGTGAGTGTTGCGCTTAGATGAAAAGTTAAACCTCTGCACAAAGGAATCAGTGAGGTGATAGTCTTGGCGGCACTTATCTGACATGAAGTCCTCAAGATCAGCATTACGCACATCCTCATCAAATTCATCCTTGAAGCCAACTTGGATCATAAATTCATCAGACGACCATTCGCAAGGCCGCACTGGAGCTTCTCTTCGTGGTTCAAGATCTGGCTCACGTATCGCGAGCGTCGGTTCTTGCTTCCTTGAAGATTCACATTGGTACATTTTCCTAAACATCTTTATTTCTATGAAAAATTTCTGAATTTTTTAGTGAATCAAAATAAAAGTGAACCAACTCAATAAAATTAATAGAAACTACTCCCACAACTGCCTATAGACTATATCATGCATCAAAACTACTTTGGACAATATAAATTTGACATGCAAGCTCAAGAACAGGGTCACCTCAGCAGAAAATATTTGCAATAAATAAAGTACTAGACAAAAAACTAATTGGACCATTGGAGGAGTCACATACCGAAGAACAATCCCCCAAAGCAGTTTTGTAATGGAGCTTTGAGCAAGGAGATCGAAAATGGCACCAAAATGAGCAAGAACATGAGTTCGAGCTATGAGGTGATTTTTTCAGGAGGAAGACGGAGTGTGTGGGTACTGTAATAAGTGGAGGAGGGCCACGTGGGACCCACGAGGCAGGGGGCATGCCCAGGGGGTAGGGCGCACCCTCCAACCTCGTGACCAAATGGTAGGTCCCCCTGGTGTTCTAAGTGCCAGAAATTCTAAAATATTCTACAAAAAATCATACTCAATTTTCAGGGCATTTAGAGAACTTTTAATTTCGGGGTATTTTTATTGCACAGATAATTCAGAAAACAGACAAAAAATACTATTTTTTTCTTTATTTAAATTAAATAACAGAGAGTAAAAGGAGGGTACATAATGTTGTGCTTTCTAACTTCATCCATCTCACGCTCATCAAAGGTTGATCAAATCTTGTTAACAAACTTCTTCGGGATAACATGAAACTGGAGAATTTTTGAATAACACTTATGTTACCTCAACGGGGATATGCATGTCCCCAACAATAAGAATATCATATTTATTTTTGACAGTAGGAAGAGGAAATTCAAAACCTCCAATAGTAATAGTTGAAAATTTTCCAATAGAATTGATACTATGAACTTGAGGTTGCTTCTTCAGAAATTGTACTGATACGTCTCCAACGTATCTATAATTTTTGATTCCTCCATGCTACTTTATCTACTGTTTTAGGCAATATTGAGCTTTATTATCCACTTTTATATTATTTTTGGGACTAACCTATTAACCAGAGGCCCAGCCCAGATTTGCTGTTTTATGCCTATTTCAGTGTTTTGAGGAAAAGGAATATCAGACGGAGTCAAAATGGAACAAAATCAACTGGAGAAGTTATTTTTGGAAGGAAAGCTACCGGATGGACTTGGACCCCACGTCAGGAGCCAAGGGTGGTGCTCACGAGGGTGGGGGGCGCCCTCCCTGGGCGTGCCCCCCTGCCTCGTGGGACCCCCGTAGCTCCAGCAACGTACTTCCTGCACCCATATATACCTACGTACCCAAAAACTTCCAGAACAGAACATAGATCGGGAGTTCCACCGCCGCAAGCCTCTAGAGCCACGAAAAACCAATCGGGACCCTGTTCCGGCACCCTGCCGGAGAGGGATCCCATCACCGGAGGCCATCTTCATCATTCCGACGCTATCCATGACGAGGAGGGAGTAGTTCACCCTCGAGGCTGAGGGTATGTACCAGTAGCTATGTGTTTGATCTCTCTCTCTCTCGTGTTCTCTCTCGTGTTCCCTCTATGGCACGATCTTGATGTACCCCGAGCTTTGCTATTGTAGTTGGATCTTATGATGTTTCTACCCCTCTACTCTCTTGTGATGAATTGAGTTTCCCCTTTGAAGTTATCTTATCGGATTGAGTCTTTTATGAGAACACTTGATGTATGTCTTGCGATCCACTTGATGTACGTTTTGGTGATCAACTTCCGGGTTTCGTGACATTGGGAACCTATGCATAGGGGTTGGCACACGTTCTTGACTCTCCGGTGGTAGCTTTGGGGCACTCTTTGAAGTACTTTTATGTTGGTTGGATGAATCTGAGATTGTGATATGCATATCGTATAATCATGCCCACGGATACTTGAGGTGACAATGGAGTATCTAGGTGACATTAGGGTTTTGGTTGATTTGTGTCTTAAGGTGTTATTCTAGTACGAACTCTTTTATAGATCGATCCGAAAGAATAGCTTTGAGGTGGTTTCGTACCCTACCATAATCTCTACGTTTGTTCTCCGCTATTAGTGGCTTTGGAGTGACTCTTTGTTGCATGTTGAGGGCTTGTTATATGATCTATCTAGTTTATTATTGTTGAGAGAACTTGCACTAGTGAAAGTATGAACCCTAGGCCTTGTTTCCTATCATTGCAATACCGTTTACGCTCATTTTTATCGCTCGCTACCTTGCTGTTTTTATAATTTCAGATTACAAAAACCTTTATCTACTATCTATTTTGCACTTGTATCACCATCTCTTCGCCGAACTAGTGCACCTATACAATTTGCCATTGTATTGGGTGTGTTGGGGACACAAGAGACTCTTTGTTATTTGGTTGCAGGATTGTTTGAGAGAGACCATCTTCATCCTATGCCTCCTACGGATTGATAAACCTTAGGTCATCCACTTGAGGGAAATTTGCTACTGTCCTACAAACCTATGCACTTGCAGGCCCAACAACGTCTACAAGAAGAAGGTTGTGTAGTAGACATCAAGCTCATTTCTGGTGCCGTTGCCGGGGAGGCTAGGTGAAGGGTGCTCACACTCCGTCACTAAGTTCTTTTCTGGCGCGGTGAGTGCTTGAAGGTATATCTTTAGATCTTGCAATCGAATCTTTTTGTTTCTTGTTTTAGCACTAGTCTAGTTTATAAAAGAAAACTAAAAAAAATGGAGTTAAGTTTGTCTCATACGCTTCACCTTTTTAATATCTTTCGTGAGTATGATGGAAAGGAAAATTGTGCTCAAGTGCTAGAAGAAGAATGCATTAAATTGTTTGGCACTAAATCTTTGAATGATGAGCATGACTGCAATGTTGTTAGTACGAATTCTTTGAATATCCATGATGTTAATGATGATTGCACTAGTTATGATGAAAATATCTCTTATGAGCATGTCATCTTTTGTGGAGTGCATGTTTGCATGAACACACCAAATAGAGAATATATTTATTGCAAGAGGCATAAGTACTTAGAAACCAAATTGTTGCAAGAAGAGCTAGATGAATGTGCTGACAGATTCAATATTTTTCGCGCTCCTTGTGAACTTTGCAATGAACATGGTCATTTAAAGCTCCAATGCTATTTGTTTCATGATCAGGTCATGTCCAAATATTGTGATAATTTGATTACCCTTGAGCATCATAAAGAGCTTATCCTTCTTTTGGGTTATGAAGAAATGAAACGTATAACTAAGGGTATTCCAAAATTTAGTCTTGATAACATTCTTGATTTTGATCTAGAGAAAATTTATATGTATTGTGCGGAGAATTGAATTGGAAATCCTTATATTGCCAATTACATAAAGAAAAGAAAGCAAATGGAAGATGATGAGAATACTAATGAAAGGGAAGAGGCTTCCCAATCTCCTCCTATTATTTCTTATGATGAATCAGGTAACGAGGAGGAGCTTTCTATTCAGCCGATCTCATCAATAAGGAGCTCAAAGAGGAAGGTTGAACCTACACATAATGTGAAGAAGAAAAAGAAAAGAAGGAGCAAGAAAGGTAAAAAGGTATCCCTCCCAAATAATGTTGCTCCTACTACTACTTGTGATGATGATAATTGCTATACTATTGGTGCTATCCATATTTTTAATGAGAGTGGTTATGCTTATGATATGAAAGGGCCCAAGCTTGGGGAAGCTATGTTTGATGAGGATGAAATATTTGACAATATATTTGCTGGAATTAATGTTTGTCCCAAGCTTGGGGATGCTATGTTAATGAAGATGATATTTTTAGCACCCCAAGTTTTGATATGCAAAGTTGTTATGATGATAGCATGCCTCCTACCTATGATGATTATATTGATGAAAGTGGGTTCAGAAGAGTGTCAAATTTAGGAAGTAGTGATCCCACTATTTTGGAGGATGTTGAATTTTATTGTGATGAATATGAAAGTGGATTTGGAAGAGTGTCAACTTTATTTAGTGATTCCACTATCTTGGGAGAGGTTTCAATCGATTATGATGAGAACGAAGTTGCTACTTATGATGATCATTGTGATGAAAATTATGCTGTAAAAAGTAGTGATGATTATATCTATAAAACTTGTCATGATTATGATTACCCTTTCTCTGAAAACTACTCTTTTAATGTGGAAACAATTTTTAGTGTTCAAGTCTCTTATGATACTCCCACCATTCCGAATGAGAAGAATTTTGCTTATGTGGAGAGTAGTAAATTTTCCATGCTTGTAGGTCATGAAAAGAATGCTTTAGGTGCTGGTTATATTGTTGAATTCATTCATGATGCTACTGAAAATTATTATGAGGGATGAACATATGCTTGTAGTACTTGCAATAATATCAAATTTCCTCCCTATGTGCTCAAAATTTTGAAATTATGCTTGTTTTACCTTCCTATGCTAGTTGATTATCGTTCCCATAAGTTGTTTGCTCACAAAATCCCAATGCATAGGAAGTGGTTTAGGCTTAAATGTGCTAGTCATATGCTTCATGATGCTCCCGTTATGTTTCAATTCTTATCTTTTGTGTGAGCATCATTGCCATCATCATGCCTAGCTAGAAAGGCATTAAAAAAAGCGCTTGTTGGGAGACAACCCAATATTTATCCTTACTGTTTTTGTGTGTCCACATGATTATGCTACTGTAGTAATCATGTTTTATAGCTTTTGTTTCAATAAAGTGCCAAGTAGAACCTTTGGGAAGACTTGGGTGAAGCTTATATGATCTTGCTGTAGAAAAGAGAAACTTTTGCACTCACGAGAATGGCTGCCATTGTTTACTGGAGAGTGATTTTGAGTTGATTCGTTTTGCAGATGATTAATAGACAAATTTCTCAGGTCCAGAAATTTATTTCATAATTTTTGGGGTTCCATAAGTATACGTTTTATACAGATTACTACAGACTGTTCTGTTTTTGACAGATTCTGTTTTCTATGTGTTATTTGCTTATTTTGATGCATCTATGGCTAGTATTAAGTGGTATGAACCATAGAGATGTTAGAATACAGTAGATATTACACCAATATAAATTTATAATGAGTTCATTACAGTACCTAAGTGGCGGTTTTATTTTCTTATACTAACGGAGCTTACGAGTTTTGTTTTGAGTTTTGTGTGGTTGAAGTTTTCAAGTTTTGGGTAAAGATTCGATGGATTATGGAATAAGGAGTGGAAAGAGCCTAAGGTTGGGGATGCCCAAGGCACCCCAAGGTAATATTCAAGGACAACCAAGAGCCTAAGCTTGGGGATGCCCCGGAAGGCATCCCCTCTTTCGTCTTCGTTCATCGGCAACTTTACTTGGAGCTATATTTTTATTCACCACATGATATGTGTTTTGCTTGGAGCGTCATTTTATCTTGTCAGTTTTTGCTTGCTGTTAGTTAGAATAATGTTTTGAATATTTAGTTTCCATAAAAAATTCAAGGATAGCCTTTGCCATGCTTATTTTGCTAGTATACATGTTGCTGTTTGAAAACAGAAAGTTTACCGCTGTTGCAAAAATTCCCTAGAAAAGTCAGAGAATGGTATAACATTGAATCTTTTCGCATATTAAGCTCTGATAAATTTATTACAGTGGGAATTTTAGTTCATAATTTTTCGAGTCAGGGAAGTATTGTTACTCTTGCATTCTTTACAGACTGTACTGTTTTGGCAGATTGCTGTTATGTTTGCATTGTTTGCGTATGTTTGCTTGTTTAATGATTCTATTTGAGGATAGGAGTATTAATTATGCAGAGACATTTAGTATTCAATGTTGAATAATAATTTTAGTTATTTGTTACAGTAGAATATGATAAGGTTCTGCATTGGCTTATACTAACCTATCTCACGAGTTTTTGTTGAGTTTGTTGTGAATTAAGCTTTTGATAAAAAGAAGAGAGACCATGATATGAGAGGAATTAAGGAGACATAAAAGCTCAAGCTTGGGGATGCCCAAGGCACCCCAAGATAATATTTCAAGAAGTCTCAAGCATCTAAGCTTGGGGATGCCCCGGTAGGCATCCCACCTTTCTTCTTCAACAACTATCTGTTAGTATCGGTTGAGCCTAAGTTTTTGCTTCTTCACATGAGTTGTGCTATCCTTGCATTGTAGTTTTCTTTAGCTTTCCTTGCTGTTTGAATAAGTATCAAGATCTGAAATTCTTTAATGAGAGAGAGCCATACACAAATTGGAATTTGCTAGAATACTCTATGTGCTTCACTTATATATTTTGAGCTTGATAATTTTTGCTCTAGTGCTTCACTTATATCTTTTAGAGCACGATAGTGGATTTGTTTTAAAGAAACTATTGAACTCTCATGCTTCACTTAGATTATTTTGAGAGTAATTAATAGCATGGTAATTTACTTAACATTAATATACTTGGTATTCAAGATATGTGAAACTTTCTTTTGAGTGCGTTGAATACTAAGATAAGTTTGATGCTTGATAACTGTTTTGAGATATGGAGGTGATAATATTAAAGCAATGCTAGTTGGGGTGATTATGAATTTAAAGAATGCTTGTGTTGAAGTTTGTGATCCCCGTAGCATGCACGTATGGTGAACCGCTTTGTGATGAAGTCGGAACACAATTTTATTTATTGATTGTCTTCCTTATGAGTGGCAATCGGGGACGAGCGATGGTCTTTTCCTACCAATCTATCCCCCTAAGAGTATGTCTTTAGTGTTTTGATTTTTGATGACTTCTAAATTTTTGCAACAAGTGCATGATTTCTTTTGATTAATGTTGAGTCCATGGATTATACGCACTCTCACCTTTCCGCCATTGCTAGCCTCTCTAATGCCGCTCACTTTTCGCCTGTATCATACACCCACCATATACCTTCCTCAAAACAGCCACCATACCTACCTATTATGGCATTTCCATAGCCATTCCGAGATATATTTCCATCCAACTCTCCACCATCCCGTTCATATGACATGCATTACTTTTGTCATATTGCTTTTTGCATGAACATGTAGTTGAAATTGTATTTGTGGCAAGGCCACCTTCATAATTCTTTCATACATGTCACTCATGATTCATTGCATATCCCGGTACACCGCCGGAGGCATTCATATAGAGTCATATCTTGTTCTAAGTATCGAGTTGTAATTGTTGAGTTGTAAGAAAAATAAGAGTGTGATGATCATCATTATTAGAGCATTGTCCCAGTGAGGAAAGAATGATGGAGACTATGATTCCCCCATAAGTCGGGATGAGACTCCGGACTTTATGAAAAATAAAAGAGGCCAAAGAATCCCAAATAATAATAAAAAAAGAAGCCAAAGAAGCCCACCAAAAGAAAAAAAGAAAATAAAAAAAATGAGAGAAAAAGAGAGAAGGGACAATGCTACTATCCTTTTCCTCACTTGTGCTTCAAAATTAAGCACCATGATCGTCATGATAGAGAGTCTCATATGTTATCACTTTCATATACTAGTGGGAATTTTTCATTATAGAACTTGGCTTGTATATTCCAATGATGGGCTTCCTCAAAAGTGCCCTAGGTCTTCTTGAGCAAGCAAGTTGGATGCACACCCACTTAGTTTCTTTTGTTGAGCCCTCATATACTTATAGCTCTAGTGCATCCGTTGCATGGCAATCCCTACTCACTCACATTGATATCTATTGATGGGCATCTCCATAGCCCGTTGATACGCCTAGTTGATGTGAGACTATCTTCTCCTTTTTGTCTTCTCCACAACCACCATTCTATTCCACCTATAGTGCTATGTCCATGGCTCACGCTCATGTATTGCGTGAAAGTTGAAAAAGTTTGAGATTTCTAAAGTATGAAACAATTGCTTGGCTCGTCATCGGGGTTGTGCATGATTAAATACTTTGTGTGATGAAGATCGAGCATAGCCAGACTATATGATTTTGTAGGGATAACTTTCTTTAACCATGCTATTTTGAGAAGACATGATTACTTTGATTAGTATGCTTGAAGTATTATTACTTTTATGTTAATATAAACTTTTGTCTTGAATCTTTTGGATCTGAATATTCATGTCACAATTAAGAAGATTTACATCGAAATTATGCCAAAGTATCACTCCGCATCAAAAATTCTTTTTTATCATTTACCTACTCGAGGACGAGCAGGAATTAAGCTTGGGGATGCTTGATACTTCTCCAACGTATCTATAATTTTTGGTTGCTCCATGCTACTTTATCTACTGTTTTAGGCAATATTGGGCTTTATTATCCACTTTTATATTATTTTTGGGACTAACATATTAACCGGAGGCCCAACCCAGATTTGCTGTTTTATGCCTATTTCAGTGTTTCGAGGAAAAGGAATATCAGACGGAGTCAAAACGGAATGAAATCAACTGGAGAAGTTGTTTTTGGAAGGAAAGCTACCGGATGGACTTCGACCCCACGTCAGGAGCCAAGGGAGGTGCTCGAGGGTGGGGGGCGCGCCCCCTGCCTCGTGGGACCCCCATAGCTCCACCGACGTACTTCCTACACCCATATATACCTACGTACCCAAAAGCTTCCAGAACAGAACATAGATCGGGAGTTCCGCCGCCGCAAGCCTCCAGAGCCACGAAAAACCAATCGGTATCCTGTTCCGGCACCCTGCCGGAGAGGGATCCCATCACCGGAGGCCATCTTCATCATCCCGGCGCTGTCCATGACGAGGAGGGAGTAGTTCACCCTCGGGGCTGAGGGTATGTACCAGTATCTATGTGTTTGATCTCTCTCTCTCGTGTTCTCTCTATGGCACGATCTTGATGTATCCTGAGCTTTGCTATTGTAGTTGGATCTTATGATGTTTCTCCCCCTCTACTCTCTTGTGATGAATTGAGTTTCCCCTTTGAAGTTATCTTATCGGATTGAGTCTTTTATGAGAACACTTGATGTATGTCTTGCGATGCACTTAATGTATGTTTTGGTGATCAACTTGCGGGTTTCGTGACATTGGGAACCTATGCATAGGGGTTGGCACACGTTCTTGACTCTCCGTTAGTAGCTTTGGGGCACTCTTTGAAGTACTTTTATGTTGGTTGGATGAATCCGAGATTGTGTGATGCATATCGTATAATCATGCCCACGAATACTTGAGGTGAAATGGAGTATCTAGGTGACATTAGGGTTTTGGTTGATTTGTGTCTTAAGGTGTTATTCTAGTACGAACTCTTTTATAGATAGATCCGAAAGAATAGCTTTGAGGTGGTTTCGTACCCTACCATAATCTCTACGTTTGTTCTCCGCTATTAGTAGCTTTGGAGTGACTCTTTGTTGCATGTTGAGGGCTTGTTATATGATCTATCTATGTTATTATTGTTGAGAGAACTTGCACTAGTGAAAGTATGAACCCTAGGCCTTGTTTCCTAACATTGCAATACCGTTTACGCTCATTTTTATCGCTCGCTACCTTGCTGTTTTTATAATTTCAGATTACAAAAACCTTTATCTACTATCTATTTTGCACTTGTATCACCATCTCTTTGCCGAACTAGTGCACCTATACAATTTGCCATTGTATTGGGTGTGTTGGGGACACAAGAGACTCTTTGTTATTTGGTTGCAGGGTTGTTTGAGAAAGTCCATCTTCATCCTACGCCTCCTACGGATTGATAAACCTTAGGTCATCCACTTGAGGAAAATTTGCTACTGTCCTACAAACATGTGTACTTGCAGGCCCAACAACGTCTACAAGAAGAAGGTTGTGTTGTAGACATCATGTACCGTATGCTCATTACAATTAACATGAAAAGTGACGTTGCCTTTGTTGCAATCAATAATAGCCCCTGTAGTATTTAAAAAGGGTCTACCAAGGATGGTCGACATACTGTCGTCCTCTGGAATATCAAGAATAACAAAGTTCGTTAAAATAGTAACGTTTGCAACCAGAATGGGCACATCCTCACAAATACCGATGGGTATAGCAGTTGATTTATCAGCCATTTGCAAAGGGATTTCAGTAGGTGTCAACTTATTCGTATCAAGTCTATGATACAAAGAGAAAGGAATAACACTAACACCAGCTCCAAGATCACATAAAGCAGTTTTTAACATAGTTTCTTTTATTGGAGCATCGTATACTTGGTATTCCTAGATCTCGAAGTTTCTTTGGTCTTCCACCTTTAAAAGTATAATTAGCAAGCATGGTGGAAATTTTAGCTTCCGGTATCTTTCTTTTGTTTGTAACAATATCTTTCATATACTTAGCATAAGGATGAATTTTAAGCATATCAGTCAAACACATACGCAAAAAGATAGGTCTAATCATTTCAGCAAAGCGCTCAAAATCCTCATCATCCTTTTTCTTGGATGGATTTGGAGGAAATGTGACACCCCAAAAATTTGGCCTTGTTTTAATGGAATAAAATTTTACCAGGATTTAAAACTTTGAATTTTTGAGCTCCATTTTGATTTTTAAATCATTTCCTTCCCTATTATTATGAGTTTTTCCCAGAGAGAAAACTTTTCAAATGTGTTATTGGACTTGATTAACCTCTCAAGTAAAACTTTCCTTTATCAAATATAACTAATTAACTAATTTAGTTGCTTGATCATTGTTTTCTTGAAAAATGGTTTTTTTAGGTTAAATGGCCTTATTTGAACTACAACCATTTGATAAATTCACTTAAAATTCCCACAAAAATTTGGAGATGTCATGTGATGTTTTTAAATCACTTTTATGCAAAAATATATTTCATTCATGAAATATTTTGAGCCCTACACTCAATTTTTCTTCTCTGGTCCAGAGTGCATTTTTGCACTACAACCTATTTAAATATTTCTTTAAAACTTCTACCAAAATTAGGGGAGGTCAGTAGGAGCCTATTATTTCACTTTGTGTAAAAACCTATTTATGTTCTTTGAAAAATTTGAGTGAATCAACCTCATCTTCATTCTGGACCAACTTGATGGTTTGTACAGCAACCATGTTTTTACTTGCTCTTTAACCCTTGATTATTTCTCCTACTTGTAGTCCCCCATGTTAAACCCTTAAGTCCAGGAGCATGCACCTTTTGGATCATTTTTGGTTCATGAAATAATGTCATTTATTCCCTGTCCAGAATTGAAATTCTGCTAAAATTACACTAGCAAGTTTCTGCTTTTGGCCAAATAACCTCACCACTCTCTCTTGCATCTAAGGAGATCTTGATCTGGAGATTTGGGCCACCCCAAGAGTTGCTTAGAAGCCTTTAACATTTTGTCAAACACTTGGTGTGCATGGCCAGTTTTGACATGATTTTGTCTTTGCATTGTGACCTTGCACCTCGGATCATACTAGCATGTCCACTAGGATTCCAGTTGCTCCTAACCTGGGTCTGTTAATTGCCAGCCTCGACCGCGACCTCTAGCGTGCTCTGGCATAGTGTCGAACACGTTCCGTGCACGCCCGGAGCGCGAGCAGAGCGCGCGTATTGCACGACCCACGCCCGAGCTGACACGCTGGCCCCCTGGCTTTGGCCCACACGGCAGCATCACGCCACGCGCTGCCCTTCTCTCAGTTACGCGCCAAGCCGCCCCTCGCCGTGCCCGGCAGGCCAAGCACTAGCCGCCGCCGCCGCCCGACAGCCCTGCGCCATGCAGCGCCGCCCAAGCCAACCCGGCTCGCCACCTAGCCCCTGGAGCAGTGCCCTCTCGTCCACTAGCTCTTACCGTCATCCCCAGCCACGCCACGTCACCCTAGCTACAGAAAGGCGGTTCGCCGGAGAGCTTATCCACGGCCGCCATGGAACCGCCTTGCCACGCTATAAAAAGGGACCCCGAGCCCCTCTGAGCACGCACGCAACCTCAGGCTACCCCCGTGGACCCCCCATAGCCCGCAATCGCCAGGGAAACGCCGCCTTCTTCATCTCCGGCAACTCCTGCCGCCGCCACTGTCTCGTTCACTCCGGCGCCACCAGGGCTTCCCCCTCTCCGTTCTCTTCACCAAGAACCCCTCTTT
Source organism: Triticum dicoccoides (assembly GCF_002162155.2). Lineage (NCBI taxonomy): Eukaryota > Viridiplantae > Streptophyta > Magnoliopsida > Poales > Poaceae > Triticum > Triticum dicoccoides. Next base: position 671,896,072 of record NC_041386.1, on the reverse strand, counting down.
CCTTCCAGGAACTCAACCCCCTACTTGATTTTGATTGGGAGCCATCGCCGCCACAAAACCACTTCGCCACCGAGGCCTCCTCCGCCGCGAAGCTCGCCGCCGGCAGCTCCCTCCGTCCCCACCGGCCAGGCAACCACCGAGATGACCGCACTGGAGTGGCGCATCCATCCCCGCCCTTGGGGCCCCGCGAGGAGCCGCCAGTCGCCGGCGACGATCACCGGAGCTCCGCCTCCGCTCGGGACAGAGGAAGGAGAGGGAGAGAGACTAGTCAAACCTGACTAGTGGGCCCCGTGGACCCATTGTCAGCGACCCGTGTCTGTCCACGTGGTTAAGTGGAGGCGTAAAGCCTCAAGTACGCCTCCTCTGCACCGAAAGCGTATTTCTATCTGAAACGTTTTCTTTTCTGTTTTATTTAAAAAAAAACAAATTTGACCAAATCTTTGACTGGCTATAACTTTTTAAATATAACTCCAAATGAGTTGATTCTTTTTCCTACCTTCCTCAAATTTGGTTCTGTTTTTGAAATGTGTGTTAATTCAAATATATTTTTAAATAGGATTTTGGGGAGAGAGAAGAAACTTTCAAAAGTTTTGGAGTGCACCCTGCCTTTCCACACATTGAAGGCAAGCATTCTGAACCCCTGCATAATATTTTTGGTGTGATCGTTGATACATTTATAACACCACCGCATTTCGAAGGACTTGTTATTTCATGTGATATGATCATATGCATGGGTGCATGTTGTTGATTTCTATGCTGTTGGTAATGGACACGCTTGTGATGATAATCACCGTCATATGCCTTGCATGCATACCGGCAGGAACCCGGGAAAACCTCTGCCTTGGGTAGGCATGAGTTTGTCGCCGGTCTCCGTCAGGACGGTTATGTCTGGTATGGCATGGTAAGGTGATATGAGAGGTGACTCTGTTGGATGAAATATATTCGTCATGCTAATCATGCAGGGAATACTTGAACCTCCTGAGTCGACCGTAGATCGAGTCTTGTTCCAGTAACCCCCATACTTGTTTCGTACTACCACTCGTCTCTACAGCAAGTAGAGTACGGTTCAGTAAGTTTTCAACCTCTTTCCAGCACACACCGTACAGAGAGGCCATGGTGGAAGATACCGGTTGTAACTGGTAGGCAGGCCACCTGGTCCGGGGGCATGGGTGTTTCCGGTTGGGACCGAGAGGGGAGGCCACCCCTTAGAGCGCGCGATATAAATTTGATCCCATGCTACGCGAGGTTGTAGCCTCCCCACTTAGAGTTTGCTTAACAGGTGTCGTGGGTGATTCCAGACACGTGTGAGATAAGCTGGTGTGTGCAAGTTAGGTGTGTTTTCAACAAAAAGACCGTAGACGGAATTAGTCCTGCTGGACTAGAGAAATCCGTTACTCGTGGGTAAAGAGTACACCCTCTGCAGAGAATAAACCTATTCGAATAGCCGTGTCCATGGTTAAGGATTACAGTCTGGGATGGGTCAGGTGTCGGTCTTAGTGTCGGTCTTCGGAGGTGAAACCGTTAACCAGAAAATGGAATTACAACTCGTGACTTGTGATATCTATGATTATTATTATTGTTGACTAACCCGTGATATTATTGTTATTACCGAATATCTCTGGGATGGTTCTACCTCCGGGATATTCATTATGATTGTTTCTTTTAAAGCCCTTTATGTGGTGTCGCTCAGACGCCCGACTGTGGCATTTCTTTTAAAGCCCTTTATGTGGTGTCGCTTAGACGCCCGACTGTGGTATTTCTTTTAAAGCCCTTTATGTGGTGTCGCTCAGACGCCCGACTGTGGCATTTCTTTTAAAGCCCTTTATGTGGTGTCGCTCAGACGCCCGACTGTGGCATTTCTTTTAAAGCCCTTTATGTGGTGTCGCTAAGACGCCCGACTGTGGCATTGCTTGTTATTTGTTTCATAAATTTTTTTATATACTACCATGTTATTGCATTTTTATAAATAACTTGCTTGCACGCATCAGAGTTTCATTTATCTATTGTGACTGACGTCATGAGCATAAAATATTTTTAGCACATCATTGTTATATTATATCTATGTTCATAATGTTTGCGAGTACATTCAAAGTACTCACTGGCTTGTCCCTGGCTATTGTCTTGGCCAGATTATCTTGCACGGAGAGGAGCGACGCGATGCCAGCCCCGGAACCCACTCAATGGAGATAGCAGCCTCGCGAAGATAGGAATTAACCTGGTCAGCTGTTCCCGTGGGAAATGGAGTCCCATAGACCCTGACGTCTCACAGACCGCTTCCGCCATCAACCACTAGAAACCCTTGGTTGTACTCACAGGCCAGAATGGTCTTGTACTACATATTTTGTATTTTCCTTGGAATTTCTGTATCAAGTTGGAGCCTCATCAACTAACAGTAATCCTGGGGCTGATGAGCACGACGGTCTTTTCTGGAAATTTATTACCCGGAAAACCCGGTCGTGACAGACTTGGTATCAGAGCCAGGCTGACCATTGGCTAATCCTATCTTAGCCAGGTAAACTTAGGCAAACCAACCCACCAGACCTTAACCAAACCCCGGCCAAGCTTCTCGTGCAAGATAGCCACACAGTGACCCAACTCCTTTTTACAGTCGGTGCCCAACCTATCAACCTAACCTGTCACTCATGCGCCAGTGACCGGCCCCTAAATAGTCCTTTCTCGCAAGCGTTCGAAGGAAGATTCCGTCCCCTCTTTCCTATAAAAAGGGCGCGCTAGCACCAAACCAGCACAGCACAGCCGCTACCCCAAACCGAGCCACAATGCCTGGACCTATAGTGCACAACGAAACCGCAGCAACCAACCTTGGAGGTTTTGTGACCATCGTCGCAAACCTCACCCATCGTGCCTACGCATTAGAGGAGCCACCAGAATATGTTGTGTATCAAGGACCCATGAGCGGTGAAGACCGCCAATTCTGGGCCACTGTGCACATTTATGGTAGGAGTCTAGCACCCGAGCGCCCCTACCGGTTCACCGGAAGAACAACTTCCTTTGAGCCACAAGCCATCCAACTAGCCGCTCGAGAGGCTATAGTTCATCTCAGGCACTTGTCGCCCAGAGTTAACTGTCGCTCGTTCCACTACTATCCCAGACGTGAAGGGTATGGTAGACCACCCCAAGTTGCCAATGGAGATCACGAGACGGACCCCGCATTGTTGCACCTAGTGCGCTATGTAAGTGCACTAGAGGCACTGTTCGACCAGATCACTATTGATCTAATCGCAGCTCGTGGAGAGCTGGTTCGTCGAGCCCCGGCGAGAGAAGAAAACGAGCCCAACACCGACAACCCAGTCGTGCTGTTTGGACAACCGATCGAGACCCCGAGATCTGCCCCAGCCATCGGCCAAGGTGCTGCGATAACCCCAGAGGTGCTTCATCGCATTTTGGGAGCACACTCCAACGGGGTTGTGGCCAACAATCCCCGCAATGGTCATTCTCACTACCCCGACCCTGCAGTTCCTCCGCCATCTCCGACTAATCCCGGCAGAGAGACACGTGGAGAAGCCTCGACATCCACCAGGCACGCCCGTTTAGACATAAACAAGGTAGACTAAGCCGTATGAGTAGCACCAAGTTTCAATGTATCCTCGTTTTGTAATCATGCGACCGCGTATATTAACGCAGCCTGTCTTTGTGCCTCTGTTTTAATAATAGCCTTGCATATTTGGTCAGCGCATAGCTGCATATTTTTCTGGGCACAACTACCAAAACCAACCCGACGACAACCACAGTAACACGTCTCTTTATGAGATATGTGTATCTCTGACACTGACCCGACCTTTGGAGCTAAGCTGGCAAATTTATTACCTTTCACCACGGTAAAACGATCCGGCTCCATTGCTATATAAAGGCCACCTTGTGACCTTACCCAGCAACCCTCACTTTGTGCACAACACTCACGCTTTTTCCTGTCATGCCGAGCCCCAGCATTCATCTGAGAACCCCAGATGCAACCCCAGGTAGCTTTGTCAAAATATTGTGGGATTTTACCCGCAGTACCATGGGTTCTACCCAGCCACCCCAGTACGAGCTGTTCAAATCAAGGATCACCCCATCCACCTCGGAATATTGGGCAGCAGTACACATTCCTCCTGTAGACCCCAACCAAGATCCAATAGAAGTTTCCTTCGTGGGGAAATCTATGCCAACCCCACACTTGGCCATAGAAGCTGCTGCGAAAGAAGCGATTGCTCGTCTTCGATCCGCAGTACCCTATGCCCGCGAACGAGGATATCATTACTTTCCGAGTCGTGCAGCACCCGGAGAAGTAACATCTTTTCCCGGTGGACGTATTGAGAGAGACCCAGTTCTGGCCAACCTTATCCAGTACATCATTGCTCAAGAGCATTTGAACCAGCGAGTGATGGATTATCTCTAGAGCCTCGCAGATTTAAATCCTCAGATTGCCATCGGCAGACCACTAAGACCCGACCCGGAGAGACGCATACATCGACTGGTCAATCCACTGCCTCCGATTGAAGAAGAATGTATCCCTTTACCAGAGACATTTTATCAGGACCCCGTCCAGTTACCGTTTTCATTTTAGACGTCACTATTGTATTTGTTTTTTGCAGCATTTATATTTATGTGTGTGACTTATGCGTGATACCCTGAGTTTGTACGACGAGTCAATTATTTGGCTTCTGCTAATGTGTGTAGTTTTTGTTGTGGTTTATGCTCCTTTAAATTAACTGTTTTTCCCTCGCAAAATCCTGGAGTGAGACTTCTTTTCCCTGAATTGCTACACCTGCCACTTCACGACATGGATTAATTAATTTCACACAGCACCACGCAACAGACTCACAACCATAATCTTTCGGACATATACCCTGTTTGCAAAAACTTTGCAACGGTGTTACATCCAGCTAATCACCCCCTAACAACAGTTAGCACCCGACACACTCCATCTACTCTTCATGATCACCACCACCGCGGAGAGCCAACACCCCAGCCGCAGCGTCGCGATACTCGTCGAAGATCATCGCGCACAGGAGCACAGAGAGCCCCAGCAGCGTCGCCAACCCTCGGCATATCAGGATCACAAACCAGTCCGGCATCGCCTCCACCATTAGAGCCTCGACCGAGCTTCTGTAAGCAGTAATGGAGAAAGAAGGAGGAGGAGAAGTGAGGGGCACCCCGGCCGTTTTTATAGCTCGAGCTCGGTGTATGGTGGGCGAAGTCCACCAACGCCGCTCGTCGCCGATCGCCGGTGTTCGGAGTCGAATCCGCGAGCAGTGCCGACAGCGCGCTGGCCCGCGAGGTGAGGGCACGCTGCACCAGCAGCTAGCACGCCGCGCACTACCACGGTACGGCCTAGATGCCCTACACACTAGGCGTCGCCGGTGGAGAAAGCGCGCGGGAGAGAGGAAGAAGAAAGGGCCAGAGGGAGAAGAAGAGGAGACTGACAGTGGACCCCGGGTCCACCTGACAGCCAGAGGGAGCACTATACTCTCGGGTACGACCAGCGTATATCTAAATTTGGGAGTTACTCGAAATTTTTTTTATCCAGCGTAGAAACCACCCGTTTTGTCCCGAACCGTAGGCTCTTCCACGCAGCACCAGTTTTCGCACTGTGGTTTTTCACCACTTATTGCCCTCTCACTATAGCCACATCATTGCGTAATTATTTTCATAATACCGCTTTTAGCAAATCTCGAGGACGAGATTTTTCTTAAGGGGGTTAGTATTGTGACACCCCAAAAATTTGGCCTTGTTTTAATGGAATAAAATTTTACCAGGATTTAAAACTTTGAATTTTTGAGCTCCATTTTGATTTTTAAATCATTTCCTTCCCTGTTATTATGAGTTTTTCCCAGAGAGAAAACTTTTCAAATGTGTTATTGGACTTGATTAACCTCTCAAGTAAAACTTTCCTTTATCCAATATAACTAATTAACTAATTTAGTTGCTTGATCATTGTTTTCTTGAAAAATGGTTTTTTTAGGTTAAATGGCCTTATTTGAACTACAACCATTTGATAAATTCACTTAAAATTCCCACAAAAATTTGGAGATGTCATGTGATGTTTTTAAATCACTTTTATGCAAAAATATATTTCATTCATGAAATATTTTGAGCCCTACACTCAATTTTGCTTCTCTGGTCCAGAGTGCATTTTTGCACTACAACCTATTTAAATATTTCTTTACAACTTCTACCAAAATTAGGGGAGGTCAGTAGGAGCCTATTATTTCACTTTGTGCAAAAACCTATTTATGTTCTTTGAAAAATTTGAGTGAATCAACCTCATCTTCATTCTGGACCAACTTGATGGTTTGTACAGCAACCATGTTTTTACTTGCTCTTTAACCCTTGATTATTTCTCCTACTTGTAGTCCCCCATGTTAAACCCTTAAGTCCAGGAGCATGCACCTTTTGGATCATTTTTGGTTCATGAAATAATGTCATTTATTCCCTGTCCAGAATTGAAATTCTGCTAAAATTACACTAGCAAGTTTCTGCTTTTGGCCAAATAACCTCACCACTCTCTCTTGCATCTAAGGAGATCTTAATCTGGAGATTTGGGCCACCCCAAGAGTTGCTTAGAATCCTTTAACATTTTGTCAAACACCTGGTGTGCATGGCCAGTTTTGACATGATTTTGTCTTTGCATTGTGACCTTGCACCTCGGATCATACTAGCATGTCCACTAGGATTCCAGTTGCTCCTAACCTGGGTCTGTTAATTGCCAGCCTCGACCGCGACCTCTAGCGTGCTCTGGCATAGTGTCGAACACCTCCCGTGCACGCCCGGAGCGCGAGCAGAGCGCGCGTATTGCACGACCCGCGCCCGAGCTAACACGCTGGCCCCCTGGCTTTGGCCCACACGGCAGCATCACGCCACGCGCTCCCCTTCTCTCAGCTACGCGCCAAGCCGCCCCTCGCCGCGCCCGGCAGGCCAAGCACTAGCCGCCGCCGCCGCCCGACAGCCCTGCGGCATGCAGCGCCGCCCAAGCCACCCCAGTTCGCCACCTAGCCCCTGGAGCAGTGCCCTCTCGTCCACTAGCTCTTGCCGTCATCCCCAGCCACGCCACGTCGCCCTAGCTACAGAAAGGCGGTTCGCCGGAGAGCTTATCCACGGCCGCCATGGAACCGCCTTGCCACGCTATAAAAAGGGACCCCGAGCCCCTCTGAGCACGCACGCAACCTCAGGCTACCCCCGTGGAACCCCCATAGCCCGCAATCGCCAGGGAAACGCCACCTTCTTCATCTACGGCAACTCCTGCCGCCGCCACTGTCTCGTTCACTCCGGCGCCACCAGGGCTTCCCCCTCTCTGTTCTCCTCACCAAGAACCCCTCTTTCCTTCCAGGAATTCAACCCCCTACTTGATTTTGATTGGGAGCCATCGCCGCCACAAAACCACTTCGCCACCGAGGCCTCCTCCGCCGCGAAGCTCGCCGCCGGCAGCTCCCTCCGTCCCCACCGACCTGGCAACCACCGAGATGACCGCACTGGAGTGGCGCATCCATCCCCGCCCTTGGGGCCCCGCGAGGAGCCGCCAGTCGCCGGCGACGATCGCCGGAGCTCCGCCTCCGCTCGGGACAGAGGAAGGAGAGGGAGAGAGACTAGTCAAACCTGACTAGTGGGCCCCGTGGACCCACTGTCAGCGACCCGTGTCTGTCCACGTGGTTAAGTGGAGGCGTAAAGCCTCAAGTACGCCTCCTCTACACCGAAAGCGTATTTCTATCTGAAATGTTTTCTTTTCTGTTTTATTTTTTTTTTAAAAAAGATTTGACCAAATCTTTGACTGGCTATAACTTTTTAAATATAACTCCAAATTAGTTGATTCTTTTTCCTACCTTCCTCAAATTTGGTCTAGTTTATTTTAAGATTTATTTGAAAAAAATTCAAACAACTTTTTGGTTCTGTTTTTGAAATGTGTGTTAATTCAAATATATTTTTAAATAGGATTTTGGGGAGAGAGAAGAAACATTCAAAAGTTTTGGAGTGCACCCTGCCTTTCCACACATTGAAGGCAAGCATTCTGAACCCCGGCATAATATTTTTGGTGTGATCGTTGATACATTTATAACACCACCGCATTTCGAAGGACTTGTTATTTCATGTGATATGATCATATGCATGGGTGCATGTTGTTGATTTCCATGCTGTTGGTAATGGACACACTTGTGATGATAATCACCCTCATATGCCTTGCGTGCATACCGGCAGGAACCCGGGAAAACCTCTGCCTTGGGTAGGCATGAGTTTATCGCCGGTCTCCGTCAGGACGGTTATGTCTGGTATGGCATGGTAAGGTGATATGAGAGGTGACTCTGTTGGATGAAATATATTCGTCATGCTAATCATGCAGGGAATACTTGAACCTCCTGAGTCGACCGTAGATCGAGTCTTGTTCCAGTAACCCCCATACTTGTTTCGTACTACCACTCGTCTCTACAGCAAGTAGAGTACGGTTCAGTAAGTTGTCAACCTCTTTCCAGCACACACCGTACAGAGAGGCCATGGTGGAAGATACCGGTTGTAGCTGGTAGGCAGGCCACCTGGTCCGGGGGCATGGGTGTTTCCGGTTGGGACCGAGAGGGGAGGCCACCCCTTAGAGCGCGCGACATAAATTTGATCCCATGCTACGCGAGGTTGTAGCCTCCCCACTTAGAGTTTGCTTAACAGGTGTCGTGGGTGATTCCAGACACGTGTGAGATAAGCTGGTGTGTGCAAGTTAGGTGTGTTTTCAACAAAAAGACCGTAGACGGAATTAGTCCTGCTGGACTAGAGAAATCCGTCACTCGTGGGTAAAGAGTACACCTTCTGCAGAGAATAAACCTATTCGAATAGCCGTGTCCATGGTTAAGGATTACAGTCTGGGATGGGTCAGGTGTCGGTCTTAGTGTCGGTCTTCGGAGGTGAAACCGATAACCAGAAAATGGAATTACTACTCGTGACTTGTGATATCTATGATTATTATTATTGTTGACTAACCCGTGATATTATTGTTATTACCGAATATCTCTGGGATGGTTCTACCTCCGGGATATTCACTATGATTGTTTCTTTTAAAGCCCTTTATGTGGTGTCGCTCAGACGCCCGACTGTGGCATTTCTTTTAAAGCCCTTTATGTGGTGTCGCTTAGACGCCCGACTGTGGTATTTCTTTTAAAGCCCTTTATGTGGTGTCGCTCAGACGCCCGACTGTGGCATTTCTTTTAAAGCCCTTTATGTGGTGTCACTCAGACGCCCGACTGTGGCATTTCTTTTAAAGCCCTTTATGTGGTGTCGCTAAGACGCCCGACTGTGGCATTGCTTGTTATTTGTTTCATAATTTTTTTTATATACTACCATGTTATTGCATTTTTATAAATAACTTGCTTGCACGCATCAGAGTTCCATTTATCTATTGTGACTGACGTCATGAGCATAAAATATTTTTAGCACATCATTGTTATATTATATCTGTGTTCATAATGTTTGCGAGTACATTCAAAGTACTCACTGGCTTGTCCCTGGCTATTGTCTTGGCCAGATTATCTTGCACGGAGAGGAGCGACGCGATGCCAACCCCGGAACCCACTCAATGGAGATAGCAGCCTCGCGAAGATAGGAATTAACCTGGTCAGCTGTTCCCGTGGGAAATGGAGTCCCATAGACCCTGACGTCTCACAGACCGCTTCCGCCATCAACCACTAGAAACCCTTGGTTGTACTCACAGGCCAGAATGGTCTTGTACTACATATTTTGTATTTTGCTTGGAATTTCTGTATCAAGTTGGAGCCTCATCAGCTAACAGTAATCCTGGGGCTGATGAGCACGACGGTCTTTTCTGGAAATTTATTACCCGGAAAACCCAGTCGTGACAGGAAAAGGCTTGTGTTTCTTAACCATGGTTCTCTTTCTTTATTGTGCTTTCTAGCAACGAAGTCTCTCTTATCATAACGTTGATTCTTTGATTGTGGGTTATCAAGATCAACATTAGGTTCAATTTCTACTTCATTGTTATGACTAGGTTGAGCATCAACCTGAACATCATCATTAACACTATCAATAGGTTCATGTTCCTCAACAGATTGTGTTTCAGCATCAGAAATAGAAATATCATTGGGATTCTCAGGTTTGTCTATAACAGGTTCACTAGAAGCATGCAAAGTCCTATCATTATTCTTTTTATTTTTCTTAGAATGACTAGGTGCATCAGTATTAATTATCTGAGAATCTTGCTCAAATCTCTTAGGATGACCCTCAGGATATTGTCGGTGTCAAAACCGGCAGATCTCGGATAGGGGGTCCTGAACTGTGCGTCTAAGGATCAAAGGTAAAAGGAGGCAGGGACACGATGTTTTACCCAGGTTCGGGCCCTCTTGATGGAGGTAATACCCTAATTCCTGCTTGATTGACTTTTATGAGTACATGGGTTACAAGAGTTGATCTACCACAAGATCGTAATGGCTAAACCCTAGAAGTCTAGCCTGTATGGTTATGATTGTGATTCCTTCTCTATGGACTAAACCATCCGGTTTATATAGACACTGCACCGGTCTAGGGTTGTACAAAGTTGCTTTACAGAGAAAGGAATACATGTTCCGAACGCCAAGCTTCCCATCCACGCAAAGGAGAGTCCCATACGGACACGGAGGAAGGTCTTCGATCTCATATCTTCACGGCCCATTAATCCGGCCCATATAACATAGCCCGGACGCCCGAGGACCCCTTAATCCTGGACTCCCTCAGTAGCCCCTGAACCAGGCTTCAATGACGAGGTATCCGGAGCGCAGATTGTCTTCGGCATTGCAAGGCGGGTTCCATCTCCGAATACTCCAAAGCAGTCTTCCATACACAAGAGCTGTATCCGGTCATGCTTACAACCCTAAGCTTATAAAAACAATAATACTTAAAATAAAACAAGTCATGTCCATGGCAAGTTTTTCGGTGAGACGTTATGCTCAGGCCCTGTTATCATTCTGAGCCATTTTACAGCACCACGTTTTGCGTTTCGAGGCACGGCCATTGACACATCTTTTCAAAGCAGAGATCGTGTTCCCTTATTACAGATTCTCATCAATACGGATTTGGGTAATCCAACCGCGTCATTCGCACGTCTCCCCGGGAATAGGTGAGGTTTAAGGTTTATAAAGGGGGGGGATTGATATTCACTACCTCTTTAAGAGGACAAGGACCCATCTATTCATCCCACGCCTTCTTCTTCCTCTGCCCTCCCACCTCCGAGCTCCAACGCCCAAGTTCTAAAACTTCCTTTTGCCCCAACCTCCCCAGCAATGGCTGGATCTGGTCTCTAGGGAAAGTGGGTGGCCTCCTCCGTTACGGAGAAGAACATCGAAGATCTGCGCGAGGCAAGGTACCTGACGGTGGAGGTCAAACATAGGCTACCGACCCTGGGGCAGGTCACCCCTACCCCAAACCCGGTGAGAGGTTGGTGTTCAGAACCCACTTCCTCCGAGGGCTTGGGTTCGCCATCCATCCCTTCGTCCAAGGTCTCATGTACTATTACGTGCTGGATTTCCACCATCTGGCCCCGAACTCCTTCCTCCATATTTCAGCATTCATCGTCGTATGTGAGTCAGTCCTCCGCGTCCCTCCACACTTCGGCCTATGGCTTAAGGTCTTCAATGTGAAGCCGAAGGTGGTTGAGGGCCAGAATGCAAAGTGCTGTGGCGCCATGGTGAGCAAGCTCCACCATTTTACTTGGCCAAAAGGAAGATTCGTGGTCAATGTCAAGGTATGGCAGCAGGAGTGTTTCTACATCATCGAACCCCGCGACACCAAGTGGGCAGCCGCTCCTGCTTTCATATATGGGCCTCCACTGTGGCTCGTGTCCTGGACTAACAAGGGTCTAGACTGGGGATCTTTTGACGAAGTATCGATGCTGTAGAAACGCGTCAAGAGCATGATAGCTAAGACATCACCCTTGCGGATGTAATCCAGGTGATGCTTATCCGCCGAGCTCTCCCCTGCCAATGACGAACTCTCAAAATGTGGGAGTTTAATCCGGAGGGGCCACGGACCCTGTTGCACTTCTACAGCACGACACACAAGGGGATCTGGAAGCTGCTTTTCAAGAAGAAGAAATCGTGGCCAAGGACGTCTGACGACAAGGGCCTCGACTGCAACCATGCGCCCTCCCTGGTAAGTATTATATTTCCGAACATATTTTAATTCGACAGTCCTTAGGAAAGGCATTGAGAATTCCATCTCTCAAATAGGATTGGATAAGGAAAGCGGAGCAGATTAAGTGTCCAGCCCCGCTCCCCGAAAACCCAGCCGAGCCTCTATTGATGAAGATGCTGGTCCTGGTGCCGTACCAGGTGCCTGTAAAGAAGGACATGAAGAAAAAGAGCAAGGAGGCTGAAAGCAGCCTCCACCATGAAGATACTTCAGGCGTTATGTCTGGCGGAACCGAGGCTCCTTCCTCTCCCGAGGGAGATGAAGACGAGGAAGAGGAGGAGGAGGAAGAAGAAGAGAACCCTCCTCCCAAGGGGAAAAAGAGAGCGGCCTCCATGGATCCGGAGAAGGGGGCGTCCAAGAGGGGAAAGTTATCCCTCTCGGATGATTTAGATTCGGGCACCAAAGTTGTGCCCACGCACCGCCCCCGGGACAAGCCCCTTGCCGAATCGTAAGCTCCTTAAGATGCCTCACATACATCCGACCTGTTTATAAATCACAAGAATGACATCACTTTTTGTGTTTCAGTCCGGCCCGTGACATCCCTCGAGAGTCATCATCATCGGGGGATCTTTCTATGGAGAAGATGGAGAGCGAGGCACCTCCACAGGCTTCTCTGCCTCCTAGGGCAGATGACACCGAGGTGTCGTCCCAAAGGATCTCTTCGGACTCTGGAGGAGTGCGGGAGAGGACCAAGATGGTGCGAAAGGATAATACGTCGGCTGCCGAGAACTTGAGGGGAGCAACCCTCATGGAGACCGGCAATGGGAACATCTCCGAAACCAAATCAACAGCCCCCTCCGCAGGAGGGGGAGACAGCTATTCCAGCCGCGACCTCTGTTAATGCAGAGGCACCGAACATGCTGACGGATGCACTACAAAGTACGTCTATCTTGAAGGAGCACCGTACCTTGATGGGTACAGTGGCTGAGAAGGTTCAGTCTGCGAAGAGCGGGCTGAATGAGGTCTTCACGAGCCTACTCACAGGCTTCGAGGTATCCGGTATAATGTCTTTAAATGTTTTCCATAAAAAGTCGGCTTGTATATAGATAGTAGCCCCTGAGACTCTGTTTGGCCAATGAAGGAGGGTGAACACAGGGTCTATAAGTATCCACAGGGAATAACATATCTATCTTTTTTGATAAAAAACAGGATTCACTATTAGCGGCGACCACACAGGCCGCCGAAGTTTCCGAACTGAAGCGGAAACTGCAGCTGGTCGAAGAGAAAAATAACCGTATTAATAAGCTGCTCGACGAGGCGCAGGGTATACTTCAAAGTACTCTATATGTAATTGAAGTAGTTTGCAAACACTAAGTCAAAGCTTACGTGTTGCTAAATGCATAATTGCAGATGGTGCTACTGAGGTCGAAACCCTCAGGAGTGATCTTGCCCGCGCGAAGGAGCTGGTAAGGGTGAGTAATGCGGTCGCTGACAAAACGGCTGCTGATTTGAAGGCCGAACAGGCCACCCGACACCTGTTCGAGGAGCGGGTGTCCACGTCTGAGCTAGAGCTCAAGGATACCACTCGCAAGTGTGAACTTCTCGAAGAAGATAATAAAGCTAAGGCGGCCGAACTCACCAAGGCCCTTCAGGAGGATCAAGAGGTGAGGTCCAAATCACGAGCGGCTCGCGAGGAGATTCGACAGGCCGGACATATAGCGGCTGGTAAGCCCTTTCTTTTACAGTCTAAGTTTGGCGATCAGAAGTATGCCTTGCTTAATCGATAGTGGAGTTCTCTAGACGCCTTCGCGGATCTTCCGAAGAGTGCTGCTGACGCTGCACAATTCTACCGAGCCTAGGAGGGGCATGCGATGGAGAACCTGTTCTTGTCGCAGTTCACGATGCAGGAGCACTCGACGCTGCTGAACGACTAGATGGTGCAGTGGGCCGAGCTGCATAAGATGTCCGGAGCGGCCATGAAGGAGGTTATAGTCTGGCCGTGGCCAGCCGAACCCATTCTGAGCAGCTATTTCGGCCTAGTGCGGTGACTCGTAGATGTCATGCCCCGAATTGACGCAATCAAGCGGTCGTTTTGCAAAGAAGGTGCAAGGATGTCCTTTGCCCGCGTCAAAGTGCGTTGGGCGAAGATGAAGGCCACTGTTATGGCGGTTCAAGATCCTCCCGAAGGCAAGGACCACCGCACCCCGGAGCTTACTTTGATGACGTCCTAGAGGGTGCCCATCTGATAGAGGGTCAATGTTCAAAGGATATTATGTTTCAGTGAATGTATCCAAACGACCCATACGTGTTTGTATATATTAAGGCTGTGTGCCATTATTCTGAAAGTTTTTTCCTCCTGTGCAGACTTTTTTGTAATCCTGAGAGTTTTCCAGTCGTCGGCTTCAGCCCCCACGTAGATATTACGGGGGTGTTCGGATTGGCACATAAACATTCTTTCTCCAACGTCTTGGTCCGTAACGGAGGTGTTAGTGCGGCGAACCAGGCAATCGAACTATATGGCTTTAACGCTCTCACTTAGCCATAGGAGTTTGGCGATGGGATTACGAAATAGCCCCTGGTATGTATGCGGCTTATCTGAATTCAGATGTGCAACATATATGACCAGGAAACAGTCCTTCGCTTAATACGAAAAAATCGTTAAAGATTTAGCAAGTCGCCGAGTGGCTGACCAGCCTCGCCACATCATGACAGTTAGTTTTCGGCTTTCTCTACTAAGGTGCTTAACCCGACGAACCGGAAACACAATTGCAGTAGTTCTCCCTTTACCACCCTAGCCGAACAAACGGAACGTAAGGTAGAAAGCATAGGAGACGGGCAACCCAACTATTGACCAAAGACATGATTCGGAGCTGATGCATATAATGCCAAGTTCAGGATGCCGAAGTAGGCTACAAAGTTGTTCGGACTTTTATTTGGTGACACATATGTGGCCGTATATAGCCACTGGCAATGGATGACGAGGTATGTGAGTGGGATGTCTTGGTATGGTTTTATGAAAAAGTTGGTACCGGAAAAGTGTCCCCACTATGATCTGATTGATGTGTCAAAACGCAATCTTACAGAGGTTACCGTAAGAACCAAAGCCATTTCAGATGCCAGGGGTCTAATAATAAGGAAAAAAAGCTCGATACAGGTCCTTTAGATATCCTATCGCATGTCTTCTCCGCTTTTGCCTTGTAGAGAGGGCTTCCATAAATGGAATGGTCTTCGGTTATCCGCATGAAACCGGGATCAAAAAGAGTCCTTGTGAGTCCGCAGGACATATAGGTTCGAATGCACCTGTGATAGGAAAAAAAGGTAATCAAGAAAAGGTGGAAGGTCATATAGGGCCGAACCGTACTATAGACCTGTCCGCATTGTGCCTCCGTTGATGCCCAGGGAATTTTGAGTGCCTAATTATGCATGCGCGGCGTGAAGTCCACGGGTTTGTGCGGCAATCGACGGAGGCGGAACTGCTATTCTAGCTCTGGAAGATCCGAGCTATCAGCTTGCGGGACAGATCGGACTCTTTTAACGGAGTCCGACAGCTTAATGGCCGATAAGGTGTGCGGCTTAAGAGAGCCGCGTTGTTCTTTGGCTGCGAGAGATGCAGTGCGCTCCTCTGTATGGAGAGAGCGTTCCATGTATCCATTTACTGTGATGACACCGTGTGGACCGGGCATCTTGGGCTTTGGATAAGCATAGTGCGGAACCGTGTTGAATCGACCAAAGGCGGTCCGTCCGAGTAGTGCGTGGTAGCCACTGCAGAAGGGGACGATATCGAAGATCAAGTCCTTACTGTGGAAGTTGTCGGCCGAGCCGAAGACGACTTCCAATGTTACTGTGCCCAAGCAATGGGCTTCTACACCAGGTATTACTCCTTTAAAGGTAGTTTTGGTGGGCTTGATTCTTAACGGATCAATACCCATTTTGCGGTCAGTGTCCTGGTAAAGCAGCTTAAGACTACCTCCACTGTCCATGAGGACTCGCGTAAGGTGGAATCCGTCGATGATTGGATCGAGGACCAAAGCTCCCGTACCTCCATGACAGATACTGGTCAGGTGGTCCTTTCGATCAAAGGTGATCGGACAAGTCAACCATGGGTTGAATTTTGGGGCGACCGGCTCTACGGCGTATACGTCCCTTAATGCGCGCTTGCGCTCGTGCTTGGGAATGTGGGTGACATAGATCATATTCACCGTTTTGACTTCGGGGGGAATATCTTTTGTCCCATTGTGTTCGGAGGGCAAGGCTCTTCTTTGTCGTACTCGCTGGGCGGCCTTTTACCCTTGTGTTCGGCGTTGAGCTTGCTGGCCTGTTTGAAAACCCAACAACTTCTGTTGGTGTGGTTGGCAGGCTTATCAAGGGTGCCATGAATCTGGCAAGGTCAATCAAATATTCGGTCCAGGCTAGACGAACCGGTTTTGTTCCTTTTGAATGGCTTCTTCCGCTGACCGGGTTTCGAGCCATTGAATCCAGCGTTGACCGCTATGTCTTCGGCATTGTCAATATTGCTCCGACGCTTACTTTCATTGTGCCGAGGGCCTGCCATCTCTGTTCCTGGCTTCAGAAGTGCCAGGGTCACTGGTACTGTTGCTGCTATGGGCTAGCCAGCTATCTTCGCCTGCACAAAAGCATGTCATGAGTGCTGTGAGGGCTGCCATGGACTTCGGCTTCTCTTGGCCGAGGTGTCGGGCGAGCCATTCGTCACGGATGCTGTGTTTAAAGGCTGCTAGAGCTTCAGCATCCGAACAGTCAACAATCTGGTTCTTTTTAATTAGGAACCTAGTCTAGAATTTTCTGGTTGACTCTCAGGGCTGTTGGACTATGTGACTGAGGTCATCGGTGTTCGGAGGCCGGATATAAGTTCCTTGGAAGTTGTCTCTAAAGGAATCCTCTAGGTGTTCCCAGCTTCCAATAGAATTTCCTGGGAGACTATTTAACCAGTGCCGAGCTGGTCCGTTCAGTTTTAGAGGGAGGTATTTGATGGCGTGCAAATCATCACCACGAGCCATGTGAATGTGAAGAAGAAAGTCTTCAATCCATCCTACGGGGTCTGTTGTGCCATCGTATGGCTCAATGTTCACGGGTTTAAACCCTTCTAGGAACTGGTGTTCCATTACCTCATAGGTGAAGCACAAGGGGTGGGCGGCGCCTCTATATCGGGCAACGTCATGACACAGTTTGGACGGAGTCCGGATGCGGTGGTCGGCCTGGGTGAGGTTATCCTTTTCGCGCCAGGCCTAATGGTCATCTTTCTACGCTGGAGCGTGACCCCTTGATCCATAGATTGATCTGGTCTTACCGGCTCTACTGTCCAGGTCTTCTCGCAAGTCATAAGTGTATCATGCCGCCGTTGCCCTGCCTTTACGGTGGGGTGGTGCAGGCTGGTGTTCAGCTTCAGTTGCCAGTCTGTCCTGACCACATGGTGGTCGGTCAGGTCCGTCGCCGGCTTTATGCTTTGGCGGTATAGGCTCTAGGGACTCATCGTCGAATTAGGGTAGGAGCTTGCGCTTTGGGTAATTCTTGGTTGGGCGCTCGAGTCTGTATTCCTCGGCTGCTAGGACATCAGTCCATCTGTCATTGAGCAGATCCTGATCAGCTTGAAGCTGCTGCTACTTCTTTTTCAGGCTTCTTGCAGTGGCCATTAGCCAACGCTTATAGCGCTCTTGTTCGAGCAGATCCTCAGGCAAGATAAATTCTTCGTCGCCGAGGCTCTCGTCCTCTTTGGAGGTCGGTAGGTAATTACTATCCTCCGAGCCCTTGTCCTCGATGGGATCGTCGGGATTGACCTGCCCATCCTCCAAACCCTCATGTTTAGATGTTTGCTCGATAGGGGCTTCTTGGTCTTCGGCATTCTCCAGAGTATTGTTGTCTCCAGTGCCCATATTGCTCTATTTGTTACGACGCGATTTCGAGCGGCGCCGCTGATGTCGATGCTTTGGTGGTGCCTCAGAAGGCTTGTCCTTGTCTAGATCCTCCCCACCGTCACCATCGTCTTGTTTGTGTGTGTCCACCATGTACACGTCACATGTAGAAGTAGCCGTCCAGCGTCCGGTAAACGGCGGGTTCTGGCTTTGCTTGTCTCCGGCGTTGTTGTCCATACCATCGATATCGTCGGAGTCGTAGTCGAGCATGTCGGTTAAGTCCTCGACAGAGGCTATGAAGTGCGTGGTGGGTGGGACGTAAAATTCCTTTCTCTCCTGGTATGGGCTGGGCATAGTTTGGTAGCGATCCTTCTGTAATAGCAAGAGATCGCATAAGGTCCAGGGCCTCGTCTAGGAGCGAGGTCTGGATGGGGAAGCGATGGTCCGGTGAGCTAGGTGGGGCAGGAGTTCCCTAGCCGAACTCACATAGTGCGGGCCTCGAGAGTTCGGAGCTGTTGTCTGGAGGCGAGCCTGTTTCCTTAATGGTGAAGCGAGCCTGGTGAACCTCCGGACATACCGGTGAGGTGATCCCCTTTGTCCTCGGGTGTCTGGCTCTATAGCCATAGAGAGTCCGGTGGGCTCTAGACTCCTGTCTTAAGACCTGGTGATGCGCTCCGGATTTAAGGCCAGAGCGGTAGTTGGAGCCGTGAACCCTTGGAAGATCAAGTCTCCTCGGATATCAGCGACATAGTTCAAATTTCCAAAGCTGATCTGACAATCAGGGGCGTAGCTGTCGATCTGCTCCAACTGGCCAATCAAATTGGCCGGCAGTGCGAAGCCGCCGAATACGAAGATCTGGCCGGGGACAAAAATCTCCCTCAAGGCGGTATTGTTGTGGATGATCGATGGAGCCATCGAACATTCTAGCGACGGCACAATGGAACTCTCAATGAAAGCACCAATGTCAGTGTCAAAACCGGCAGATCTTGGATAAGGGGTCCCGAACTGTGCGTCTAAGGATCGAAGATGACAGGAGGCAGGGACACGATGTTTTACCCGGGTTCGGGCCCTCTTGATAGAGTTAATACCCTACTTTCTTCTTGATTGACTTTGATGACTATAGGGGTTACATGAGTTGATCTACCACGAGATCGTAATGGCTAAACCCTAGAAGTCTAGCCTGTATGGTTATGATTATGATTCTGCCTCTATGAACTAAACCCTCCGGTTTATATAGACACCAGAGGGG
This sequence comes from Triticum dicoccoides, assembly GCF_002162155.2. Lineage (NCBI taxonomy): Eukaryota > Viridiplantae > Streptophyta > Magnoliopsida > Poales > Poaceae > Triticum > Triticum dicoccoides. The sequence goes on along the minus strand of NC_041386.1, from coordinate 671,876,863 downwards.
CCTAGGGTTGTACAAAGTTGGTTTATAGAGAAATGAATACATGATCCAAAAGCCAAGCTTGCCATCCAGGCAAAGGAGAGTCCCGTCCGGACACGGATGAAGGTCTTTGATCTCATATCTTCACGGCCCATTAATCCGGCCCATATAACATAGCTCGGACGGCCGAGGACCCCTTAATCCTGGACCCCCTCAGATATAAAGGCTCGTGAGTCATTTTACCACCTCTAGTCATAACTCTACCAACACTATCATTGTTCTTTTTATTCAACCATTTGAGTGGTAACCATGGAAGCATGTTTGCTAATAACCTTAATATCACCTTTAACTCTAGACATATAATTACTCAAGTGTTCAACCATATAAGCATTATGTTTTAACTAGTCATTAACCCGTGCGCCTACATGGGCTAGCATTTTAACACGCCCTATATGCCTAATAGTTATATTTTCATAGTGAATAATGCTTCTATAAACACGAAAGTCATGTTTTCTATTCAAGTTATGTCGTTAATATGAATTAGAGGGGATTAATATTCGCTTATCTTTTGTGAATAAGCTGAGGGCCTAAGAATGACCTTTGAAGCGTTCAGAGTAGGAGTATAAGCAATCAAGCAATAATCCCTTATAAATATGTGCAATTATGAGAGTATATTTTTTTAGCATTTTTGGGAGCATCTCGGGTGGCAGTGAGTGTCAATATAATTGATCGGCTCTACCTTTTAAAATAAAAGTTGCACAAATGATGGTGCTTTGATTTCCACAATGTAGACATTGGGCATGGGAAAATTACACAAAATATGCCATGAAGTGTTCAGTTGTTAAGAACGTGCGGTACTTATAAGTGTTCAGTTGTTAATGAACCAAATTATAAGTACATATCGAAATACATATCTAATTATGATCTAACTTATCCATTAACAACTGAACACTTATAGGACATATCAAAATACATATCTAATTTGGAATATTGTGAAGAACGTGCGGTACTTATAAGTAGCAATGAATAGATAATTCTGGCCTAGTTCTTTTGTATGGCGATAATGCCTAGATATGAATATCATAGGATTGAGAATAACAATCAGACAGGGTAACTAAGGAGATAAATCAAGATTTCTTAATGTGTGCTCGATGATTAAGATAGTTTGATAATTCTTTTGCAAGAAAATTAAACATAACTTAAAGTAAGCCTCCCAAAATAATTGGTTGGAGTTGAAAAGGAAACAATTAGAAAACAAAATAATAATTAGGAAGGGGTTATTAAATAATATACTTGTGCAGTTGTACTTTTTGTTTAGAAACATGGAGTTGTAGAATTATAATTAGAAGCTAGCGCTAGTTAATTTCTGCTGCCTATGGCACACTGCAGTAAAATGATGAAGTAATTTATCATTCAAATTCATTACATGCTTGCCTTGTTTAATAAGGGCATCATAGATTGACCTCATGATATCCCACTCATGCATCTAAATCATATATTTTATACCACGCTAGTAGGTTTTTCATGTCCCACATCCTCTATATATTAGCCAAGGACATGTAGCTTCACATAAGAACTGAAGTTGCTGTACATTAACAAATTTCGACAAAACACACATGGATCGCTGTCGGTGCACACCGATCTGGACCAAGTGATATCTAGCATGCTAAAGCTGAAATATTTTGTTTCATATAAAAGTGGACGTGCTAGCACCGGGTGAAGCTATTCAATGAACCAACAATTCATGTTCCTGAAGTCATACCTGGATCGATGGATAATGGCCCGTCGTGCTGTCGTAAGACAATTGGTCCCGGGCAACATGTTCAGATGTTCCGCACTTCCACTGTATTCACTGCAACATCTTAATTGTGATGGAATCATGTGTAAAACGTCACAGGGTGTTTTTATATCTAATTGAAGACCATGGGGTGCGGCAAGCTTACATAATTTGTCAATAACGATGTGCGGACACAGTGGTGGTATGACTGAAGCATTCTTGACAATGTGCACCCGGTGGATATGTCAATGACGATGTGCTGACGCTGTGTGTGGCTGAAGCATTCTTGACAATCTGCACCCGGTGGACAGCTCCAGCCGGCATCCATTCACGGAAACTAACCTAAATCCTGAAGTATGCATGCATGTACGTCCTTGTGTATCATTTGTTCCAGATCAAAACATCAGAGCAGCACATCGAGGTGTCGGTAATTGGTTACGGTTGATTAATTAACTGATATCAGCAAGACTATTGCCACATCCGAGTGTTAGACTATGTATAGCTTCTGTACCTATGTACGTATATGGTACATATTGTAACACAAACATTATATATAATGAGATAAGCCACCCCTAGAGGGTTGTGCTGGTTCCCCAAAACTTATTCTCTTACATGGTATCACGCTAGGTTACGATCGCTTCCGCTTCTAAACCCTAATACCCGCACCGCCGCCGCAGCCGCCGCCGCCTTCACCGCCGCCGCCGCGCCACCGATCGCGCCGCCGCCATGTCGAGCGCCGCCACCACCGGTTCCACTGCTGCGGGCTTCCTCCCGGCCTCTCTTGCGGCTCTGCTCAACCTCCCGCTCGATGCCGTCTCTGTTCCGGCTCCGATCGGGACAAGGAGCATCGGCTCCGTCTTCTCCACGCCGCCGGCGCCCTCGCTTGGGCGTGACCTCGTGGTCCACACCGCGGCGCCGCCGTCCGCTGCGGACTCCGCAGGCGTCGCCCCGCCGCTCCTGCCGCAAGCGGATCACACTGCCCCGCTGGCGGGGTTGGCGGCGTCCGCCCCGGCCGCGGGCCTTGCGGCGTCCGCACCGGCCGCGAGCTTTGCGGCGCCCGCCCTGGCTGCGGTCCCGCCTCCTTCCGCATCGGCTTCGGTGCCTCCGGCTGCCTCCATGGTGTTTGCACCCCAGGCAGCCTCCTCGATGGGATTGTCTTCGCCGCCGCCGTTTCACTTCGGTCATCTCATCACCATCAAGCTCTCCGCCGACAACTACATCTTCTGGCGTGCGCAGGTTCTCCCGCTCTTGGGGAGTCACTACCCGCTAGGCTACGTCGACGGATCGCTTCCCTGCCCACCCGCGCTGGTAGACAACGTGCACGGTCCGGTCTACAATCCGGCCCATCGCGTCTGGACGGGGCAGGACCAGGCGAACCTCTCCTCCATCCAGGGGTCGCTCTCGCCGGCAGTTGCCGGCCTTGTTGTCTTCGCGAAGACGTCTCATGAGGCCTGGACCATCCTTGAGCGCACCTTTGCAGCGCAGTCCCAGGCTCGTGTCTCTGCACTCCGTCGTCAGCTTGGAGAGTGTCAGAAGCTTGACTCCACTGCCACTGAGTTCTACAACAAGGTCAAGGGCCTCGCCGACACATTGGCCTCCATTGGACAGCCCCTCACCGACTCCGAGTTCAACTCGTTTATTGTCAATGGTCTTGATGAGGAGTATGATGCCTTAGTCGAGATCATCAACGAGCGGGGCAACTCGACACCCATGCTGGCACACGAGGTTTTCTCTCGGCTCCTTCTCACTGAGCAACGGGTCGAGACTCGCCGCACCAGGGGCACTGGCTCCCTCTCGGCCAACGCCGCCACCAAGGGTGGCCGCTCTTCTTCATCACCCCGGTCTCCCTTGGGGCTGCCACCGTCGCCCGCCTCGGCCCCCCCACCTACTGCGACCTTACCGGGGGCTGGCGGTCCACGTGTGTGTCAGCTTTGTGGCCGCGATGGGCACTGGGCCTCCAAATGTCATAAGCGCTTCCAGCGAAGCTTCCTTGGTCTTGGCAATGACGGCAAAGATACACGCAACAATGCCCGTCAGGTCGCCATGGCTGATCGTCCCGCGCCGCAGAAGCAACAGGGACACACTCAGTCCTACTCCATCGATCCACACTGGTACATGGACTCTGGGGCGATAGAGCATCTAACCAGCGAGATGGGGAAGCTTCACACTCGTGAACCCTATCATGGCTCCGACAAGATCCACACCGCCAATGGAGCAGGTATGCACATCTCTCATATTGGTCAAGCATCTCTTCTCACTAGACATGCCAATAGGAATCTTCAGCTTCGCAATGTTCTTCGAGTTCCATCTGTGACCCGCAATCTTCTTTCAGTTCCTAAACTCACACGTGATAATAATGTGCTTTGTGAATTTCACCCTTTTGATCTTTTTATTAAGGATCGGGGCACGAGGGACATTCTTCTTAGTGGGCGGTTGTGCCAGGGCCTCTACCGTCTGGAGCATCCTGGTGTCGCTCGTGTTTTCAGTGGAGTTCGGGTCTCTCCGTCACAGTGGCATGCTCGTCTTGGTCACCCGGCCACACCTATTGTCCGTCATATTTTGCGTCGTCATGAGCTTCCTAGTTTGTCTAGTCATAAAGATGTAGCAGTGTGTGATGCTTGTCAGCAGGGGAAGAGTCATCAACTTCCTTTTTCGGAGTCCAGTCGTGAGGTGAAACATCCTTTAGAACTTGTGTTTTCAGATGTATGGGGTCCTGCTCAGACTTCTGTCAGTGGTCATAATTACTATATCAGTTTCGTTGATGCTTATAGTCGCTTTACCTGGCTTTACCTTATTAAACGCAAATCTGATGTGTTTGATATTTTTGTTGAGTTTCAAAAACATGTTGAACGTCTTCTCAAGCACAAAATTGTTCATGTCCAGCCAGACTGGGGGGGCGAGTATCGCAACCTCAACTCTTTCTTTCAGTCGCTTGGGATAGCTCATCGTTTAGCATGTCCACATACACATCAGCAGAATGGTTCAGTCGAACATAAGCATCGTCATATTGTTGAAGCTGGTCTTACTCTTTTGGCCCATGCATCTGTTCCGTTTCGGTTTTGGAGTGATGCTTTCACCACTGCATGCTTTCTCATCAACCGTACTCCTACTCGTGTTTTAAACATGAAGACTCCCATTGAGGTTCTCCTTAATGAACAACCTGATTATACCTTTCTCAAGGTATTTGGGTGTGCTTGCTGGCCGCATCTTCGTCCATATAACAAGCGCAAGCTTGAGTTTCGTTCTAAGAAGTGTGTTTTTCTTGGCTATAGCTCTCTTCATAAAGGTTACAAATGTCTTCATGTTCCCACTAATCGTGTCTATATATCTCGGGACGTCGTGTTTGATGAGCATGTTTTTCCCTTTGCCAACCTTCCTGTGTCCACTGTCGAACCACCATCCCTGCATTCATCCTCTGTTGCTTCTGACCAATTTGATGATGTTGCATACTCTCCTTTGCTGTTACCTAACCATGGTGCAGGAACCGGACGTGGAGCTCGTTTGGAGCTGTTGGAGGATTCACCATCATCATCGTCGTCTTCTGGTGGGCACGTCGATCGCCCTATGTTGCATGGCATCGATTCGCGTGCCCATGCATGGTCACCCGACGAGCCCGTCGCGCCGAGCATCTCCACTGCTCGGTTCGTTTCGCCAGCGGCCGCCGAGTCGCCCGCGGCTCGGCCCGTCACGCCGTCTTCGCCTGCGGCTCTGCCCGTCACGCCGTCTTCGCCCGCGGCTCGGGTCCTCACGTAGCCTTCATCAGTGGATCGGCCCGCGACACCGGCCGCGCCATGGCCCACTATGCCGAGCTCGCCATCGGCCCGGTCTGTGATGCCGGAGTCGCCAGCTGCTTCGTCTGCTCTGCCGGTTTCGCCGGTGGGTCGGCCTTCTTCGCCAACCGAGTCCGAGGCTACCGTGACTGGCTCCTCGTCACCGGCTGACTCGTCAACGTCGCCGTCCTCCAGCCCGTTGCAGGCTGCTCCGTCGACCTCGGTGGTTCCTGTGTCCCGACCACATACACGCAGTCGCAGTGGCATTTTCAAACCTAAGGAACGTAAGGATGGTACGGTTGCTTGGTTGGCTGCTTGTTTGGCTGCTGCGGTTGCGGATCCATCTTCTGAGCCTCGCTCATATCAGGCTGCCCTGCGCATTCCACATTGGCGAGAGGCTATGGAGCAGGAGTTTCATGCTCTTCTTCGTAACAAGACATGGACTCTCGTTCCTCCACCACCACGGGTAAATGTTATTGACTCAAAATGGGTATTCAAAGTGAAGAAGCATTCGGGTGGATCTATCGAGCGTTACAAAGCGCGACTTGTTGCTCGCGGTTTTCGGCAGCGTCATGGTCTTGACTATGAGGACACCTTCAGTCCTGTCGTCAAGCCTACCACTATTCGGCTTCTTCTCTCCATTGCTTTTTCTCGTGGTTGGTCACTTCGTCAACTTGATGTGCAGAAAGCTTTTCTACATGGATTTTTGGAGGAAGAGGTTTATATGAAACAGCCGCCTGGTTTCTCTGATCCTGATCGTCCTGACTATATCTGTCGTCTTTCCAAAGCACTATATGGTTTGAAGCAAGCTCCTCGTGCCTGGCATGCCCGCCTTGCCTCTGCCCTTCGTGCTCATGGGTTTGTGCCGTCTACTGCTGACACTTCGTTATTTCTTCTACAGAAGCCAGAAGTCACTATGTATCTTTTGGTATATGTCGATGATATTATCCTTGTCAGCTCTTCTCAGTATGCTGCTGATGCTCTTGTCTGCTCTCTTGGTGCTGATTTTGCGGTCAAAGATCTTGGGAAGCTTCACTACTTTCTTGGAGTTGAGGTCACTTCTCGTGCTACTGGTCTTGTCCTTACGCAGAAGAAGTACTCCTTGGAGTTGTTACAGAGAGCTGGCATGCTGAAGTGCAAACCGACCACCACACCCATGTCGTCTACCGACAAGATAACAGCTGTTGATGGTGAGCTTTTGTCTCCTGCGGATGCCACAGAGTACAGGAGCATTGTTGGTGGACTTCAGTACTTGACGATCACGAGACCAGATATCTCTTATGCTGTTAACAGGGTTTGTCAGTATCTTCAGGCTCCCAGAGATACTCATTGGGCTGCTGTTAAACACATTCTTCGTTATGTTCAGTTCACCCTGACATTTGGTATGCATATTCGGCCGACTTCCTCTCGGGTCCTTTCGGCCTTCTCTGATGCAGATTGGGCTGGTAGCCTAGATGACAGGCGATCCACGGGGGGTTATGCAGTATTCTTTGGCTCTAATTTGATTGCCTGGAGTGCTCGGAAACAGGCTACTGTGTCACGTAGCAGTACTGAAGCTGAGTACAAGGCTGTGGCTAATGCTACTGCAGAGATTATTTGGGTGCAGTCTTTGCTTCAGGAGTTGGGTTTGTCTCAACCACAGCCTCCTATTTTTTGGTGTGATAACATCGGTGCTACATACCTTTCTGCAAATCCAGTATTTCATGTCCGAATGAAACACATTGAAGTTGACTATCACTTTGTACGGGAACGTGTATCACAGAAGCAACTCCAGATCAAGTTTATCTCATCTAAGGATCAACTTGCAGACATCTTCACTAAGCCTTTACCGTTGCCACAATTTGAGGCTTGTAGGCGCAATCTTACCCTTCTCGGTTCTTTAGAAAGTGGCTAAGATTGAGGGAGGGTGTTAGACTATGTATAGCTTCTGTACCTATGTACGTATATGGTACATATTGTAACACAAACATTATATATAATGAGATAAGCCACCCCTAGAGGGTTGTGCTGGTTCCCCAAAACTTATTGTCTTACAAGTATCCAGAATGCCCGATTATTACCGGGTGGATGCGCGGACGTTACTATGTGGATGCGCGGATGTATGATGTGATGCTGAGAGGCCATGGTAGGGACATACATGCCTAATTTGTTCGTGTGTCTCTCGTTTCTCCCAACGAAAAGGTGTGACAGCACCCGGGAGTCCCGACTCCCTTTTATCCTGTCCGTTGAGGCCCGCTCAGATTCGTGCGGTGGCCTGAAGAACTGCAGAGCATTTGCAGCCGGAGCTTGCTTTAGCAGGCCACTTGACCCAGCTAATCAGTACTCCTAGGGTGATGTAGGGCACAGGGTAGGCAGCAGGTCATAAACGACACAACCACACAGGTCACTGTTGAAAAGACAAGACAGTTCAGAGCATGCACTAAATTCACATGCTACCTGATAGAAGATTCTCGTACCTAGTTACAGGTCACGCCTCTTCCCCTTTTTAAAACGCCATAATAGCTAAACTAGCACGGCTAATTGTCAAAGTATGCATGAAAAGTGAAATGGCTGATCTAGCGGTCACGTGGTTTCATACATAGTGTCCGAGAAGAGAATCTCACAGTGGCAGCACACTCACTGCATTGTAGGTCCTACCGGCTGTCACTTCATCCCAGGACCGATTTACAGCTCAATGGGCCAATCTGCTACAGTGTACAGCGAATAAAAATCCCTCTCTTCTTTCTATGCTCATGCGGCTGCATCTCTCCTAGCAGCGACAGTCTCCGGCGCTTAACACTAGGCCTGCTAATGAAATTGGTGGTTCAGGACTTGGCACAGATCTCGACAAGCTGGGTTCTGCACAAACGGTCCAGATAGTCTTCTCCCAAACGCCGGCGGCGACAACACAGTTGTCTCTTCCTGCATTTCCGCTCGTCCAGCTCCGTCCACTGCCACACTGGACCACAAACCCCTCTTTTCCCCTCCTCTTCCACATGTTCACCTTTGAAGCAGCATCACATCGCGAACCAGCTTCTGATCATCATCATCTCATGTAATTGCCGCCATCCACTCACCGTGTATCAACATAATTGTCATCAATCAGAATCGTTGGTAGACAGGAGGTTAGCATCGGCCGGACCAAACTTGCCTCCACCAGATTGAGATTTTTTAGGGCTCCGCTAGATTGAGTTGAAGGAAACCATTAGGATAGTGTCACGCCATGGGACAATGGACTGCTTGTCACCTAATTAATCCAACGATTCTATAGATGGATATGGGCCGATTGGATGGTCAACAATATGTTTTTTTTCCAGATTCAACAATATGGAAACTGTGGAGGCATTCCTCATTATGTTTCACTAACGTGTCAGATGCGATTGTTATTGGGCGTGTGTAACGCAAGTTTTCCTTTTATCCTGACCATAAATTTTATAATCTAATGGTTTTATTAATTTTGATGATGTGGATTAATGAGAGGTCATTAAAGGTGCCTCCAATTAGTAAATACTAGTCGTGAACCCGTGCATTCGCACGGGCTATTGATATATTATTATACTTGCATTATTACACATCATACATGAAATATATTCACAAATATTGACATATATTTACGTACATATATTGTAAGTACTTAAAAGCACATCATGTTAGGCACGGTATATAACGCAATGCTTCATAGCTTAGATAACCGACACAATGAAATTTCAGTACCATAGCATGAATCATTCGAAGATTCTGTATGAACCCAAATTTTCCGTTCGTGCAATTTATGGTAGAGTATTGTTAGAAATCAACATGTTTGAATGTTTTATATATATTTGAAACCAATGTGCATGTCGGTATGTAAACACATACATGTTTTAATTTGTGTTGGATAAGATAGAAATCCTTCACGTATATCTAAAGGTGCAGAAAAAAGTTTTTTCCAGGACACTCAAGTACACCAACTTGAAGAACATGCAAGGGTTTTAAATAGGACGATTCATATAAAGACTAAGCTTACATGTGATGCATGCCAAAAGTAAATTTGCCCCAAAGATTGACCAAATTGTGCCTTGATATGTTACCTGTTGTTGGAACTCATAGACACCCAATAAATACGATTGTCCTTTTGCTCTACAACCCTATGTGTTGCAGCTAGACATGCACACACCGTTTTAAAGTAGACGGTATTTTAGAAATGATGACATCCTATACTTCTTGGTCTTCCACGTGTAATTAGTAGTACTTATACGTTGTTTGCATATGTCAAAATTATTTAATAAATTTGCACATAAAGAATATACACAATATAACATTTTCGTAGTCACGTGTTTGCACTGAAATTTAATAAGTATTGATCAATTCGTTTATCCAAGAACAAAAATGTTAGAAACTTCATCTATTCTTGCGATGGAAAGATTAAGTGCAATTTCCTAACTTTATCCATTCATTTTACTGTCAACATTTTGATTGAGAATCTTGTAGTCCCTCTTTTAGCAGCTGAGTCCTATTCACAATTATACATTCATATTTGCCATTTTATAGTATAAATGGTGATCTAATTTTGACTCTGGTCCAGCATCTTGATCAGGGTCGGCGTCATGAGAAGGATTATTTAACATGCGTTTGTGTCCTAGCCCTAGCGCGCCATGTCAAATTTGCACTTGCTGCATGTATAGAGGCTTAACATGGGAGTACAGGGAGTAGCTTCGATAGTATCACTGTGAAGATAAAATGGCATATATACATCCATTGATGCAGTACAGGGAGTAGCGTCGATAATATCACTGTGAAGATCACCAATTGATTAATTGCTTCAAACATGCATCTATCACGATGCATACCATTGGATTACATACCTCGAACAGGGCCTTATATGTCGACGTGTCAAGTCATTTGGCCTCCATGGCTGTGCAGTAAAGAGTGCCAGTGGTATTGTTTTCCTGCCTTCGCCTTTGATGTCTGATGCGTCCGTGTGCTTGACGGCCAGCCATAAAACCAAGTCCAGTAGCCACCACGACTACATCCTGTATCATTAAGCCTACAAAACATGAATCTTTATTCTGCAAATTCTGGTGTTTTTTGACCTTTTATATCTTGACTTTTTTGTTGTGAGCAAGAAATTAAGTATCTTGTCGCCTTCTAGTGAACAGAAATTCAGCGTTGGTGAAACCCTAAAATCTGCTATCATGCATGTCGACTAAACCTCCTCGATCAACAGCTTGAACTTGTTCACGATATGTTTAATTACCTTCCCATCTAGTATCATACTGTCATATAATGCAGCGAGAAGATGCCTTGATATTTATAATAACTACTGTACTCATAGTACCATGTGTATGTTGCTGAATCATATACCTCTTCATCTAGTATCATGTCAAGGCTGATAAATTCTTCTCAAGGTTAATGGCATCCCAAAGCATAATTACTTTGGCATTCACTTTGTAGGAATCCTTCGCATGGTTAATTGTATTGAGCATACCACAGGGCATAGTATTTTAACCTTATACTGCAAAAAAAAGTAAACTTGAATATAAAAAATTAAAGTGATACAAAAAGATTAACCGGTGAAGGAACACAAAATTCTGAAGATTAGTACTTATTTAGTGTATAGGCTGTTAGAGTTAATCTGATGTAGGATCGTATGCCTAGTGGATTTGGCCTAGTAATATACTCCCTCCGTTCCTAAATATAAGTCTTTGTAGAGATTTCACTATAAACCACATACGGATGTATATAGATGCATTTTGAGTGTAGATTCACTCATTTTGCTCCGTATGTAGTCCATAATGAAATCTCTACAAAAACTTACATTTAGGAACAGAGGAAGTATATACATGCATGTAGGTAACGCCCTCATATAATCTATGGTGAGATCAATGGGAGATATCAAATAGGACCATGCCGACGTGTGCTTCATGCCGGCGTATTTTAATCTGTAGTCCTCCTTTGTCGCGTGCGTGCGTTTGCTTCTCGCCGAAACTCTCATACGCATCATGCCGGCGGCTCTGTGTGCGCGCGGGCTTCATACGTGGGACTTTGGCGGAATACATCCACCTGCTTGCCTGCTAGCTTTTGAAGCTAGCTTTGCACGAACAGAGAATAAACACTATGATCAAGTTAATTCTAGTGTAGTACGTAAGCAACATATTTCATCTAAACAGCAGAGCAAATAATTGCTAGAAAAAAAATAGGTGGACAGGACGATCGCTAACCTGTTTAATGACAGCAACCGACTAGGAACAACCTTGGCGCAGTGTGGGAAATTCTTCAGCAGCGAGGGACCATGGGCATGTTGGAGATATCTAGATAGATTTGTTTTTCATGTGGGGATGGATTGCGGAGAATTGGAGGGGAGGGGAATAAGGCACCATGTAGTACGTGTAGTTATTTAGAGGAAGAGACGGTCCGACCAAAAAAATAGAGGAAGAGACCAAGACGTAATAGGAGTGGATTTGTTATTGAGGGAAGAGTACTTGGAATTTATTTAGATCGATGTTTTTTCTTTTATCTGGAGAGGAAGAAACCGTGCCTTTTTAGCGTTTCGTGTTTTGGGCCCATAATGATATATTGGTGGATCCTAACCGTAAAAATTCGGTCCCACCAGATTAACGGCTCCTAATTATTGATTAACGTGGTAATTTCTTGGAAGTCTGAAATTAGTATAGGTATAGATAGATAGATAGATAGATAAGATTGTCTACTAAAATAAGCATTGAAGTTCTCTTGCTTAACAATAAAATTATCAAACTCATCCAACCATTAACTAGCAGACTTATTATGAGGAATATCACTCTCATCAAATCTATAGAGAGAATTTACCTTTACTGCCTGTGTCGGGTGATCAAGACCATATATTTCTTCAATAGGCGGTAAATTCTTAACATCTTCAGCTTTAATACCTTTTTCTTTCATAGATTTCTTTGCCTCTTGCATATCTTAAGGACTGAGAAATAGAATACCCTTTTCTTCAGAGTTCGCTTAGGAGTTGGTTCCGGAAGTGTCCAATCATTATCATTACTCAATATATTATTCAATAGCAATTCAGCTTGCTCAACAGTTCTTTCCCTGAAAACACAAACATCACAACTATCCAGGTGTTCTCTGGAAGCATCAGTTAGTCCATTATAAAAGATATCAAGTATTTCATTTTTCTTGAGAGGATGAGCAGGCAAAGCATCAAGTAATTGGAGAAGCCTCCCCCGAGCTTGTGGGAGACTCTCTTCTTCAATTTGCACAAAATTAAACATTTCACGTAAGGCAGCTTGTTTCTTATGAGCGGGAAAGTATTTTGCAGAGAAGTAATAAATCACATCCTGGAGACTACGCAAACAACCAGGAGCAAGAGAATTAAAAACCATATCTTAGCATCACCCTATAATGTTAAAGGAAACAATTTAAGAATATAGTAATAGCGAATTTTTTCCTCATGAGTGAATAGCGTGGCTATATCATTCAATTTAGTAAGATGTGCCACAACAGTTTCAGATTCAAAGTCATGGAAAGGACTAGTTTCAACCAAAGTAATTAACTGAGGATCCATAGAGAATTCATAATCCTTATCAGTAACACAGATAGGTGAAGTATCAAAAGCAGGGTCATATTTCATTCTAGGATTCAAGGACTTTTCTTTCAGCTTAGCTAACAGTTTCTTAAGATCATATCTATCATTGCAAGCAAGAAAGTCTCTAGCAGTTTCTTCATCCATAACATAACCCTCAAGTGCAACAGGCAATTCACATCTAGGGGGAGAATCTTCATCATAAGTTTCATTAATATCATCAGTTTCAGTAACTTCATTTCCTCTAACCCTAGCAAGTTGTTCATCAAGAAATTCACCTAGTGGCACAATATTATCAAGTAGAGAAGTAGTATCACAATAGGCATTATGCATAGCATAAGTGGCATCATCAATAATTTGCAACATATTCGAATCAATATCAGGTGTAGGTGTCGCAAGTTTACTCAAAACAGAAGGAGGATCAAGTGAAGAACTAGATGACAGTTCCTTACCTCCCCTCATAGTTGAGGGACAAATATTATTTCTTTGATCTTTCAAATTCTTCATAGTGATCAAAAAATATAAATCCCAAGTGACTCAGAGAATAGAACTATGCTCCCTGGCAACAGTGCCAGAAAAAGGTCTTGATAACCCACAATTATAGGGGATCGCAACAGTTTTCGAGGGTAGATTATTCAACCCGAATTTATTGATTCGACACAAGGGGAGCCAAAGAATATTCTCAAGTATTAGCAGCTCAGTTGTCAATTCAACCACACCTGGAAGAATTAATATCTATAGCAAAGTATTTAGTAGCAAAGTGGTATATACGTAGCGGTAATAGTGGCAAAAGTAACAGTAGCAGCTTTGTAGCAATCGTAACAGTGGCAACGGAGAAGTAACTTAGCAAAGAGCAATATGTGAAAAGCTCATAGGCAATGGATTACTGATGGATAATTATGTCAGATGTAATTTGTCATGCAACAGTTATAACATAGGGTGACACAGAACTAGCTCCAATTCATCAATGTAATGTTAGCATGTTCCAAATATAGTCCTACATGCTTATAGAAAAGAACTTGCATGACATCTTTTGTCCTACCCTCCCGTGGCAGCGGTGTCCTAATGGAAACTAAGGGATATTAAGGCCTCCTTAATGGAGTACCGGACCAAAGCATTAGCAGTTAGTGAATACATGAACTCCTCAAACTACGATCATCACTTGGAAGTGTCCCACCTATTGTCACTCCGAGGTTTGCCGGATCATAACACATAGTAGGTGACTATAAGTTGCAAGATAGGATCAAGAACTCACATATATTCATGAAAACATAATATGTTCAGATCTGAAATCATGGCACTCGGGCCCTAGTGACAAGCATTAAGCATGGCGAAGTCATAGGAACATCAATCTTAGAACATAATGGATACTAGGGATCAAACCCTAACAAAACTAACTCGATTAAATGGTTAATCTCATCCAACCCATCGTCGTCCATCAAGCCTATGATGGGATTACTCACGCACGGCGGTGAACATCATGAAATTGGTGATGGAGGATGGTTGATGATGACGATGGAGACGGATTCCCCTCTCTGGAGCCCAAAATAGACTCCAGATCTGCCCTGCCGAGGAAGAACAGGGCTTGGCCGCGGTTCTATACCATAAAACACGATGAATCCTTCTCTCTGATTTTTTCCCCAAACCTGAATATATGGAGGTGGAGTTGACGTCAGTGGAGGTTCAGTGGACCCACGAGGCAGGGGGCGCGCCCTAGGGGGAGGCGCCCTGCACCCTCGTGGATAGGGTGTGGGCCCCCTTAAGTTGATTCTTTTGCCAACATTGTTTATTAATTCCAAAACGTGACTCCGTGAAGTTTCAAGTCATTCCGTGAACTCATATTTCTGCACAAAAATAACACCATGGCAATTCTGTTGAAAACAGCGTCAGTCCGGGTTAGTTCCATTCAATCATACAAGTTAGAGTACAAAACAAGGGCAAAAGTGTTTGGAAAAGTAGATACGTTGGAGACTTATCAAGGGGTTTGCGGACTGGAACACCGACTATAGAAGCCGTGCGAGAAAGAAGCAGCAGCAGGAGCAGAAGAGGAAGCTGGAGGAGGAGTAGAGGAAGCAGGAAGAAGACCGCCTTTGCATTGTAGAATTAAAGCGTGCGGAGTTGGCACTCGCTTTCCAGCGGTAGCAGCAACAAATTGACTCACTTAGCCAGGAAAGGGGGTCTCAGTAGTGGTGGCAGCTAACGGATCCAGCATTGGATAGCATCGTCCCATCCATGCTGAGAAGCAGCGTGCGTCCCGCCTCGAGCCATGATGCACTGCTGGATAGATACCCTGTGGATGATACCATAGATACGGCAACTTGTGAGCTACACATTAAAGTGAAGAACATATCCATGATGGTGGCGGATGGCTTCGCTAATACAAATCCTCCTGAAGTAACCTCCCATTGCAATCTGATTTCAACTGGCTATGCTCGTGTCGGGGTTGATGAGGTGGTGGCGGGATATTCGGGGCTAGAGCTTGACATTCCCGGAGGTGACGATGAACACACACTAGGAGAGGTCGTACATCGTATCATTCTATGGAGAAAGGATCGCATCATCTTTCCAAGGCCACCGACACCGCGTCAGCCGGTTCCTCCTCCAAGTCCGCCGCCGCCTCAGCAGACTCCCGCTCTTCCAAGTTCGCCGCCACCTCAGCAGACTCCTGCTCCTCCAAGTCCGCCGCCGCCTCAGTAGACTCCCGCTCCTCCAAGTCCGCCGCCGCCTTAGTAGACTCCTCCAACTCCAAGTCAGGAACCACTTAAGCGGTCTCTGCCACCTCAGCGGGCCCTGTCACCTCAGCAATAGCGGAAGAGAGGTGCTGCACCTACGTCAGCTAGCGGTACAATAGGAGGCAAGCAATTCACATATGGTCCAAGGCTCAAGCCTCTTCCGAGGTTGCCTTACGACCTGACTGACGAGGAAAATGAAGCCGAAGTGCGAGCCCAATTGGACGCCCATGTTGGACCAAAACCACCCCCACCGCCAAAGGAGATCATACTTGAGCATATCATACAACACTTTATTGATAATGCTAAAGCAGGTGTCAAGCACAGGGACTCAGAATATGAGCGCTCTATGAGGAAGTCATATGAAGCAAAAAAAGGTGTCAACCTCGAGCTCGAGCCAAGCAGCTGGGAAAAAATGCAGGAAAACTATTCCCCAGCTGGGAGAAAAGGCAGTGCAATCGACCCCCCTGCTAGAAACACATGTGAGTACCATCGATCAGCAGTTTGTAATAACCGACGATCATAGAAGGTAGGCTAAAGAGGCCAGTATAATTTTAGAACAACTCGTAGGCATCAAGGACTGAGAAACGTTTACAGAGGAGCAACTAAAACGGAAATATGCCTGCAGCAAACCTATGGTCAAGCCTGAGAAGATCCCGAAGCTCTCAGCGAGAATGTATGAATTGCATGAATGGTAACTAATTTAAGAAAATACTACAACTCGAGAGTCCCTCATGGTGAAAGTTGGGGTAGAGTATTACTACCATGAAAAATAGTTGTGGGTTGAGTTTGAAGAAATGTATCAGTTACTCAATCAAGACGCATTCGACAAATCTCTCATCAGTTGCTATTGCTTGTAAGTGATTTCTTTCTGTAATTTAAGTCTATAGCTAGCTGTAGTGCTCGTTCATTACATGTAATTATCCTCACTATATATTCTTTTCTGTGGTATTATGCAGAATGAAGGTGTATGAAATGAAAAAAGTTGGGCGATATTGCATTGGGTTCATTAACCCAAATACCATTAGTGAAGAGACATGGCCGCGTTAATGGGAACAAAAACACACAGAGAAAAGCTTACTAGAGTTCTTGGTGCGACTAAATACCCAACCAGAAATACTACTTCCTTACAACTTCGGGTGAGTGACACTTTCTTGTACTATAAATTCTGTTTTTGCTTACTAGATGTTAAAAAGTGTAGTTGATGAGTTATGCACATGCCCGCTTAATTATACAAACGTGTTCGCATGCAGTTTTCACTGGATCCTGGTAATCATTGTAGTTCACGAGGGAAAAGTTCAAGTACTGGACTCACTACTTAAAGAGTATAGTGACAACACAATCGTGAAGGGGATGGTCGACAGGTAATTTCAATCATTATCGAACTATATGTCAGCCTCTTTAGTTCATTTCCCGATATCAACTAATTAATAAATCCTTTACTCATTTCTTTGCGGGCGGAGAGGGCTTGGGAAAAGTTCATCAAACATGTTGAAAGCCAATGGAAACACAAGCTGAAATGGTGTCGACCCAAGGTAATTAATTAAGTAGTACAAGCTAGCTACCATCTCTTTAATTCTAGTTTCAATACCATTATCATGCTTGATTAAGTATTATCTGATTGAATTCTATTCTCATAAAGGCCCTAAAGCAGGCACCAGGGAATAATTTATGTGCATACTACGTTTGCGAGAACATTCGCATGATGGCGTCCGAAAGGAGCAAAACTGATAGACACCAATGGGTACGTTTGCTAGAACAGTAGTCACAATATTTACATCATTATCTAATATACACAGACACACAACTATTACATGCACATTGATCTCCTTCTTTAAAGATGAGGGACATGCGGGATCAGCTCCTACCAGAGGATCGCGTACGAGCGATTCAAGAGGAAATAGCGGGATTTTTTCTCGACGAGGTCATAGATCTCAAAGGAGAATTCTATTACAAGCCGCCTACATGAATGTAATGGTCTATACATTGTAGGAGAAATTTTATGTACCGAATTATTTATATATAGGTCGTATGAGAAATTCGATGATATATATATATGATCGGTTCTATGAGAAATTCTATTTATATACATGCATAACGACATGTACAATATGTAGTAGCGTAAAATATGTTTGAAATGAAAAAGAATTAAATGGAAATCACTATATTAAAAGTAAAAACAAATCATAAACACATAAACCCCTTAAACTTTTATTCCCCACCGGGACTAAAGGCTCCCTACACCCCGGCACGGGCTCGTGCCATGTGGTGGGCCTTTAGTGTTGGGGGGACCTTTAGTCCCCATCCTTTAGTACCGGTTGCAGAACTGGCACTACTAAAGGACCTTATGAATCGGGACAATAGCCGACATGCATGAGAGAGGCGGTCCACAACTAATCCATTGCTCATATATGCATATGATTCCTGTTGTGATTAGCTAGGTCTATGTTTGCCACTAATCCATCTGTCATGTCTGTATATTTCCATGTTGTAATACTTGTAGAAACTATGGAAAGAGGCATAGAACAAGAACAATTGCTGGAGGATATAATCCTCACCGGAGGTGATCCCTTGCTCTTTCTCAATGACACCGATGATCGGGAAGGAGAGGATGACGTCTCCGATGATCTAATAATGGAGGAGGAAGGAGATCATGACGGCTCTGGTGACCGAATGGTGGAGGAAGAAGATCATGATGACGGCTCCGGTGACCGAACGGAGGAGGGAGCTGTTGTAAAGTCCAGCGAGGTATATATATTAATTAAGCCTATGCCAACTTGATGCATTAATTTTTTTGGTATGTACGAATATTAACGCTTCTTTTAGACCTCCGTATCAAGCCAAACTTTCATAAGGAGACGAGGCCCGAAGAAAAGGTTGCGCCAGGATGAAAGGTTCACTATCACAGAAGTGGCGAAAGATGGCCAACCGACTATGCCCAAGTGGACCAAGGACGCATTTGTACATCAGTGCAAAGTTGTTGTTAGGGACAACGTCCCGATCAGCATCCAGCAATGGAATAAGAATAATAAGGACCCTGAAGTTTCTTCTATCCGGGATAGACAAAAGAACAATCTTTGGACCTCGCTGATGACAAATTTCAGCCTGCCGCGAGAGGAGGAGCCGAATAACCCATTTATAGAGCCAAAGGTCAAGGCGTATGCTCTTAAGAAGATGGCAGGACTATTTAGGAATTGGAAGAAAGAGTTGAAAACAAAGTTTTTCAACAAAGATAAGACTCCAGAATTCATTGGTCGATATGAGAAGATAAGAGATCACTGGCCTGCATTTGTGGCCTACAAGAAATCGGAGATGGGTAAGGAAAGGTCACTGACAAACAAGCAAAATGCTGCAAAGAAGAAGTCTCACCATCACACGAGGTCAGGTCGCTACTACAAAGCTCGGCCGTTGTGGGACAAAGCTGAGCAAGACCTGCTTGCTAAAGGGCTCCAGCCAGCGACATTGCATTGGCTAGATCATCCAAAGACTTGATTCTTCGGGGTTGGGGGAACTTTGCACCCAGAAACAGGGGAGTGTGTTTGGACGGATGAGAAACTTGCAATTCCCATCACGAAGCTTCAGAAATATATCAAGGTAGCGCAGGAAGGGACGTTCATTCCCTACAGAGAGAAGGACGAGCTGAAAGACGCCCTTGGGAATCATGAGCACCTGGAGGAAAAACGAGGCACACCGGGATCAATTCCGTGGGTGCATGGGTTTCCCAACAACGGTGGTTATAGAAGCCAAGAGAGAACGAGGAAAGAGGAAGCAACGGAAATGCAGAGGATCAATGCAAGATTAGCAAAACTAAAGGAACTTGAGAGCCATCGAACTAGGCCAACCATCTCAGTGGCATGAAGATCCTTGCTTTGCCGCTGCCCCAGAAGCTACCCCACCATCTCAGCTGAGAAGAAGCATGGCTTCCATGGAGCTTGTTCAGCCTGATTTCACGGCTCCTCGCTACCCCATGGATAGTACCACAGAGGCTGAACATTGCGAGCTAATGACGAAATGGCAGAACCTGACTTTGAAGGCGGCGTCATACGTCTCCAACGTATCTATAATTTTTGATTGTTCCATGCTGTTATATTATCATTCTTGGATGTTTAACAATCATGTTATAGTCATTTTACATCATTTTTTGGTACTAACCTATTGACATAGTGCCTAGTGCCAGTTGTTGTTTTCTGCATGTTTTTTAGATCGTAGGAAATCAATATCAAATGGAGTCCAAATTGAACGAAACTCCCAAAGGATTGTTTTTGGGCCAGAAGACATCCAATGGGCCAAGGAAGCACCTGGGGGTGGCTCGAGGGGAGCAGCACCCACTAGGGTGCGCCAGGAGGCCCAGGGGCGCCCTGGTGTGTTGTGCGCACCTCGGGTGCCCCCCGAACCGCCTCTTTGCTCTATAAATACCCCAATATTCCAGAAACCCTAGGGGAGTCGGCAAAAATCAATTCCATCTGCTGTAGAGTCCAGAAACACCAGATCCATTCTAGACACCATCACAGAGGGGTTCACAACTTCCATTGGTGCCTCTCCGATGATGCGTGAGTAGTTCTTTGTAGACCTACGTGTCCGTAGTCAGTAGCTAGATGGCTTTCTCTCTCTCTTGATTATCAATACAATGGTCGCATGGAGATCCATATGATGTAAGTATTTTTGCGGTGTGTTTGTTGGGATCCGATGAACTTTGAGTTTATGATCAGATCTATGTTTTTATCCTTGAAAGTTATTTGAGTCTTCTTTGATCTCTTATATGCATGATTTCTTATAGCCTCGTATTTGTTCTCGATATTTGGGTTTTGTTTGGCCAATTATATTGCAATGGGAAGATGTGCTTTGTAGTGGGTTTGATCTTACGGTACTTGATCCCAGTGACAGAAGGGGAACTGACACGTATCTATCGTTGCTACTAAGGTTAACAAGATGGGATCTATATCTCCGCAATAGATAAATTGATCCCGTCTACATCATGTTATCGTTCTTATTGCATACCTCCATTTTCTATGAACTTAATACACTAGATGCATGCTGGATAGCGGTCGATGTGTGGAGTAATAGTAGTATATGCAGGCATGAGTCGGTTTACTAATCTTGGACGTGATGCCTATAATGATCATTGTCTGGATATCGTCATGATTATTTGATGTTCTATCAATTGCCCAACAGTAATTGTTTTCCCACCGTTTGCTATTTTTCTCGAGAGAAGCCACTAGTGAAACCTACAACCCCTGGGTCTCTTTTCATCGTATTTGCCTTTGCGATCTATTTTCCTTTGCATTTATTTTCAGATCTATTAAACCAAAAAACATAAAAATACCTTGCTGCAATTTATTTGTTCCGCGATCCATTTATCCAATCTACAAATTTTATCTGACGTTATTTGCCTATCTTGAGGCGTCGTACCCGAAAGGGATTGACAACCCCTTTAACACATCGGGTTGCGAGTATTTGTTGTTTGTGTGCAAGTGTTGTTTACGTGGTGTGAGGAGGTTCTCCTACTGGTTCGATAATCTTGGTCTCATCAACGAGGGAAATACCTACCATCGCTATACTGCATTATCCCTTCCTCTTTGGGGAAATACCGACGTAGTTCTGGGAGACATCAAAAGGAATTTCTGGCGCTGCTGCCGGGAAAGATCTTCAACATCAACCAGGTTCCTAATCACAAATCTCATCTCCTCACAATTTACATTATTTTCCATTTGCCTCTCATTTTTCTCTCCCCCACTTCACAAAAATTTGCCGTTTTATTCGCCCCTCTTTTTCGCTTGCTGTTTTCTTGTCAGATCTGTTTTTGAGTGCAATCTTGTTCTGAAGCCATCATGACTCGAGAACACCAAGTTGTGTGATTTCTGAAATACCAACAACAATGATTTTATTAGCACTCCGATTGCTCCTCCCACCACTAGTGTGAAGTCTTGTGATATTAATATTGCTTTGCTGAATCTTGTCATGAGAGATCAATTTTCTGGTACTCCTGATGAGGATGTCGCATCCCATGTTAACACATTCATGTAATTATGCTATATGCAAAATAAAAAATATGTGGACAATGATGTTGTGAAGTTGAAATTATTTCCGTTTTCTTTGCGAGATCGTGCAAAAAAATTGGTTTTCTTCTTTGCCTCGCAATAGTATCGATTCTTGGTACAAATGCAAAGATGCTTTTATTACTAAATATTTTCCGCCCACAAAAATTATTTCCCTTAGTACCCAGATCATGAATTTCAAGCAACTTGAACGTGATCATGTTGCACAATCTTGGGAAAGGATGAAATTGATACTAAGGATTTTCCCAACTCATGTGTTAAATCTTTGGATGATCATACAAAATTTCTATGCGGGTTTGAATTTTGTTTCCTGTAATCTTTTAGATTCCGCCGCGGGGTGTACTTTTATGGAAATTACCTTAGGTGAAGCTACTAAATTTCTATACAATATTATGGCAAATTACTCGCAATGGCATACCGAAAGAGCTCCTACTAGTAAACAAGTCAATTTAGTAGAAGAAATAAATTCTTTGAGTGAAAAAGTTGATTCCCTTATGAAGTTGGTTGCTCATAAAAGTGCTCCTATTTAGTTTAATGATTTGCCTTTGTCTACTTTGATTGAGAAAAATAGTGATGTCATAGATGTGAATTCTATCTCGTGAAACAATTTCAATAACAATGCTTATAGAGGTAGTCTTAATCCTAGGCCTTTTCCTAGTAATTCCTCTAATAATTATGGTAATTCCTATAGTAATCCCACTTATAATAATAATAGAAACACATGTGATCTTGAGATCAATATTAAAGAATTTACTAATACGCAAAAAACTTTCAACACTTTGATAGAATAAAAGTTGAATAAAATTGATGATTTGTCTAGAAGTGTTGATAGAATTTCTCATGATGTAGGAACTCTCAAGATAAAAATGTTTGTGCCTAAAGTTGAAGAATAAATTAAAGCTCTTTCTGTTTCTGTGGATGAATGTAAGAAAAGAACCACATGCTTAGAGCTAAAAGAGACTTTTTAGAAAAAGCGTTTTCTAGTGATTACTTTCATAAAAGTGATGAAGATCTTAAAGTGATTGGTGTTTCTTATATTGATTATTTGTTTAGTAAACTTAAGATTGATGAAAAAGGGACTGGAGAAGAGTCAACTTTAGCTAGAAGGTGTCCCTATGATTCGGAGGGTGAAAATCTTGTTTAAAAAATGATTAAAGTGGGTTTGGAGAGGTCAAGACTTTAACTAGTGAAGTGCGCACTATTTTGGATTACAAAGACTTTAATTATGATAGTTGCTCTTTGGTTGATTGTATTTATTTGTTTCAATCCATGATAAATTCACCCCATCATTATGAACAAAATAAAGCTTTTACTAAACATATTGTTGATGCCATGATGAAAGCTTTTGAAGAAAAATTGGAATTGGAAGTTTCTGTTCCTAGAAAATTGCATGATGAGTGGGAACCTACTATTAAAGTCAAGATTAAAATTTATGAGTGTTTTGCTTTATGTGAATTGGGTGCTAGTGTTTCTACAATTCCGAAATCTTTATGTGATGTGCTTGGTCCTACCAATATTGAAGAAAGCTCTTTAAATTTTGCACTTGGTGGATTCTACTATTAAAAAGCCTATGAGAAGAATTAGTGATGTTCTTATTCTTGCAAATAGAAATTATGTTCCCATAGATTTTAATTGCAATTCGTCTTGTCCAATTATTCTTGCTAGACCGTTTTTGCGTACTATTAGTGTCGTGATTAATATGAAAGAAGGCAATTTTAAATTTCAATTTCCACTAAGCAAGGGAATGGAACACTTCCCTAGAAAAAGAATTAGGCCACCATATGAATCAATCATGATGGCATCTTATGGATCTAGAACCAAAGATGACAAAACTTAGATCCTACGCGTTATGCCTAGGTATGGGCGTAAAACGATAGCACTTGTTGGGAGGCAACCCAATGGATAAAATTTATTTTTGATTTTTTCTTTCTGTTCTTGTGTGTAAAAACAATTATGCTACTGTTATGATTGTATTTTTTGTTTTAATTAGTGTTTGTACCAAGCAAGGCTTTCGGGAAGACTTGGGTGAAAGTTGATTCGATCTTGCTGAAAAACATAAACTTTTGCGCTCATGAGTTTATTTGTCATTTTTTGTAGAAGAGTGATTTTGAGTTGATTATTTTTTAATAAGATTAATAGACAAATTCCTCACATCTACCAATTTATTTCAGAATTTTTGGAGTTACATAAGTATTCTAAATATTAAGATTGCTACAAACTGTTCTGTTTTTGGCAGATTTTGTTTTCTTTGCGTTGTGTGCCTGTTTTTGACGATTCTATGGTTTTCTTTGATGAGTTTTTGCCATATAAAAGTTGGAATACAGTATATATAATTCAAAAACAGAATAAAAATAGGTTTTCTATAGTACTTATAGTAGTGGTTTGGTTTCTTATACTAACGGATCTCACAAAGGTTTTGTTTGAGTTTTGTGTGATTGAAGTTTTCAAGTTTTGGGTGATCTTACGATGGATGAAGGAATAAGGATTAGCAAAAGGCTAAGGTTGGGGATGCCCGAGGCACCCCAAGATAATATTCAAAGAAGTAGCAAGCAACTAAGCTTGGGGATGACCCCAAGTGGCATCCCCACTTTCTTCTAACAACCATCGGTATCTTACTTGAAACTATATTTTTATCCGCCACATGATATGAGTTTTGCTTGGAGATTCTTGTATGATATGAGTCTTTGCTTGTTTTGCTTTGTGTTTTAAGTGTTGAGTCCTTGCTAGACATACCGTTTTGAGGGAGCCAACAAAATTATGCTATGCTTGCTCCTATGCTTCACTTAAATTTTTAGGGCCATGGATTTGCTCTAGTACTTCACTTATATCTTTTCGAGCACGGTGTGCTTTATTATTTTTGAAGAAAATTCTCTCATGCTTCACTTAGATTTATTTGGCATTTAGTAAAATTTTAGGAAATTCTCTGTTGCTTCACTTAGCTTATTTTGAGAGAAAGAAAAAATTATGCTCATGATCTTCACATATATTTGTTTGAGTTATCAAAAACAACATATTAAAATAGTGCCAAAGTGATAGATATCCAAGGAAGATATAATAAAAACTTTCATGAAGATCATTGGACAAAATAAACTTGATTCTTAGTAATAGTTTTGAGATATGACGATATGATATGTGAGTCATGTTGATGAGTAATTGTGCTTTAGTAAGGATATTGATGTTAAGGTTTGTGATTCCCTATGCAAGCACGAAAGTCAATAGTTATGCAATGAAGTTTATATCCTACTTATGGTGCATTATTTTGTGTTACTTATGCTTAATGCTTGGGTACGCGATTTTTCGCTTTTTGGTTGGCCGCTTCTCAATATTTTTGCTAGCCTTCATTTTTGCACTAAGTATGATCACCACTTGTGCATCCAAAACCCTTTAAATCAATTTTTCCATATGAGTCCACTATACCTACCTATCTCTAATTTTCAAAATAAATTTCTCTTTTGTGTGCTCTACCGCTCGCGAGGCGGTGAAGGGTGACCAATATTTTTCATGCTAGATGTGTTATTCTCTCGATGAGTGTTTATTCACTTGTCATTGCACGAGAGTACGACAAAGGTATTAGGGATGCCCAGTCCCGAAATGAATAAATGAATTTACTTTATGTTGTCAAATAATAAATTCCTTGGAAAGTGTTGGTATGGAGGGCACCGGTGGATACGGTTAGCCATGGAAAGTGAAAGTAATGGTAGAAAAAGGTATAAACTTTATTTTTTGTTTGGTACCGCCTATAATATATCTAGCATGGAATGTCTTGGAGATCTCTAAGTCGTTTTCGTTGGTGGGGAAAGTATGCCTCCCAAAAATATTTTGTCTCTCAATTTAAGCTTTGAGCTCTGGCACCTCTACAAATCCCTACTTCCCTCCGCGAAGGGCCTTTCTTTTACTTATGAAATTTTTATTTTGAACTTGAGTCTCCATCTTCTCTTATAATGCACCAACTAAGGGGCACTATGATAATATCTGAGCATTGGGTGGAGATAATATTCGAGTGTGTTTCATGAATGGATCAATGATTGAGCATGATAGGCTAGGGATAACTTGCTTTAGTGTTGATATTTTGAAAGACATGGTTGCTTGTTGGTATGCTTGAGTATTAAAGTCTTCATGTCAAAACTAGACTATTGCTTTGAATCATATAAAAGTCCAGATGTCCATGCTATAAAGAAAAGAAATGTGTTGAACATGCTAGGCAGGATTCCACATCAAAAATTCTGTTTTTATCATTTACCTACTCAAGGATGAGCAGGAATTAAGCTTGGGGATGCTGATACGTCTCCAACGTATCTAATTTTTTTGATTGTTCCATGTTGTTATATTATCATTCTTGGATGTTTTACAATCATTTAAAGTCATTTTATATCATTTTTTGGTACTAACCTATTGACATAGTGCCCGGTGCCAGTTGTTATTTTCTGCATGTTTTTTACATCGCAGGAAATCAATATCAAGCAGAGTCCAAACACAACAAAACTGCTGGAGGATTTTTTTTGGGCCAGAAGACATCCCGTGGGCTAGGGAAGCACCTGGGGGGGGCTCGAGGGTAGCTGCACACACCAGGTTGCGCCAGGAGGCCCATGCGCGCCCTGGTGAGTTGTGCCCACCTCGGTGCCCGCCGAACCGCGTCTTTGCTCTATAAATACCCCAATATTACAGAACCCTAGGGGAGTCAACGAAAATCAATTCCAGCCGCCGTCGAGTCCAGAAACACTAGATCCAATCTAGACACCATCACGAAGGAGCTCACCACTTCCATTGGTGCCTCTCCGATGGTGCGTGAGTAGTTCTGTGTAGACCTACGGTTCCGTAGTTAGTAGCTAGATGGCTCTCTCTCTCTATCTATCTATCTATCTATCTCTCTTGATTATCAATACAATGGTCTCATGGAGATCCATATGATGCAAGTCTTTTTGCGATGTGTTTGTTGGGATTCGATGAACTTTGAGTTTTTGATCAGATCTATGTTTTTATCCATGAAAGTTACTTGAGTCTTCTTTGATGTCTTATATGCATGATTGTTTATAGCCTCGTTTTTCTTCTCCGATATTTGGGTTTTGTTTGGCCAACTTGATCTATTTATCTTGCAATGGGGAGAGGTTCTTTGTAGTGGGTTTGATCTTACGGTGCTTGATCCCAGTGACAGAAGAGGAACCAACACGTATGTATCATTGTTACTAAGGATAACAAGATGGGATCTATATCTCCGTAATAGATAAATGGATCCCGTCTACATCATATCACCGTTCTTATTGCATTACTCCATTTTTCCATGAACTTAATACACTAGATGCATGCTGGATAGTGGTCGATGTGTGGAGTAATAATAGTAGATCCAGGCAGGAGTCGGCCTACTAATCTTGGACGTGATGCCTATATAATGATCATTGCCTGGATGTTGTCATGATTATTTGAAGTTCTATCAATTACCCAACAGTAATTGTTTTCCCGCTGTTTGCTATTTTTCTCGAGAGAAGCCACTAGTGAAACCTACGCCCTGCGGGTCTCTTTTCATAATATTTTCCATTGCGATCTATTTTCCTTGACATTTATTTTCAGATCTATTAAACCAAAAACACAAAAATACCTTAATGCAATTTATTTGTTCCGCGATCTATTTATCCAATCTACAACTTTTATCTCACGTTATTTTCCTATCTTGAGGTGTCGTACCCGAAAGGGATTGGCAACCCCTTTAACACGTCGGGTTGCGAGCATTTGTTATTTGTGTACATGTGCTATTTACGAGGTATGAGGAGGTTCTCCTACGGGTTCAATAACCTTGGGCTCATCACTGAGGGAAATACCTACCGTCGCTATACTGCATCATCCCCTCCTCTTTGGGGAAATACCGACGTAGTTCTAGCAGACATCATGGTCGTCGGCTCTGTTGTACCTCCTCAAGCTGAGGGAACTTTTCATTGTCATCCGATTCCACATGGCTATGATGTTGTGACGGTGGATGAAATAATGGAGGGATTCGAGGAGCTGGAGCTTGACTACCCTACATGTGAAGGGGAGATTCATCTGGAAAATGCTTCAAGGAGTACCTCTCTATGGAAATAGGAGTACATCAAGCTTCCAAACTGGACGCCTCCTTGTCCTCCTCCATCGCATCAGGGCACTCCTCCTCCTCCTCCTCCTCCTCCAGAGTGTCAGGGCACTCTGCCTCCTCCTCCGCCTACTCCAGCACGTGAGGGCACTCCGCCTCCTCCTTCGCATCCACCGCGTGTCAGCGGACTCCTCCGCGCCAGCACGGCGGAAGAGAGACACCGCTGCTCCGGCGGCTAGCAGTAAAAGAGGCAAGAAGAAATACAGATTTGGTCCAAGCCTAAAGCATCTTCTAAAGTTACCATATGAGAGGATTGACCAGGAAACCGATGCAATTGTGGAAGTCGAAGTGCAAGCCCATTTTGAATGGAAACCTCCACCTCCGCAGGAAATGGTAGATCCGGTGAAAGCGAAGCGCACTCTACATGCCCTTAAGCAACCACCACCGCCTCTGCCGGATTCTAACTATGAGTGTTGTATTAAAAAGACATATGGTGAAGCGTGGCGGTCGAGAAGTACTTGTAGTGATGCAAGACTAGCAGAACGAAGAAGTGATGGAGCACGAACTAGCGAGATGCTAATTCGCGCGTGTAGATGACCCGATCTTTCACGGTATTTGCAAGACAATAATGAACGACAGCAGCAACAGTAGCAGAAAAACGAACAAACGTAGAAGGAGAATCTTCGGATCAAACGAGATGTAAGAAGCCAAAGAAAAATACTTGCACCAGAACTATTACAAGATCAGGCGCATGTACAGCAGCATCGAATCCCTAGGATTCGCAGAAACTCATCTCGGTGCATCCCGATGTAGGCGTTTTCTGGTATTTTCTTATTCAACTAATCTTCGGCAAAATAAACTAACTAAATATCCGGCAACGTTGATCGCTAGAAGCCAAAACTCAACTACAGATACCAACTAGTGCGGCGTCCTGATGCTTCTCGGATCGATCTTCATCTCCTGAGCTTGGACACTTTATTATCAAAAGGGACTCTTTATTCATAATTCAACGAGGAGGGATCCAACAAAGATATATTGCGGAGGTGTTCTAAAATTGGGATTGACCTCATCTGGTTTTGGTTCAGAAGCGGACGCACCTTCCTTGCTTCTAGCTCCCCAATAATCTGAACATACAATATTAGAAGCTGATGATGGCGCAGAACCTAGCAACCCTCTGCCATTTTTCCTTGCTATTGCCCTCATGTCTGGGTTAAGCTTGAGACAGGGTTGGATCCTTGACGTGATCTGGTTCGATACATCTCTGACATTTTGTATAGAACTCACGAGTAGTGTATCAACGGTCTCATCATCCCCTCCCTCTTGAACTGAAACCGTCCTCGGTTTCGAGGTAGTCTTTGTAACAGCTTTGTCTAATAAAACACAACCATCCACCTTAATTGTGTTGGCAAACATTGGTCGGAACACACGTCTCTTCCCCGCATCCCAAAATGAATATGTGTTGGTCCGACCTTCATGTGTAGTATTATGATCGTAGTGCCAACGTCTTCCGAGTAACAAGTGACATGCATCCATTGGCATGACATCATAGATAACCACATCACTATAATCGCCAACAGAAAAATTAACACGGACCTTATGAGTAACCTTCAACTTCCCTGTATGATACATCCACTCAACACGGTGTGGCTGAGGGTGCTTCCATGTAGGTAAGCCCAAAGCTTCCACCAATCCCTTGCTGACCGCGCTGGTGTAGCTTCCTCCATCTATAATCAACTTACAATTGGTGTTATTGACTTTGCACTGAGTCTGAAAAATATTCCAACGTTGTCCCTTATTCTCAATACGATCCTCTTGCACTCGTTGCACCATTAGTGAAGGATATGAGTCAGCAGCTTCAAAACTCGCAACCACATTTTCAGCATCCTTAGATTTTTCACTAGAAGTGTCAGAAACTGCCTCTTCATCACTAGCAGATGCATAGCCATCTCTCGTGAGCAACACTCTTTTCTCATTAGGACATTCACGCTTCATATGTCCCCTTCCTCCACACTTGAAACACTCTATGTCACTAGTGCGTCCGGTCAACTGTGCACTAGAATCAACCATCGACAGTCCTGATTTTGAAGCATCCTTCTGCACGGAACCATGAGAGCGATTTGATGATATCGCCCTGGAGCTAGGACCGACATCCTCACTCTTATACTGTGAGCGTCACCATGTGTTCAAAGTGCTACCGGGAACTGTGTTGACTTGGCGCCGCTTAATCTGTTGTTCCGCACGCACAGCTTGGTGCACAAGATCTTGTATGTTGTAGTAGACCACCATCTCAACACGATCCTGCACCTCGATATTTAGCCCGTTAAAGAAACGTGCCATGGTGGCCTCCGGATCCTCCGTTGTCCCTGTACGTATCATAAGCAATTCCATCTCCTTGTAATATTCATCAACACTCATATTACCTTGAGAGAGCCGCTGCAACTTGTTGTACATATCTCTCTTATAGTGCTCAGGAACAAAACGTCGCCTCATGAATTCTTTCATACCTCGCCAAGTCGTTGGGCGATGTCTTGAACGACAAATTTGATTCCACCAAATTAGCGCGTAACCGGTGAACTCAATTCCAGCAAGTTGAACTTTCTTCTCCTCGCTATAATGATGGGCATCAAAAATTTGATCAACACGCATCTCCCATTCCAAATATCCTTCTGGTTCGCACTTGCCGGAGAACGAAGGTATTGAAATTTTTATGCGCCCAATTCCATCGTCCAAAGGCACACGCACAGCTTGACCAACTCGGTCATGCACTCCACCACGAACGGATGTTTCAGGACGAGGCTCATAGTGTCGTGGTCGTGGAGCGTACCCCGCTGCCTGGTCAACGTCGTCATCAAGACCATCATCTCCAACATGAGGTGCCGCCAAACGGCGATCATGCATGCCGGCATGTCCGTCGTGAGCCGGTGGTGCATAACGCAGTGGAGCAGCCGGAGCAGTCTGTGGTGGTGCAGAATTCGTTGCCGGCATATTGATGATGTCTGCCAAACCATCGAACCGAGTGATTAGGACATCTATCCTTTTGCCGAGCGCATCATGACATTGCTTGATGTAGTTGCATGTGTGGTCAAAACCATCCCGGATATTTTGAGGAATATCATCCGCGTACACTGGACGTACAATTTCCTGAGAATCAGCGGCACCCTCGTCTTCCTTGTTGACCGAGGTCGACATCTTGATCAACACAATACCGTGAACAACCTTAGCTCTGAATACCACTTGATGGAGCACGAACTAGCGAGATGCTAATTCGCGCGTGTAGATGACCCGATCTTTCACGGTATTTGCAAGACAATAATGAACGACAGTAGCAACAGTAGCAGAAAAACGAACAAACGTAGAAGGAGAATCTTCGGATCAAACGAGATGTAAGAAGCCAAAGAAAAATACTTGCACCAGAACTATTACAAGATCAGGCGCATGTATAGCAGCATCGAATCCCTAGGATTCACAGAAACTCATCTCGGTGCCTCCCGATGTAGGCGTTTTCTGGTATTTTCTTATTCAACTAATCTTCGGCAAAATAAACTAACTAAATATCCGGCAACGTTGATTGCTAGAAGCCAAAACTCAACTACAGATACCAACTAGTGCAGCGTCCTGATGCTTCTCGGATTGAACTTCATCTCCTGAGCTTGGACACTTTATTATCAAAAGGGACTCTTTATTCATAATTCAACGAGGAGGGATCCAACAAAGATATATTGCGGAGGTGTTCTAAAATTGGGATTGACCTCATCTGGTTTTGGTTCAGAAGCGGACGCACCTTCCTTGCTTCTAGCTCCCCAATAATCTGAACATACAATATTAGAAGCTGATGATGGCGCAGAACCTAGCAACCCTCTGCCATTTTTCCTTGCTATTGCCCTCATGTCTGGGTTAAGCTTGAGACAGGGTTGGATCCTTGACGTGATCTGGTTCGATACATCTCTGACATTTTGTATAGAACTCACGAGTAGTGTATCAACGGTCTCATCAAGAAGTGGGAAAAAAATTCCCCAGCTCAGCGAACAGGCGAAGCAATCGTGCCCCCCGCTGAAGGTGTCTAGCGATATCGTTGCTAATCATCCCGGGCTAGTTCCTGGTAGCATTCTTCGTGACTACATGAGCGATGATGTACAGTTCGAAAAGTTAGAGGTAGTAGAGATATTCATATACGAGCACGGGAAGCCTCTCATCAAACCTGATCATTCTGCTCTAACAGTGATGATGCAAAGATTGCATGAATGGTACATGGATACCAGCAGGAAGTCTGGGACCGATAGTATGTTGCTAGCAATTAAAGAAGAGCGCGACCTCATTGGAGTCGACCTGCTGCCTATTGAATTTGTGGAAATATTTTTAGGTATTCAATCAACAAGCCCTCGACAAACAACTCATGAATTGCTAGTGTCTGTAAGTATTACTTCTGTAATTAAGTCTCTAGCTCAGCTTGTTCATTGCATGTATATATAATTATCCTCAATATATTATGCAGATTGAAGATAGTTGAATGCAAAAAAGGAACAATCTATAACATTGGGTACATTAGCCCAAATACCATAAATGAATGGACGGTAAAAGAGAGAGCCAAACTTACTGAGGAAAACTTGCTATAATTGTTCCTTCGACATCAAAACAAAGGGAAAATAATCTTTCCTTACAACTTCAAGTGAGTGTTACTGTCTTGTGCATATTCGGTTTCGCTTACGTGAGGTTAAGTAATGTAATTGATGAGTTATGCGTGGGCAGGTTCCACTTTACTTTGCTAGATATTAAGCTTGATCGGGGAGTAGTAACTCTCTTAGACACGAGACGTAAAGATCCCCAGGAGTATGCGGACATGACTTCATTGCTCCAGAAGTAAGTTCAATCATTATCGCACCATTTCGGCAACTTTTCTTCATTTCGTGATATTAAGTAATCATTTTCTTTTCCTTGCAGGGTTTGGAAAAAGTTCACCGGAATGGTTCCGGGTCTGCAGAGGGAGCTGTGATTTACACGCCCGAAAGTAAGTAGTACTCGCAGGTTTCGCGCATCTCTCATTAATTCTAGTTTCATCAATACTATTTATCATGCTTGATTATTAGTTTGATTAAACTCTATTTCTCATAAAGTGCTTGTGGCAGGAAGGTGGGAATAATTTATGTGGATACTACGTTTGCGTATTCATCCACCACTTGACCTTTGAGCGGGGCTACTCAGACAAACAATATGAAGTACGTAAACAATATTCATAATATTATTTTATTACCATCAATTGTGATCAATTTCATTCATATATATGTACTAACCCCCTTCTCTAAATTAGATCTGGCGATGCGGATGAACTCCTACCACATGATCACATATGAGAAATTCAAGAGGAATTGGTAGGATTCTTTTTTGACAACGTCATGCATAAAGACGGAGAATACCATGTGGAAATTGAAGCTGATTATCAGCAGATGATGTCAGGGATCGTAAGAGATGTTATATTGTATATATGTAGTATCGTCGGATAAAAACACGAAAACTTGTTGTTCGACCAATCTGGGAGAAAGAGAGATCACTTCTCTCTGTATATGTTCATGACGCTCTTGTGTAATTATAATGGTTCCTTCATTTACTTACTAGCGTTGAGTTCTCTCTATGTGTAGTAGCTAACGTCGACTGCACGGAGAAAGAGATGTCACTTCTCTCTACATGTAGTAGCTATAGCTAACACAACATCAAACCCCTAATTAAACCATCCAAAACCCCTAATAAACCCCTCCCCCTTTTTCTTTAAAAAAACCCCAGCACCTGGGAGCTGCTGACGCGTGGCTGCCCTTTAGTCCCGATCGGCGTTACCAACCGGGACTAAAGGTCCTTCTCCCTGGGCGCCCCAGAGCGGCCACGTGGACCTTCTTTGGTCCCGGTTCCTAAGCAAACCGGGGCTAAAGATTTTGGGCATTAGTCCCGTTTGTTTTGTCCTGATTCCAAAACCGGGACTAAAGGACTTCCCCTGGCTAGCTACATAGGCCTTATTAATGGAAGCAATACTAAATAAATACCGGGACGGGTTTACAGTTAGAGGTAAACCATCACAAAAACCATAACTCAGGCGCTTCCTGCACCGGCCACCCGCGATTGATGTAAGTATATTTGACTTTTTGTCTTTTTTATTCTTTTTGTTTCTATGGTTTCCTTTTCCCATTTTTTTGTTAGTTTTTTTCATGGATTTTCTTGGTTCATTCCATCTGGTACCTTTTTAGCCTGTCTATTTGTCTCAATGCTTGGCGTCTTCCACTTGGCATCCAGAAGAGACAGAAGATGAGTTCTACTGGATGAGAATGAGTTTATTGTCCTTGTTTCTTCAGCAATAGAAAGCAAAATGGTTACTACTACTACTTCATCTGGCTACTTACATAGGCCCTAGTAGTAGAAGCAAGTCAAATAAATGCGGGGACGGGTTTACAGTTAGCAGTAAACCAGCGCAAAACCCATAACTCGGGCGCTTGCCGCACCATCCAGCATCCATATTGGCATGTTTTTTTTATTGTTTTTATATTTATTCTTTGTATTTCGGTTCTTCTTTATTTGGTTTCTTTTATCTTTTTTTAGGTGTTTTAGACAGTATTTTTTGGTTCATTTCTTCTGGTGATCTTCTGCGTATCTATTTGTACTTTGCTCTTAATGCTTGGCGTCTTCGGCTTGGCATCCAGTAGAGACAAGAGATGAGCTCTTCTAGGTGAGAATGACTTTATTGTCCCTGTTTCTTTCGTAAAGGAACACAAAATGGTTACTACTTCATCTGGCTAGTTATATAGACCTCAGTAGTAGAAGCAAGACTAAAGAAATATAGGGACAGGTTTACAGTTAGCGGTAAACCATTGCAAAACCTATAACTCGGGCGCTTCCCGCACCGGCCACTGTCGATTGGCGTAGGTCTTTTTGACTTTTTGTCTTTTTTATTCTTTTTGTTTTAGTCTTGTCCTGTTTCCTTTTCCGATTTTTGTTAGTTTTTTCATGGCTTTTTCCTGTTTCATTCCATTTTGTATTTTTTTCGACAGTCTATTTGTCACCCGCAAAAGATAGGTCATGAGCTCTACAGGATGAGAATGAGTTTATTGTCGTTGTTTTTTTGGGTAAAGGAACACAAAATGGTTACTAATTCATCCTGTTAGTTACATACACCCCTAGTAGTAGAAGCAGGCCTAAATAAATGCGGGGATGGGTTTACAGTTCGGGGTAACCAGCGCAAAGCCCATAAACCCAGGCGCTTCCCGCACCGGCCAGCAACCATTCGTAGTTTTTTTTATTTGGTATTTTGTTTCTGTTTCTTTGGTTTATTTTACCTTTTTTTTTTTACGTTTTCTACTTTTTTTTTGTTCATTCCATCTGGTTCTTTTTTGCGTCTCTATTTATCTCTTAATACTTCTCCTCCTGCCAATCAACCTGTGGTTGAGTTGGTTAGGTGGACAGTGGTATCCCCACCCTACCAGGGTTCAAATCCTGGTGCTCGCATTATTCCTGTATTTATTTCAGGATTTCCGGCGATGTGCTTTCAGTGGGAGGCGCCTACGGTGACTTCGCAAATCTCAAGATGATATGCCGGCTCAGTCTCTCAGGGGTGCTCATAAGGGTAGGGTGTGCGTGTGTGCGTTCATAGGGATGAGTGTATGCGCGTGTATATGAGCGCTTGTGTCTGTACTGATGCTCAAAAAATATATATTTCTCGTCCTAGACTCAGCATCCGAAACAGACAAGTGGATGAGCTCTACTTGATGAGAATGTGTTTATTGTCCTTGTTTCTTCCGTAAGGGAACACATAGTTACCACTTGATCTAGCTACTTACATAGGCCCTAGTAGTAGAAGCAAGACTAAATAAATGGCAGGACGGGTCTACAGTTAATTGTAAGCCATCGCAAAAGCCTAGGCTAGCCACAATGGAAAATAACTTAGACTAGTAACCTGCCCATGTTACTATTCTATATTACTATCTTTATAATGGGGATTAACATATGTGTGGTGACATGCAACACTTTATTTTGTCTTGATATGTGTGGTGTTACTCATACTACTAGTAACTAGCTATGTTACCACATGCCTCTCTTTCTTCATTTATTCCTTGCCACATCATCTATTTTATCGAGATATGTGTGATGTTACTACCTATGTTATTCCCACTGTGGGTAGTTAACTCAGCCGCTTCCCGCACCGGCGACCGGCCATTGGCGTAGGTTTTTGTATTTATTTATTTTGTCTTTTTTTATTATTTGTGTTCCGGTTCTTGTTTCTTCAGTTTCTTTTTTTATTTTAGGTTTTGGTTCCTTTGAATTTTTGGTTGTTTTTCTCGGCCTTATTTTGCTTTCCTTTTTATCTTTTTTGTATTTATCTATTTCTATAAAAGACTCAGTTGATGATGATGGTTTGTCTGTCATCCGTCATTTCTGACCACTAAATCTGCATCTAACGACTGTGATGTAAGTTGTGGCAGTTTTACAACAATATTCCACTTCTCTGCTCCAATTTACAAAAAACCCCTTAGTATCTTGAAATCGACCACATTCATCCCTTACCTCATCAAAACAGCCCAAAAAATATTTTATGAGTCAATATATATTATTCTACTTTGGATCGTTGTGACGCACGGGCACATTGCTAGTAAGTACAACAAATATAACTTATTTGATATGGCATAGTTTGTTTTTCTAAATCCCACCTTCACATTTTTTTACCTACCGGTACCCAAATGGTTACCATTGAGGAGGCTATGGACGATGGCCAAATGTAACGCGACCACAACATTCCATGCGACAGAGTCCTCGCGCCGCCATTGTCCACCAGGGCTACGGTGGCTGTGTCACGGCGGGGCAGGCATGCCGCGGTGACGGGCAACATCAGTCTGGTTTTGTTGGGCGCCCTTGGCGGCTTGCTTGGATCCGGATCTGGCATTGTTCGGGCCGGCAGCTGCTGGCGACGGTGGGCTAGAGGTCGCAACCCTGCCTCCTGGTGGCCTTCGCTGCAGGTGGAGGGAGTGTGTTGCGGGCGCGCACCAGAAGTTTATATCCTGCGGGGCTTTGGCAAGGTGCTGTGGGTGCGGTGCGGGGGTGATGATCGAGGTTGTCCGCAGCTTTGGCCGGTTTGGCTGGTTCCTCGCGATTCCGGTGGGTGGAGGGCTAGGCTGTGGTAAGAATCTTCCCTTGCCCCAGTTCGGTTTGGTCGTCGCATGGCGGAGGTAGTGGTCGACGGGCCAGTTTCTGCACCTTCATTAGCGGTTGTTGGTTGTGGCGGCGGGGTGCGGGTGGTGGTGGTGCATCACTTCTTCCCGGTTCGGCCCGACGGCATGGGGTGCTCACATGGCGGAGACGACCTAGACTGGGACATCGTGCTCGAGTGATACGTCTCCAATGTATCTATAACTTTTGATTGTTTCATGTATTATCCATCTTGCGTGTTTTATATGCATTTATATGCTATTTTAGATGATTTTCGGGACTAACCTATTAACCTAGAGCCCAGTGTCAGTTTCTGTTTTTTCCTTGTTTTTGAGTTATACAGAAAAAGAATACCAAACGGAGTCCAATTGACATGCCAATTTACGAAGATTTATTATGGACCAGAAGAAGCCCCCGAAGCAAAAGAGTTGGACCAGAAGAGTCCCGAGCCAACTACGAGGGTGGAGGGTGCACCCTACCCCCTTGGGCGCGCCCCCTACCTCGTGGCTGACTCGGAGACCCCCTGACTTGTTCCCGACGCCAAAATTCCTATAAATACAGAAACCCCTGAAAACAAACCTCCGCAAACCTCCCTAGCCACCAAAAACCAATTGGGACCCTGTTCCGGCACCCTGCCGGAGGGGAGATCCATCACCGGTGGCCATCTTCATCATCCTGACGCTCTCCATGACGAGGAGGGAGTAGTTCACCCTCGATGCTGAGGGTATGTACCAGTAGCTATGTGTTTGATCTCTCTCTCTCTCTTGTTCTTGATTTGGCATGATCTTGATGAATCGTGAGCTTTGTTATTATAGTTGGATCATATGATGTTTCTCCCCCTCTATCTTCTTGTAATGGATTGAGTTTTCCCTTTGAAGTTATCTTATCAGAATGAGTCTTGAAGGATTTGAGAACACATGATGTATGTCTTGCATGTGCTTATCTGTGGTGACAATGGGATATTCACGTGATCTACTTGATGTATGTTTTGGTGATCAACTTGCGGGTCTAGTGACCTTGTGAACTTATGCATAGGGGTTGGCATATGTTTTCATCTTGACTCTCCGTAAAAACTTTGGGGCACTCCTTGAATTTCTTTGCGGATGTTTGAATAGATGAATCTGAGGTTGTGTGATGCATATCGTATAATCAAAGCCACGGATACTTGAGGTGACATTGGAGTATCTAGGTGACTTTAGGGTTTTTGTTGATTTGTGTCTTAAGGTGTTGTTTTACTACGAACTTTAGGGCTGTTTGTGATACTTATAGGAATAGCCCAATGGATTGATCGGAAAGAATAACTTTGAGGTGGTTTTGTACCCTACAATAATCTCTTCATTTGTTCTCTACTATTAGTGACGTTGTAGTGACTCTTTGTTGCATGTTGTGGGATTGTTATATGATCTAATTATGTTATCATTGTTGAGAGAACTTGCACTAGTGAAACTATGAACCCTAGGCCTTGTTTCGAAGCATTGCAATAC
This sequence comes from Triticum dicoccoides, assembly GCF_002162155.2. Classification (NCBI taxonomy): domain Eukaryota; kingdom Viridiplantae; phylum Streptophyta; class Magnoliopsida; order Poales; family Poaceae; genus Triticum; species Triticum dicoccoides. Next base: position 671,838,311 of record NC_041386.1, on the reverse strand, counting down.
CGTTTTCGCTCCCATCCTGCTTTTATAATTTCAGATTGCAAAAACTTATATCTACCATCCATATTGCACTTGTATCACCATCTCTTGCCGAACTAGTGCACCTATACAATTTACAATTGTATTGGCTGTGTTGGGGACACAAGAGACTCTTTGTTATTTGGTTGCAGGGTTGTTTGAGAGAGACCATCTTCATCCTATGCCTCCCACAGATTGATAAACCTTAGGTAATCCACTTGAGGCAAATTTGCTACTGTCCTACAAACCTATACACTTAGAGGCCCAACAACGTCTACAAGAAGAAGGTTGCGTAGTATACATCAAGCTCTTTTCTGGCGCCGTTGCCGGGGAGGTTTGTGCTTGAAGGTATATCTTTAGATCTTGCAATCATATCTTATAGTTTCTTGTTTTATCACTAGTTTAGTCTATAAAAGAAAATTACAAAAAAATGGAATTGAGGTTGCCTCATATGCTCCATCTTTTTAATATCTTTCATGAAAATAAGGATTCCGATAATTGTGCTGAAGTGTTAGAAGAAGTCTATAAAATGTTTGGCACTAGATCTTTGAATTATGAGCATGATTGCAATGTTGTTAGTATGAATTCCTTGAATATCCATGCTGCTAATGATATGCAAAGCCACAAGCTTGGGCATGCTATGTTTGATGAAGATCGTATTTTTTATCCCCCAAGTTTTGATGAGCAAATTTATTATGATCATAGCATGCCTCCTATTAATGATGATTATGTTGATGAAAGTGGGTTCAGAAGAGTGTCAACTTTAGGAAGTAATGATCCCACTATTTTGGAGGGTGCTTAATCTTATTATAGTGATAAAAGTGATTATGGGAACAAAGTTGCTATCTATGATGATTATTGTGATGACATGTATGCTATAAAGAATAATGATAACCATGAAACTTGTCATCTTGATTTTAATTTTCAATTGGATTATGCCTCATATGATAGTTATTTTGTTGAGTTTGCCCCCACTATTCCGAATGAGAAGAAGTTTGCGTATGTGGAGATTAATAAAAATTATATGCTTCTGGCTCATGAAAATAATGCTTTATGTGATGGTTATATTTTTGAATTCATTCATGATGCTACTGAACATTATTATGAGGGAGGAATATATGCTTGAAGGAATTGCAATAATATCAACTTTCCTCTCTATGTGCTTAAAGTTTTGAAGTTATGCTTGTTTTGCTTTCCTATGCTAGTTGATTCTTGTTCCCATAAGTTGTTTTCTCACAAAATCCCTATGAATAGGAAGTGGGTTAGGCTTAAATACGTTACTCATATTCTTCATGATGCTCCTATTATGTTTCAACTCTTATATTTTATGTGAGCATCATTGACATTATCATGCCTAGCTACAAAGGCATTAAAGAAAAGCGCTTATTGGGAGACCACCCAATATTTAACCCTAGTCTTTTTGTGTGTTCACATGATTATGCTACTGTAGTAATCATGTTTTATAGCTTTTGTTTCAATAAAGTGCCAAGTAAAGCCTTTAGGATAGCTTGTGGTGATAGTTGTATTGATCCTGCTATATATCATAAACTTTAGCGCTCAGTAAATAATTACCAGAATCTGATTGAAATGTGTTTTTACATGATTATTTTTGCTATGGATTGGTGCACAAATTTCTCAGGTGGAACTATTTTTTTAGAATTTTGGAGTAAGTTACAGATTACTACACACTGCTCTGTTTTTGACAGATTCTGTTTTCTATGTGTTGTTTGCTTATTTTGATGAATCTATGAGTAGTATCATATAAACCAATATGAATAAATAATGAGTTCACAACAATACCAAAAATGGTGATTTATTTTCTTATACTAACGGAGCTAATGAGATTTTTTGTTGAGTTTTGTGTTGTGAAGTTTTCAAGTTTTGGGTGAAGTTTCGATGGACTACAGAATAAGGAGTGGCAAGATCCTAAGCTTGGGGATTACCAAGGCACCCCAAGGTAATATTCAAGGACAACCAAGAGCCTAAGCTTGGGGATGCCCCAGATGGCAGCCCTCTTTCGTCTTCGTTCATCGGTAACCTTACTTGGAGCTATATTTTTATTCACCACATGATATGTGTTTTGCTTGGAGCGTCATGTCATTTTATTTTGTTTTTCTTGCTATTTGAATAATATCCCAAAATCTGAAATTATTAAATGTTAGAGAGTCTTCACATAGTTACATAATTATTCAACCACTCATTGATCTTCACGTATATCTTTTGGAGTAGTTTGTCATTTGCTCTAGTGCTTCACTTATATCTTTTTAGAGCACGGCGGTAGTTTTATTTTGAAGAAATTGACGAACTCTCATGCTTCACTTATAATATTTTGAGAGTCTTTAGAACATCATGGTAATTTGCTTTGGTTATAAATTTAGTCCTAATATGATAGGTATCCAAGAAGGATATAATAAAAACTTTCATATAAAGTGCGTTGAATAATATGATAAGTTTGTTTCCTTATGATTGTTTTGCGATATGAAGATGATGATATTATGGTCATGCTAGTGGAGTAATTGTGAATTATAGAAATACTTGTGTTGAGGTTTGTGATTCCCATAGCATGCACGTACGGTGAACCGTTATGTGATGAAGTTGGAGCATGATTTATTTATTTATTGTCTTCCTTATGAGTGGAGGTCGGGATTGCGCGATGGTTAACTCCTACCAATCCTTACCCTAGGAGCATGCATGTAGTGCTTGGTTTCGATGACTTATAAATTTTTGCAGTAAGTATGTGAGTTCTTTATGATTAATGTTGAGTCCATGTATTATACCCACTATCACCCTTCCACCATTGCTAGCCTCTCTTGTTGAAGGAAATATGCCCTAGAGGCAATAATAAAGTTATTATTTATTTCCTTATTTCATGGTAAATGTTTATTATTCATGCTAGAATTGTATTAACCGGAAACATAATACATGTGTGAATACATAGACAAACAGAGTGTCACTAGTATGCCTCTACTTGACTAGCTCGTTAATCAAAGATGGTTATGTTTCCTAACCATAGACAAAGAAGTTGTTATTTGATTAACGAGGTCACATCATTAGTTGAATGATCTGATTGACATGACCCATTCCATTAGCTTAGCACCCGATCGTTTAGTATGTTGCTATTGCTTTCTTCATGACTTATACATGTTTCTATGACTATGAGATTATGCAAGTCCCGTTTGCCGGAGGAACACTTTGGGTGCTACCAAACGTCACAACGTAACTGGGTGATTATAAAGGAGCATTACAGGTGTCTCCAAAGGTACATGTTGGGTTGGCGTATTTCGAGATTAGGATTTGTCACTCCGATTGTCGGAGAGGTATCTCTGGGCCCTCTCGGTAATGCACATCACATAAGCCTTGCAAGCACTACAACTAATATGTTAGTTGTGAGATGATGTATTACGGAACGAGTAAAGAGACTTGCCGGTAACGAGATTGAACTAGGTATTGGATACCGACGATCGAATCTCGGGCAAGTAACATACCGATGACAAAGGGAACAACGTATGTTGTTATGCGGTCTGACCGATAAAGATCTTCGTAGAATATGTAGGAGCCAATATGGGCATCCAGGTCCCGCTATTGGTTATTGACCGGAGACATGTCTCGGTCATGTCTACATTGTTCTCGAACCCGTAGGGTCCGCACGCTTAAGGTTTCGATGACAGTTATATTATGAGTTTATGAGTTTTGATGTACCGAAGGAGTTCGGAGTCCCGGATGAGATCGGGGACATGACGAGGAGTCTCGAAATGGTCGAGACATAAAGATTGATATATTGGAAGCCTATATTTGGATATCGGAAGTGTTCCGGGTGAAATCGGGATTTTACCGGAATACCGGGAGGGTTACCGGAACCCCCCGGGAGCTATTTGGGCCATAGTGGGCCTTAGTGGAAAAGAGAAGGGGCTGCCCTAGATGGGCTGCGCGCCCCCCCTTCCCCTAGTCCTATTAGGACTAGGAGAGGTGGCCGGCCCCCTCCTCCTCTTTTCCCCTCCGAGGAATCCTAGTTGGACTAGGATTGGAGGGGGAATCCTACTCCCAGAGGGAGTAGGACTCTCCTGCGCCTCCCCCCCTTGGCCGGCCAGCCTCCCCTCCTCTCCTCCTTTATATACGGAGGCAGGGGCACCTCTAAACACACAAGTTGACACAAGTTGATCCACGTGATCTATTCCTTAGCCGTGTGCGGTGCCCCCTGCCACCATATTCCTCGATAATACTGTAGCGGAGTTTAGGCGAAGCCCTGCTGCTGTAGTTCATCAAGATCGTCACCATGCCGTCGTGCTGACGAAACTCTTCCCCGACACTTTGCTGGATCGGAGTCCAGGGATCGTCATCGAGCTGAACGTGTGCTCGAAATCGGAGGTGCCGTAGTTTCGGTGCTTGATCGGTTGGATCGAGAAGACGTACGACTACTTCCTCTACGTCGTGTCATCGCTTCCGCAGTCGGTCTGCGTTGGGTACGTAGACAACACTCTCCCCCTCGTTGCTATGCATCACATGATCTTGCGTGAGCGTAGGAAATTTTTTTGAAATTACTACGAAACCCAACACTTGTGCCACGCAACTTTCGGCGGTACCATACACCCACCATATACCTTCCTCAAAACAGCCACCATACCTACCTATTATAGCATTTCCATAGCCATTCTAAGATATATTGCCATGCAACTTTACACCATTCCGTTTATTATGACACGCTCCACCATTGTCATATTGCTTTCCATGATCACGTAGTTGACATCGTATTTATGGCAAAGCCATTGTTCATAATTCTTTCATACATGTCACTCTTGAATCATTGCACATCCTGGTACACCGCCAGAGGCATTCATATAAAGTCATATTTTTCTTCAATGTATTGAGTTGTAATTCTTGTGTTATAAGTACATAAAGTGTGATGATCATCGTTATTAGAGCATCGTCCCAGTGAGGAAAGAATGATGGAGACTATGATTCCCCCACAAGTCGAGATGAGACTCCGGATGAAAATTAATAAAATAAAATAAATAAAATAAAAAAGAGGAAAAAAGAGGCCAAAAAAATGAGAAAGGCCCAAATAAAAAAATGAGAGAAAAAGAGAGAAGGGACAATATTACTATCGTTTTTCCACACTTGTGCTTCAAAGTAGCACCATGATCTTCATGATAGAGAGTCTCCTATGTTGTCACTTTCATATACTAGAGATAATTTTCATTATAGAACTTGGCTTGTATATTCCAATGATGGGCTTCCTAAAACGCCCTAGGTCTTCATGAGCAAGCAAGTTGGATCCACACCCACTTAGTTTCTTTTTGAGCTTTCATACACTTATAGCTCTAGTGCATCCGTTGCATGAATGCCTACTCACTCACATTGATATCTATTGATGGGCATCTCCATAGCCCGTTGATAAGCCTAGTTGATGTGAGACTATCTTCCTCCTTTTTGTCTGCTCCGCAACCACTATTCTATTCCACCTATAGTGATATGTCCATGGCTCACGCTCATGTATTGCGTGAAAGTTAAAAAAGTTTGAGAATACTAAAGTATGAAACAATTGCCTGGCCGAAACCAGGGTTGTGTATGATTTAAGTATTTTGTGTGATGAAGATAGAGCATAGCCATACTATACGATTTTGTAGTGATAAGATTTCTTTCGCCATGTTATTTTGAGAAGACATGATTGCTTTGTTAGTATGCTTGAATTATTATTGTTTTCATGTCAATATTAAACTTTTGTTTTGAATCTTATGGATCGGAATATTCTTGCCACAATAGAGAAGATTACATTGATAAATATGTTAGGTAGCATTCCACATCTGAAATTATGTTTTTATCATTTACCTACTCGAGGACGAGCAGGAATTAAGCTTGGGGATGCTTAATACGTCTCCAATGTGTCTATAATTTTTTATTGTTCCATGTTATTATATTATCCATCTTGGATGTTTTATATGCATTTATATGCTATTTTATATGATTTTTGGGACTAACCTATTAACCTAGAGCCCAGTGCCAGTTTCTGTTTTTTCCTTTTTTTGAGTTTTATATAGAAGGAATATCAAACGGAGTCCAATTGACACACCAATTTACAGAAATATTTTATGGACCAGAAGAAGCCCCCGAAGCAAATGAGTTTTGCCAGAATAGTCCAGAGTGAACCATGAGGGTGGTGGGCGCGCCCTACCCCCCTGGGCGCGCCCCCCTACCTCGTGTCTGACACGGAGACCCCCCTGACTTATTCCTGATGCCAAAAAATCCTGTAAATAACGAAACCCTCGAAAAGAAACCTAGATCGGGAGTTCCGCCGCTGCAAGACTCTGTAGCCACCAAAACCAATCGGGACCCTGTTTCGGCACCCTGCCGGAGGGGGATCCATCATCGGTGGGCATCTTCATCATATGGGCGCTCTCCATGACAAGGAGGGTATAGTTCACCCTCGGGGCTGAGGGTATGTACCAGTAGCTATGTGTTTGATCTCTCTATCTCTCTCTCTTGTGTTCTTGATTCGGCACGACCGTGATGTATCACGAACTTTGCTATTATAGTTGGATCATATGATGTTTCTCCCCCTCTATCTTCATGTAATGGATTGAGTTTTCACTTTGAAGTTATCTTATTGGATTGAGTCTTTAAGGATTTGAGAACACTTGATGTATGTCTTGCATGTGCTTACTATGGTGACAATGGGATATTCATGTGATCTACTTGATGTATTTTTTGGTGATCAAATTGCGGGTTCAGTGACCTTGTGAACTTATGCATAGGGGTTGGCACACATTTTTGTCTTAACTCTGCGGTAGAAACTTTGGGGCACTCCTTGAAGTTCTTTGTGTTGGTTTGAATAGATGAATCTGAGATTGTGTGATGCATATCATATAATCAAACCCATGGATACTTGAGGTGACGTTGGAGTATCTAGGTGACATTAGGGTTTTGGTTGATTTGTGTCTTAAGGTGTTATTTTACTATGAACTCTAGTGTTTTTTGTGATACTTATAGGAATAGCCCAAAGAATTGATCGGAAAGAATAACTTTGAGGTGGTTTCGTACCCTACAATAATCTCTTCGTTTGTTCTCCACTATTAGTGAATTTTGAGTGACTCATTGTTGCATGTTGAGGGATTGTTATATGATCTAATTATGTTATCATTGTCGAGAGAACTTTCACTAGTGAAACTATGAACCCTAGGCCTTCTTTCGAAGCATTGTAATACTATTTTCTCACACTTTTATGATTAGTTACCTTGCTGTTTTCATAATTTCAGATTACAAAAACTTATATCTACCATCCATATTGTACTTGTATCACCATCTCTTCGCCGAACTAGTGCATCCATACAATTTACCATTGTATTGGGTGTGTTGGGGACACAACAGACTCTTTGTTATTTGGTTGCAAGTTTATTTGGAAGAGACCATCTTCATCCTACCCCTCCCACGAATTGACAAACCTTAGGTAATCCACTTGAGGGAAACTTTCTACTGTCCTATAAACCTCTGCACTTGGAGGCCCAACAACGTCTACAAGAAGAAGGTTGCGTAGTAGACAACATCGAGCAGACCCTTTTTGGTCCTGTGGCGCGTCGAAGCTATGTTCTAGGTCGATGATGTTGGCGTTCATCTTGATGGTGCCCATGGGCGTTGTGGTCCCTCTCCTCACCGGTATGGTGGATGTGAGGTGGTGGTCGGGAAATCGATCTGTTGGGCAGATCTGAGTCAGAGACCACGACATGGCGTTGTGCTAGCATATTTGGCGGCGACCATCGGTAGTCACGGAGTTGTGTCTCACCCGGTCCATCGGGACTGACTGGAGGCGCAGGTGTTGACGCCCCAACTATGGAGGTGTTGATCTAGACTTTGTGGCTGATGCCAGGCTAGGAGTGAAAGGAGGCACCTTTTACTCCTACCGTGGTGGGTGCTCCATGATGTGGACGGATGGTGATGGCTTGGACATGGATGTCGGGTTGGCGCCGCGGGTGGCAGTTCGCATGGTTTGTTCTCCGGTGGGCAACCTCGCGGTGGTGGTGACTATCCGTCTTGGTTGTGTGGGAGACAGGACAGGTTGAGGCGGATGGCTTGGGCGTCTTCTTGCCTTCGGAAGGGTGTCGCTTCAGTACGGATCTGGGACCTGTCCGCTAGTCCTGGAGACATCATTGTGGCATGGTTGAGCTGCCGAGTGAAAGCACTGCGCTTCTATGCTGACAATGTCGACGCTTGCTAGTTCCTCTATCTTCTTCGAAACGTTGTTGTGGTGGTTCTTGTCGTGTCAGGCCTCCGGATGTAGACCTTTGTTCGTGGCGGACTCGGTAGCGGCGACGCTTTGCGTCGTTCTCCCTTCTGAGAGCGTTGTCGTGGAGCTTAGGTGTGCCATGGCCTAGCGTACGGTTATGTTCAGTTCTTTCTGTTTTCTTCTTCAGTTGCATAGTGTTCTGTGTATCACTACAAAAAAAAGACACATCTGTGACATTTTGGGCCGAACAAATTTTTTTTCTGTCATACTTATGACACTTCTATGACGATAATTGTGACAAAATCCGGTATCATCATAGATGTGGTGGGCTCCTACTTCTATGACAAAAAATTATGACAGAAAATGGGCTTTTCGTCCTGGGTGCACCGGAGACGCAGTTGCATGACATTCTTTGGGCCGTCCATGACCGAAAAAACCATGGTAGAATCGAGGGCGAGGAAAATTTCGGGGAGATTCCGGTTACAGTGGGTGGTCGGGGGGCGACCGTGCGTTTCTCTCATACACGTACACGCGTGTGTGCGATGCGTTGGGCTCTAACTGAACCCGAGCGATTGCACTAGCTATGTTACTGAACCCGAATGATTCCTGCGCTACTACTGCTAACTGAAGCCGATCGATGCTGCCTTTGGATGAATAGTGACCGTTGCTGG